>NW_027266297.1:9365837-9965837 GCF_022045235.1 Haliotis cracherodii
AGAATAGACACTAGTCTGTCGCGAAGTCCTGAACCATATCATTTCCCTTTCGCTCAGCCCTTTCTATCACACAAAAGCGCTAAATGAAACAAGTCAAGATTTTCCCTATGGTTCATCTCTGAATCTCCCATCTCACTGGGGCCCCTCTTCAATTTCGTTGGGATTATTTGTTTCTATAAAAGTTATACATTTTAAGAGACTAACCATTAGTCTTAATGTACATCACCGGTTTGACACTTATAATCTGTTAACAATAACAGAAAATTGTCGACAATATTATGATATTAAGCAGATCACATGCGCAAATGAGAAAGTGGAACCCCGACAATTAATAGGCGGATGAACCTTAAAATTATTAAGAAACACAGTTTTCTCAATGCATAAATCACTAGTATCTGGCAATATACGCCGAGGGTGTCTACAGGTTGTCATCAAGAAAACAAATGTACATGTATATGTTATGACGTTTGCCCGTCGCCTGGCAGTAGTACTGCTGTGCGGCATCAGCCAATAAACTCAATAATGTTTTGTATGCAAATTGCGTGAGTGTCGAGTGCTACCGGTAGGGCCGGACAAGCTGACCCTTTTCGCGATCACCTGGTGTCATCACTTCTTTTCATATGTGATGGCATAATTTTAAAGTACTTTGCATCTCACATTAGCCAATTGATCACGAATACTACTGTCATTTGCGCAGAAATAATTCTGTGTATAATACTTACTATTCTAAGTATAAACAGATGTCAGTTCTTGTTTAGGAAAACATTATGGTGATCATTACTCAGTAAGTTGTAAGGAATTATAATATAACATAACTCATCCTTACTTTCAGCATGTGGCACGGGGTCGTATGGGGAAGGATGTACCAAGAACTGCTGGAGCCGGCGCTGTAAGATACAATCTGCGACGTGTAATCCTGTGACCGGGATGTGTCCCGATGGCTGCGCCAGTGGCTTCATGGGAGGCGACTGTTTACAAAGTATTTTTATTACGTGTTCTGTTGATTAACGGTGGGACTTTATAATGCATTTCCTCAAAGCCATATTTAATGTGGGTTCTAATTTCATTTTTTTTTAAACAAACCGTTTCACAAGTCACAGACAGACGAAAGTAATCTATTAGAAATGTTACAGCAATGTGTTTTTCCAGTGACATGTAAAACCGTAATCAAATCACTATTATTATTAAGAATGATTCGCTGGAGCAGTGTGAAGGTATCAGTCGCGTTAAGTGTGCTTTAGTGCGTATTTTTTCCAAATGATCATCATGCCACCCCAACATTTTCATAAGGAACATAGTCACGTAAATAGTGGATAATAGAAAGTGTATAACAGATTTCATTTTGGGTAATAGTACACAGGTGATAGTTGATCAGCAAATTGAATAAACAGCACCCTTGGCATTGTCAAAAGTGTTATATCAAATAATTTCATTTGTCTGTGTTTATGCAAATTCGGAGTAACAATTAGGACATTTGCTGCAAACACGTAACGCTAAACTCGCATCCGTGAGAGCAATTATTCTTTCTAAACCTTTCTTTCAGCATGTATTTCTGGGGAGACGTATGGAGACAACTGTACCAAGTACTGTGCCTCCCGTCACTGCCTCTACACGAGCGACTCCTGTCCACCTGACACAGGGGCGTGTTCAAGTGCAGGGTGCCAACAAGGGTGGGCAGGACCAGACTGTACAGGTGTGTTTGTTGACGTGGATGTACGATGTCATCCTGTACCAAAGCCATGCTTTACAGTAATCATCTCAGTTAACTCCATTACCACAGACACCAATATTGTAATAACAAAATGCAGACTTGTAGGCTAACGAAACCAAATATTCAAAGTATGTGTGGCAATACGTTTTGCTTTTCGGCTGTAGCAAAGTGTCTGTTGCGTTATAATGAGAAGGGTGACGTCACACAAGTGTTTCGGTGTTTAGATCTAAACATTACAAAGGTTGATTCATTCTCTTTATGGTACACACTTTATACTTTCGGTATCGAATGACAACATTTGTTCTCCATAGTCTACTGTGTACAATGTGGTCAGCACAGCATTAATCTTTAGACTTGTACTGACTACGGTAGTATCATCAGGCAGTAGTAATGCAGGAATGAACATGCCCGTTATACATATCCCACAACATGTAGCTCTATGTTCCTAGGAGTGGGGTCATGCGGAGACAGATGGTGATGTAACATACCCTAGCTTGCACTTAAAGACAATAGGATCGTGATAAGTCACGCACATTGAAATTTCAAAGCTTGAATAGTTTCACTGGCACAGGTGCAGAGCAGCTTAGAGATGTATTGTATATCTTATATTATGGTGTAATGAAATAAAATACAGTATTCAGTTGAATGTATCTTAACCTTAACCAAATTATATGTAAACCATATATAAATCTATATTTATTAGCATGCAACAGTGTCTAAAACAGGAGCTTTGTGAAGTTTCAATGAGATACCACATTCATGTGTTATTCGCTTACATGAATGGCGACGTCACTATTTACTCAGTTATTATGCACGCTGGGTTTCTGCAAAGAACATTTTACGTATCATTTTTTTTAAATTCTTGTCCTCACTAAAATCCGATATCAGACAATCATTCAACTTTTAAAGCATATGCAATAAAATGTAAAAATGCATGTTATAAACTTAAACTTCTTTACATGAAGACATTTTGGGTAATGGAGAATATAAATGCAGGTATCGCCTTGCGGTTGTAGCATAGTATATTTTTCCAACTGTTTATCCGATAAGTGAATATCAAAAGACGCTCAGTATCAGTGACCGTCCTGATTCTTATCTAATTCATATTTTCACATAATTGCCAAAGCGTAGTTTTTCACTGAAACGTCTTGCATCACATAAGACATCACGATACCACCTACATTATTAATATGTGGATTTTGACATGACAGTTCCGCTTGAGGCACAGGCGGTCAAGTCGTCTAAGACGCCACAATTCGATGTAGATACTTGCGCACCTTTGCCGGATACGTCCACACTATGTTTCTAGGTACGTCAGCTCAGCACCACACCCTAGGTCATGAACTCCACGAAAATGGTAAACCTCTGAGACACGCCCACATCAAGCAGACACACCCCGATATAACTGAATTTGTTTAAAGCCGGGCTCAACCAAATTTTTTCACTCATTGTATTTACCAGCATGCACCTCTGGGTATTACGGAAGCAGCTGTGACCAACTCTGTGCAGCCCGTCACTGCAAGTCGGGCTCCAGTTGTGACGTCATACAAGGACGGTGTATGGGTGGATGTACGGCTGGTTATCAGGGAACAGACTGTATTCAAGGTAATAGTCAACACATTAGATCGCATGATGGGTGCAGTATACGCTTACTATTTCTCGAACACCTGCTATCATTACCTACTTGCTGTAGTCGGAATCGAACAATGGGCTCTGCATTTAGTAGATATTTCTTAAGATTGTGGAAATATTTTGTTTATAACTGTTATTTACAAAACGTATTCTTAATTGCGTTTATTTAACTGATTCAGCGATTCAGTCTGTGCTGTTCTGCATTACCACCAGCTATATTGCATTCACACTAACACTCTTCCTTTAGATCTCGTTTAAACTCAACACCAGGTTTCAAATTTTCAGAACTTGATGACAGATAATTCACATTTTGCAAGAAGTCATGTGTGGGATCTTCTATTCAGTATGAGAGGGCAAATAAATGTGACGAAACGCCCATACTACCCACCAAAATTAGAGCTTGGTGACAACTTGTTCAACCTGGAAGCGCTTTTCAATATCCGACTTTAACTATATTTTATGTAGGCGTTTGGTCATTCATAAAAAGTTATGCATGGACTCTCTTGGTACGTAATATACTGGCTGGAAATATACTTGTTGTTTGCCAACAATATACATCACATCGTCCTTGCGACAGCTTTCATCGAGTTGCGGGACATATTTCTGTTTCCCAACAGAAATTAATATTAAGGACAATTAATATTGGGGCAACTTAAACGTTTGTGTTTGTAGCAAGGTATTTGACTTTTTTACGCTCTGTGTGAGATTGACATAAAGCTAATGAATATGCAAATCGGAGTATACATTCTATCTATCAAATTTTAAAATGAAGCCTGAAACACACAAGTTAGCTAATAATATTAATTTCAGCCTGTGATCCTGGGAGTTATGGAGAAGAATGCAGCAAGTCCTGTCGCAGCCGACACTGTAAGACACAGTCTGACACATGTAATCACACGAGTGGAGTGTGTTCTGATGGCTGTGAAAGTGATTACAAGGGAGAAGACTGTATGCAAAGTATGTTTATTCCTTTGTGATTGATTAACGAGTTAACTTTATGCATTTCATAATTGCCTTCTTTCATATGGGGAAGAAATTCATGAATATCTGAATATTTCTACAAATGCAGTTTTCAGGGGATATCAAAGTAACATATGATATCAAGCAATTCACGGATAGTACAAAAACATTTATTTTCCAAACTGAGTGACAATCCGTGTAAGGATGTATTTTCAGGTTCTTAATCCGTACTTTTAATGGCTTTTTTATTACTGGATGGCCAACACTGGAAGTTAGAAGTCTTTACAAGTTTATACACTCTTCGTACATGTACGTTAAGTTCGCTCCTACCTGACACAGGCTGTACCATGGGGATGTACGGCCCTAACTGTGCCCGAGAATGCAGTTCCCGACACTGTAAGACACCCTCCTCTTCATGTGACAGAGAGACAGGTCAGTGTCCTGATGGGTGTGAAGATGGCTGGACAGAGATAGACTGCATTAGAAGTAGGTTAAAAAGCACCGTTATTTTGTCAGTTTCAAAGGAACGTTCTTATGACATAAAAAATATGGTGAAACAATCTTGACAGCAGTATATCATTTAGGCATAGTATTTTCGTGAAAAGTAAGGCTGGGCCATTTACATTTTCTGGACTCAAATCCAAACAATGAATATGTCTAATTCGTATCTATACCCACAGTGTTATTCTGCATAGGTTGCACGTGCATGTTGTAGGCGACACTTATTCCCCATTATAAATTATCACTCAGCCAAGATCCCCCAAAATGCTTCAAAATGGTTCGACTTCTTTTCCCTCCACTAAAAGGATGATGATGCGTGAAGGTTATATTTTTGGGCGCAACCGAAACTCTAACATATATAATAATAAGGAATCATAAGATTCAGGGTACACTAATAACACTTGAATTAAAAAAATGTGAATGTAAAGAGTTTAATATGCCCATTTTCTTTCAGACTGTGCTGTTGGCTTTTATGGAAATAACTGCTCTCTGAAATGTGCTGATAGACATTGTACTAGTACGCCGTGTCTTGGGGATGGAGTGTGCAGTGCTGGATGTGATGTGGGGTGGACACTGCAGGACTGCACACAAGGTAACATTCATTTTTCTGACACCAAATTGGCATACTTATTTTATATATGCTAGTATTTCTTCTGCCATCAATTATAATCCAAGTATTCAACCAAAATACATCTAAACTGTAATTGTCACAAGATGGGGATAACAGCGTTACTCAGTAACCTTTCTTAAAGTGGCTCAGGGCACTTTGGAAATATATTGGCAATGATATTTCCTGAAAATCTATGTGGCTTCGTGAATTTGTCGGAATCGTCCAGTCGACTCTGCTTTAGCGGATATTTCGTTTGATAATGTTTGCTTGTTGGGTTGTTTATTGTTTAACTCCTCACTCATCGATATTCCAGTTACAGACGGCGGTCAGTAAGTAATCGAGACTGGACCCGACAATCCACTGATTGATATCATTAGCATCGATCCACGCAATTGGGATGACATGCATCAGCCACGTCAGCGGGCCTCACCGCCCGATCCCATTAGTCGCCTCTTATGACAAGCATGGGATGCTGAAGACCAATTCTAATGCGTATCTTTGCGAGTGTTTTTCATTAATGACAGGATTTGTCGCTTTTATTTGCATTTGACGTCTGCACATTTGGTCCAGTGATGTTTCAGCATTGTCCCACGATATTTAGAAAGAGAATCTGTAGTTAATTTATTGCGAGTGAAAGAAGCTCTTCTCGTTGTATATTCATATATCCACATATGTGAGGTGCTGGCTTTCCTAATTGACAATATCTGTGTAAACTTTGGGGACAAGTGGTAGGTATCCCCGTGTGATCCCGATGCTGATCTCTTTGTATATGATTCGGATGTTTCGACTTCTCTTGTTTACAAAGGGAAAGGACACGGTGCCAAAAACATTAAAAGGTTCAGTTTCACATATATAAGTGATCTCATTTCTTTTAACAGTTACAATATAAAAGAGTTTCTTCACCTCATCTGTCGACCAGGGTTAGATATCATCGGAACAGTTGAGAAACAATATTCAGTGGCTTATCTGGATATGTGTTTAGATATTATTGCAGTCTCTGTACACAATTATGCTGATGTCCAGCAGCATAGAGTTAGCTCCAGTATAAGGTGTCTATATTGCTCAACTGTTTCGGTACTTCGGGGATGCATATTTTATTCACATTTCACTGAGTACTTACAACAAGAGTACTGCTTATGTTATTCCATAAATTTTTGGTAGATATGCAGAAAAATGTACTAAATATGGCGCCTCACTTATCCACAGGATTGGCGATATTATGCCGTTATTACCTTCACATGGATTTTTTAAATCTGCTTACGGACTGGCGCTTATTTCTATGCGTGGCGACTGCTGCCGACAGAGCAGGGCAGGGCTTTTATGTATATATTACCATTTACAGATCAAATGGATAGGCATTTGTTTGAATCTTTTGGGGACATGGAAACACGTTTCGAATTTGAAATGTGAGCCTCTGGGTACTTTGGTTGTAAAATGACGTGATTTGACATTCTGTGTATATATCAGAGGCCTACCATTTTTTATACAAAATAACTTGTTCCATCAAGAACATTATCTTTTCTCAGAATTTATACACCAAACATAAATTGTACGTTTGACATGCTGGATATTTTGGCAAAAGATGAGTTCTGAAAAAATAATGTCTGTTCCGCACTTCACAAAACAAATGCTATAAGGCAGTGATTGAAAATATATCCTGATACTTATATAAATCACAGTCCCAGACCCCTCTTCCCCCTCCCAAAATATTTCCCTTGGTGTTGAAGTGTCAAGACAGGACTACTGTTTGCTCTGTGCTATTCCAAACAGAGTGCCCGAGAGGAACGTATGGTATCAACTGTAAATCAACCTGTGGCCACTGTGCTGATAACAACACATGTCATCACGTAACTGGAGCCTGTCCAGATGGATGTCAGGCAGGTTGGCAACTTGACCTGTGTCAGACAGGTGAGTCAACCATCATTAAGAAACAAATGTGCTTGGTCTAATGGTTAAAATATATTTATGAATATCTTTTAAATTAAAATAGGACGCCTCTTAGTGCCTGAAACAAGCTAAACGTAACACACACACACACACACACACACACACACACACACACACACACACAGATATAAAAAAAATATAGAAATATTTTAACTTGTTTGATAGGCATTACTTAAAATCCATAAAATTGTGTCTATCTAGAAATATTTTAGTTTTTATTAGAAGTAAATAGAAAGCCTTCCAGTGCCATAAACTACGGAGAATCCCCCCCCCCCCCCCCAAAAAAAGAAAAAAAACCCAAAGAAACAACAAAACAAAACAAAACAAAAACAAAAAACAAAACAAAACAAAACAAAACAAAACAAAACAAAACAAAACAAAAACAACAACAACAAAAAACAAAAACGTTTGAATTGTCAGATCCATTCTTAGGAGTTTATCGACAACCAAACCAGGTTTCGTATAATTTAGTTGAAAATATACGACTGTTTATTTTCGACTCAGTTTGTGACAATGGGAAATTTGGTGTGAACTGTGAGACGAACTGTGGCCACTGTAACGGGACATGTGATGCTGTTGACGGAAGATGTCTCTGGGGATGTGCTGAGGGATACATTGGTTGCCACTGCTCAGTGAAGCTTGGTAAGATATACTGCATAGCTCATCATAATAAATAAATGGTCTGCACCTCAGAGATGATTGAAACAGCAGAGTTGACGGCTGCATCACCGTGGAAACTACCATAAAGGTTACGTGGGTTGTAAATGAGTGCCAAACATTGTATGGACGTCGCAGCAAGCTCCAAATCTATAATGCTACAAATCATGCACTATGTAGCTGCAAAATATGCAACTCTGACAAGAATTGCGCTCATAGTAACGATGTTGTTGATTGACGGATGTACTGAGGGATGCAGCTGTTTTCTCAGCTGAGTGAAGCTTTGTTCATTATCAGTACAGCTCACAATAGGATGTCTGAACCTCAATTCACTCTTGCTTTGATATATAAATTCATATTTAATCTGATTATTGGCGATATATAAACTTAAAATGTATCTTGAAAAGGAATGAATAAACTTAAGGCTGTGTCCAGTTTCCTGATTCCATTAACTGCCTGCATGTAAAGTAAACCTTATATTTGAAACCCAAGCTGTGCTTTCCCTTCCAAATCCAGTTTCAAAAAGTAAAGTTGACATAACTGTAAAAAATGTCCTGGAATATTTACGCATGCGGGACAAAATTTGATTTACAGAAGTCGTGATGATATTACATCTGATAAGATTTGGTGATTCTTTCGTCTTAGTCCATGACCTTAATATGACAAATAATGAAAATCTCATAAAAATATCTTTGAATGATCGACATATACCATAACAGATAAAATATACCTTTCATAAAATAAAAATACAGGTCACGATTTGTTTTCAGTTTTGTGTTAAATAATTCCAACCAGAAAGTATTACCAACCATTGCCACCTGTGGACACAATAGCCACCATTGCAAAACATCCCGACCTATATAATCTGCAATAAGGTCATTCCATTCATCTTTAAACATTTGGATAGAGATCCACGCAGACCATTTACAGAACATTGCATAACAATCTTAGGTGGCCAGATGCTTCAAAAGAGGTTATCAGCCTGAACATGACAAGTCATTTTGGAAACCATTCTTCTTCAGATTTTGCATATAATGCAATAACAAATCGTTGAAAATCGTGATTACAAGTACCAGCTAATTGTTGAGCAAACAACACTGGGTATCAGGCTGGATATCAGGTAATAACTTCAGCTGAAGGTTATAGGCACCACATCACGTTACTGTCTAAAAGCGCCGAAGAGCGTCACGCAAAGCTTGCATACAATTATGTGCCGGATATCTTGAAGGCAATTCCCCATATTACCTTGTACCATGTGTTTCCTTCATTTTGTTCAAGTGAATAATTGACTCGCCCTTGCATGTTTTGTTTCACAGGTGACATCGGCGGCGCAGGTACGTTCATCTTTTCGCGAAAACCTGGCACCATAACTATTTGATAGAGATTTATATGGTCAGAATCGTAATTAAAATGGACGATTATTTCTTTATTTCAGTAATCGTTTCATTGTGCGTTTATAAACTGACGGCCAAAAGTAACCTTACCAACTATATTTTTAGGATAAAATATGACAAACACAATTTGAAGCAGCAATAACAATTGTATTGTAGAAATTCATCATTCAGAACAGTAAAATGCGAATTTACTAAAAGGTCCTTGACCTCCAACAGGGGTCATTCGTCCAGTATTCGATTAACAACATTGGTTACAACTTTAAGGTGGCGACGGCCCAGACCGTTCAGTACGGGATATGACCTATATGCGCGGCAATGCATCTTCGAATGCGGCGTCGAACTGAGTAGACAAGCGTCCTCAATCGACTGCAGGTATCCGATTCCATTCCTCACGGAGGGCAACGATCAACGCTTGTCTCGTGATGGGAGGATGTTGACCTTTCCGAAGACGAAGCCCCAGCTGATCCCAGAGATGTTCTATTGGTGACAGATCTGGTGATCGAGCTGGCCACGGCAGGACAGTCACGTTGTTGGCGTTGAGGAAGTCTCTAGTAATACGGGCTTTATGGGGTGTGGCGTTATCTTGTTGGAACACCGTCCGTTGTTGACGCTGGATGAAAGGAACAACCACAGGCCGTAAGATATTGTCAATGTAGCGTTGTGCTGTCAGATTGCCTTCGATGATGACAAGTTCCGTCTTCTCGTCCCCCGCAAGTGCCGCCCTAGACCATCACACTTCCGCCCCCGTAAGGTTCCACCTCCTGGACACAACAAGGAGCCGTACGTTCACCACGTCGTCGATAAACTCGCGTCTGCCTATCAGGTTTGAAGAGTTGGAACCTGCTCTCGTCACTAAGCAGCACTCGCCGCCATTTCCTTTGTTGCCATCGCTGAGTTTGTCTGCACCACGTCAATCTGGCACGTCGATGTTGACGGGTCAAGGTCATGCCCTTGAAAGGGCGATAAGCCCGGAGACCATAATGTCGTAGTCGTCTGGTCAGTTTGTCTGCTGACCGGATGTCCTAAGCTGTTGGCAGCTGATTACGACACAGTAAGAAATATGTTCCTCAGATGAAGTAGCTGTAAAAGGCGGTCATCCTGCGGGGTCGTGACCTTTGGTCTGCCACTCCGTGGTCTGTCTGCGGTTCTGCCAGTCTGTCGGAGACGTGCGACCAGTCTGGTAATGGTCATCTTGGAGCAGTTCATGTTAATGGCAACCGCTCTCTGTGTCGCTCCCATCTGCAGCATAGTTACCTTTGGCTCCCTCCCTCTGGACTGCGGTCAGTCTTGGCATGTTCGTTGGTGTTAGTCATCGCAACCAATGATAGGGAACAGATCCATGCGTAATTTATACCCGGAAATTGCACGATAATTTGGGAAAGAATGTTCTAAAAAATTGCTGAAAAACACTAATATTTCCTACAATCCGCAAAGCACGTCCAAAGAACGATAGAGAACATGAAGGCTGTATTCGTGAGATGTGTTCTTTACTGTTTTTTAACAAGTTGGCATCTTTGTTTCAAAGTGGCAAATCAGTTAATGTTGGTAACGTTTCGTTTGGCCCTCAATTTAATTGATTCAGCCATTGTTGCTCTGTTGTTTTAAATGAGCCCCATGTGTTTTCCATTGGCACCGACGGTTCCTTTTCGTCTGAATTATACTCAATTTTTCAAAACAATGCCACAGCTAATTTTCATCGTGTAAGAAGTGGTTCTTGGATACTTCTTTTCGGGTATATGAATATGAATGTCGTCCATACTACCCGCCGTAAGTTAGAGCTTGGATACACTTGATGCAGTTTTAATATCATACTAATAACTACAGTGTCCACTCTGTACGACATTTAGGAGGTATTACTTTTCCAGGAGTTTGTGTTTAATCGGTCCTGAAATACTTGACATCGTACTAAAAGCTTACAACGTTTTAAGTAAGATGTCTAGGAAGAAGTCTGTAGGGTACAGATCAATTGCCCAAGGGTGAAAATGAAATAGTTTTATTTGATAGATGGGTTCCAATTATCATAAAAAACACATTACTCAGCGATCAGTTAACGAGACTAATGAAATAAACAAATGGAAAACAGAGGTACGATACAATGACACCTGTGGGATCCTGCCAAACTGGTTTCTTTGTTTCAAACACTTGCAGGTATTTCAAAGTACAGCTTTCATAACTTTAAAAAATGCATGATGAGAGGATATAAATCAATTAAATGTGTTTCTTTGTCATGATTCGTGGGACCTCTCCAAATATGAGGGATCTAAACTAATATGGAATGTCCTCTTATTCGAACCATTTTGGATCTATTTACCAGTAATTGCTTGCACAGGAAGCGTAATTCTGTAAGCATTATACTGTACATATCTTAACCAGAGGAAACATCAGAAGGGGCACTTTTTTCTTGTAATTTGGTTTTGGTGTAAAAAGAGCTCAGGGTACTCGAATCTCAAATTGAGTGAGTATGGGTTCTTGAATTCTTTTCCATTGTCTGTGTTCCTTAAATTGATACAGTGTCACAGAACCCCACAGTTACCAGCAAAACTAGGTATCATATTGACTGTTTGACGGATGGTTCTTTGTGTTGGATGAAAGGGGTATATGAAAACAGCCCACACTGATGAAATTTGATATATCATAAACATCAAAATCATTAAATAGATGTTTGTCCTTCCTTTCGGAAAAATATCACCTTATTTCATGACATAGGTAGGTTTCGTATATATACGTCTGATACGTTTGAATGTTGACGTTTTCTAAGTGTCATTTCACATCCGTTATATTCAGAGACAAGAAACCAGTGACCTTTCAGTAAACGTATGTCCTATTTTAGATCTCGCCCGTCGACCAGGGTGGAATTAAAACCCATATGCAATGTGCTTCACAAACGATCTGACGAAACATTGCGTAGGGGTCGATTTAGAATGCTTTTGATCAAATAAAAGCTGCGGTATGGTGTCTCAGTGGGCTAGCACTATAAAACCAGTATAAGTTCGGACTAGTACAAGTATACACATACATGTGCATTCTTGTGTCAGTATACATGAAATAATCTTGATCGCTACTTTGAACCCCTTTTCACCTTACCTCACTGAATGTACTGTGTTGCTATTTCTCTTGTTTTAAAGAATTACACATGGATTCGGCAATCACTCCTACAACAGCTGGTATAATCGGCTTAGCTGCTGGAATATGTTTCATGCTGATTCTTGTAGTTGGACTCTACTTGGGCCTGGTAAGACAAGGGAGGTAAGTAAACCTTACAAAAACACCACCTACATGTACATTTGTTCTTACATGATATCATTTCCTACAGACGAATGCTTTCTACATTATATTTCGCAGGCTGCAGTGGTTAAGCTCGTCTGAGAAGGATGCAGTAAAAGTCAAGGAAACTCAAGTGCCAGTGGACAAGGACACAACACAACCATCAGACAACTACACATCTATATCCGAGCAGGCAGGTGGTCGCAACATCTACAACAACGACTATGCTGCGCTGGATGTCGAGGCAAAGGCGAATAGTGAATATGACGTGATTAAGAACCAGGCTTATGAAAATCTGTAGAATGTATATTAAAATATTATTTCATGATAGAATTGTTAAAAACAGTTTCAACGCCTGGGGGCGACCCTCCCTCGCTCAGGAATACGTATTGAAGCCATTGGTGTCCTAGTTTTTAGTCACAATTGATTGATGGAATTTCGAAAATTAATTCACAAATTCAAAAAACTTATACGCTCTGCAGAACGATGATAGATTTATATTTGTATTGAGTTCATATGTCCCAGACATTTCAGAAGTTTGAGAACAGTATTGCATGAAATGTACTTCGACCTATTTAAAAAATACATATGTTCCTTGCATGCCATATCAGCAGTCTCAGTCTATAAGAAGAGGCATACAGGTAGAATTATCCACATTTTAAGATGTTTAGTTAGTCGATGCCATTACTTGGAGAGACTTATTGTTTGTAATTCACGTTTGTATTTTTCCATAATATGTTTACATCATTATTGGGATATTGATATTATTTTTTTATATTGCTGGTGCGAGCTCGTACAGACGAATTCGTTGAACAAATTTGTTCGGACAATACTGGAAAAGAATCATTTGTATTTGGGTTTACAAAAATATATATTGCTGTTTGGATTTCCGCACAAAATATAAAATGTGTCCCTCAAGAATTAATTGGCACCTTTCAGAGAAAATCGGGTCTAAACGCAGTGATAAAACATATGTATTCCAATGTTCCAGAAAAGGTACTATATGTAGCTTACGTATTTTTTGCTAGTGGTTGTATTTTAAACCAGATCTATATTTGGCCTATATGCAGTTACTTTTTGCCAATATCTGTAGTGTTTATTTTGAATGTTTGGTAAAAATTGAGTTTGAACCTATAACAATATCTAAGAAAGGAAATTTAACAAGTCCAAACTCAACTTTTTTCAAAATGTTCCTGTAACAAAACAGTCATTGCTTTACAGTGTACAGGTATCATGTTTTTTTTCTGTATTGCATTTTCATGATGATATGAGAAGGTTTTGTACATGATTGATTATATATTTTCTCATTAGTAAATGATTGGTATATGCACTGTATCATTCAGTTATTTTCCTAACTTGAATGTAAGTTCTGGCTTGGAAGAAATGTTGGCTTTGTGCTTGACTCATGAATATTTCTATATAAACTCTTCATCTTCAGAGCCCTGTATTGTCGATTCTAGGCTATACCTTACAAAAAACCCGCAACCTGTCGTAACTGGGTCATATCAGAAGGATTAGAGGTATAGAGTCCTCTTACACCAACCATGAATTGGTATTTAGGTCATGGACCTTTATCTCACATAAATCATGATACTACGAACATTGTGCATACAACATATATATCACGCCATGTCACGCAATGCTAGTGTATTCAAATATGATGTTAAGTTTGCAGCCTGTCCTTGGGAGAATACACCAAGGGGGTAAAACAAGGACTGCTCGGCTCGATTTCAGTATACTGTGTCTGCGTGTGGGGTATCTATGTTAAACTTCGGCATGGTATCTCATTGGGCAAGCACTATAAAACAGTCATTTAACCGTTAGACGCCATTTCATCTCACCTTAACCTTGAGACTTGTACTTACTTTAAGGGAAACACGTCGACGTCAATACACAAACTACACATCACAACACTAATCTACATGTAGGTTATCTAACAAACACATCTATGATGTACGAGATGAGTTTCTCAAAGTAAAAAGTAAACGTATTTCCTGGTTACTATGCAACTCTGAACTAAAATGTTGCAAAATGTGTTTTTGACAGTGTAACTTTATTCAAGTAAAGGCGATAAACATGCTTCTGTGTGTATTTACAACATATTACAAGATAGGTATGGTATTTTGGTAACTTTTCAATATTACCACTAGTAAAAAGGTTTACTAAGATCATACTTGATCATTACTTTTCTTTCAGCATGAATGTGTACATACTCTAATTTGGGGGTATCGTGTCATTTCCTGTCTTTTGATTTGCTGGTCCATCGATCACGTGATTGTGTGGTTTGCTTACAGGCACGGTAGGAGAACGGCTGTGCGGCGTCAGGCAACAACATTTACATTTTTATGCAAATTTTGTGACTACCGGTAGGACAGGATATGTATACCCTTCTCACCTACATCAGCTGTAGTCGCTGATTTTAGCGATCCATTCAAATACTGTTCACCGCTATTTTGGAATCTGTTTTGACGGATAATCGATATTATCTGGGGTTGACATTTTACATATTTTATAATGCCAATATTCAGTTAACTAATTTCAACAGGAATTTTGTACATGTGAAACATATTCGTTGCTCAAGTATCTTATGTCTACATGTAGCCTATGGAAGAAAGGAGGTACGATGTACGGAACATTACTTGAAATTATGTGTCAAAATAGGCCGATGGATCAAGACCCAAGATCGTGAAATTGTTAGAACAATAAGGTAGCCAAAGTCGTACATACAAAATGTCCAGGTTCAATTTCATTTCTCAAAATGTACATCTGTCTCTGCAGCTTTGCCAAATCGTGAAAAAATCATTTTCACATTATATTGCATGTGCATGCCATGTATTACCCACCATTCTTATAAACCTGTGAACCAGTAAAATTGTATTTAATATAGCTATATTGATATTGTAATTGCTTTTTGGTTCCGTTTAAATAAAATTGTTTAACTCTCTCTTTACTGTTGTATTTCAAGCATTGGTTCCGTAGTATGTAATTATTATGACTTTACCTTTCTTTATTCTCTGTGTTTACTCGTAAAAAAGCGACAACACCATTTCCACACTCATCAGAAATATCTGACGATAACAGATGCAATATTTAGTTTGATAAAGAGACCTGGTATCGTAACTCGTCATCAGCGATTCATAAATACAAGCTTATGCTATAGTGGGATTTGTACAAACGACTGCTTGTAGTACATATTTCTTATAATTATGGAAATGGTTTTGTCGCTTTTATTTATGCATTGATCTGGATTATCAGTTTATCACAGCCGTGACTCATCAATGTATGTAACAGCGCGTACACCTTTATGTTAAACTGCACAGGTCGCTGTAGACAAGTACCACCCAGAAGGAAAGTGTAAAAGTCATAAACATGCTTGAGTGAGTTGATAAATACCATAGCAAACTGATGGTGGAAACATCTTCTTCTACCCTTTGAAACTGGTCTGACCAGCATGAAACACCAATTAGGACAACGATGACGAAGAAGTAACGAATAACATAGATTGGTGACTTCTTTATTATTACTTACCAACGAAACACTTAGTTTATTGTTGTATTGTTTGTTAAGATGGACACTATTTATATATTCTAAATGTAGGATGTTCATATATGTTTCCAGTCATGATGGTGTCATTACCTTTGCCTTTCACGCAGCTTAATCATGAATTAAACATTGCATGTTTACAAAATGCACTCTGGGCATATTCCAGTTTTTACAAACAAAACGCTCTTGAGTGTGGCATATGTACATTGTTTAAGATTTATGTTTTCATTCTTATCTGAGGTCAGAGTGGAATTTTCTGTTGCTCTGTTGAAGTCATTGTCGCAGTCATTTCAACAGAATTAGTGTTATTTTTGCTGCTTGCAACATTGCATGAACCGAGGTTTTTTCAAGAACACCAGGATTTTATTCAAGTAAACGTAATTAAACAGCCATATTGGTTGTCAAACATCTGATACACGTGGATGTCATACATGAAACAGAGGATAGGTAATTTCATGCTGAAAGGGAATTTGCACAGGGCCTTCAGATTAGACACATTTATTTACTAATTTCTAATGATGCATACTCGTCACATTCTGTGAAAGCATTTTTGCGAAATGGCATACTTAATTGCACAGTGACTGTCATCAGGTTTTGTAATCACTCCTCTGTGCCAGTATGTGTGTTGATTGTATATGCTATGTTTTCCATTACCTGACTGTAAAACAACTGAAGGCTTTGTAAGAGATTATTCATACTCACTTATTAAGTCTAGTTATGTCAAGCTAAGAATTTAACAAATAAACTCATATTTCTTCATATAAATCTTAGCTTGTGCATTCTGATTTCTTTCATAATGTACAACCTTGTATAACATCTATTGATGTTTTTGTTGTTTAAAGCAGCACTCAGAAATAGGCCAGTCCTTGGTTCTATGACACTCACCAAACCGAATCACCCATTCAATTTACTCCCTTCTTACAATAAGAAAAGGTTGCTGGTATGGGGACCTATATTCTTGTCTGTGCTAATGTCATACTGCTGCACCAACAATACTAGGTAATTTTAATGGCCAAGGCAAGGTACCATTCAGAGTTGCCGATAAGCATTAACTACTTGTAATATTCTGCAAATCAGGCAGATAATTTGAAAACATGTAAACTGTTACGCGTTCCAAATACACACGTGTGTATGATGGGAAAGTATAACTGATCTCACACAACTATACTAGAGATCACGATGATCAAGGGTTTACATATTTCAGTACTGCAAATAGGACAAAGGTTCTCAGTTGTGATGATCCATGATCTTCCGTGGCCCTAACTGTCTTCCTGACTAAATTGAGTCTATAAATTATGTTTTTCGAACTGAAAATATGGATGCGTCACGGCATATATCCCTATGAACACGACGCAGCTAAATGTTCTCACAACCGGTATTTTACCGGATGAGTAAGGTCAGTCTTGTCAGTTGAACTATGTGACTTCAAAGGAATGATTTGTTATCAGAGTCAGTAATTTGTGTTATTCTCCAACCATCAGTCAGATATAATAACTTTGAAACTTTTTGTTGTGAAATAGTCAAAGGATTATTTTATATGAACATACACCTATGTCCATATTTTAAATAAGATATTTTGAAAACAAAATATTCATGACAGAATATCAACTGATATTTGTTTCCCAATTTTGTTTTCAGCTATATAAATCATCTGTGGTATACATGTGACGTCACCCTTTTAACGTGGTTCATCTTGTTCTCCATATTCACTCACCAGTTATTATGCCGTCTAGAAGTCGCAACATCACCTTTCTACCCACCCCGTCTGCCATGGTTTGTTTAGCTTTTTGCTTGTACATATTGGGGGCCGTGAAGATCCGGTGTAGAATAGATCTTCATCAACCCATGCTTGCCGTAAGAGGCGACTATGTTTGTCGTAAAAGGCGACTAACGGGATCGGGTGGTCAGGCTCGCTGACTTGGTTAATGCATGTCATCGATCCAAATGGCGTGGATCGATGCTCATGATGTCAATCACTGGATTGTCTCGTACAAACTCGATTATATATAGACCGCCGTCATATAGCTGGAATATTGGCGTGTGCGGCGTTAAACAAGATACAAACAAACATTTTGGGGGTATGGGACATCAATAGGGATTCAGTGTTTAATATCATGAGGGTCTACATATCTCTCGAATAAACAGCGCCATGGGCGTGACGGAGTACTTGGTGGCTGTATTCAACGTCAGCAGCCGATAGAATCACACCTACATGAATGTTTTTGACATGTTAAATTATATTGTTAGTTCAGAAAACAGAAAACATTGGCCCGTGTCGAGAACATTTACGACAGAAGCTACCTTCGAGTTTTCGAGAGCCTTTGGATTTGATCAAAGAGAACTGCAACCTCAGCTTGAGCAAAGATTCAGAAAACCAACTTAAACTGATTTAGAGACCTGTGAGCAATCTAAAAGGAGCAGTTGTAGTACAAATACTTTACGCGCTTTAGTGCACTTTGCATTAACTCCAAACCGGGTGGATGGAGGAAGTTAGCAATGACCCAAATTGAAATTGCGCCTGAAAATCTTTGCATGAAATGTAGGCAATTACATGCTGAAGTTCAACCAAACAACGCAATGGTCTGAAAAATGACCCCCACCTTATTGTTAATGTCTAAAAAGCGGAAGTAAAGTTATTTTTGTTGAATTATGTATTTATAATAATTGACTTGAATATTTTTGTTTTTTAATGGAGGTATGAACGTGATTAAGCGGTGACCACTCTGTGTATATATTGACAGACGTCGAACAGCCCCTGCTACATCAAAGTTTCACTTCTTCTTATATATTCATGCCGTTGACGATGTGACAAGAACAGGAAGTTATAGTCCTTACATTCCTGACAAGGGCGACTTTTGTCATGAAATAAGCATTAATTTAGCAGAAAGGAAATTTGCGTCACATCATATCTACGTGATGACACCATGAGCAGCATGACATTATGCTATGTGACGACTTCGTGGACAACCGCTATCGGGCTTAAGCTTTTGTAGTCTGATTATACTTGTGGTACCCATATTTCAGCTTATTGTCTATAGCCCTGTCTCTTCACATTTAATGCTGTATAAGCTCAAGTATTGTAATTGATGTTACGCAAGCATAAAAACATTGCCTTTGGCTTACTGATCCGGCATTTCATTGATGTAGAATGTACCACATGCCTACACGATTTTGAGTATGTCGATTGTGGTCGCAGTGCTGCCAATGCCACATGATCCGGGGTCAGGTGAATGTGCTTTTTTAACCCTAAAAGCTTCATTAGATTGCAACGCAAAGGTTGGAACAACAGTGAAGTATTTACTGCATCCTGTCCGTGAAAATCGCGAAAATTTTGCAAAATGTGAAACAATCACTCAATTTCGAAAACAGTTGGTAACGTTTTGTTGGTTAGTCATCTCCGGAAACATACATTTAAACATTGAAAGCAAACAAATGCAGACAAATCAATGAAAACAAAATAACGAATCGTATCAATGAATATTATCATGTATAAGAGGCTTCCCTGTAGGTTGATTATGAGCTTGTCTACTTCAGACATTCATTGTGTTCAAGTGGGTGAACCCTGTCTGCTTCAGACTGCCACTGTGTTCATGTGGGTGACGCTTGTCTACACAATATTGTCATTGTGTTCAAAGTGGGTGAACCCTGTCTCCTTCAGACTGTCATGTGTTCATGTGAGTGACGCTTGTCTACTTCAGACTGTCATTGTGGTCAATGGGGGTGAACCCTGTCTCCTTCAGACTGTCATTGTGGTCAAAGTGGGTGATCCCTGTCTCCTTCAGACTGTCATTGTGTTCATGTGAGTGACGCTTGTCTACTTCAGACTGTCATTGTGTTCAAGTGGGTGAACCCTGTCTCCTTCAGACTGTCATTGTGTTCAAGTGGGTGAACCCTGTCTCCTTCATACTGTCATTGTGTTCATGTGGGTGACGCTTGTCTACTCAATACTGTCATTGTGGTCAAAGTGGGTGATCCCTGTCTCCTTCAGACTGTCATTGTGTTCATGTGAGTGACGCTTGTCTACTTCAGACTGTCATTGTGTTGACGTGGGTGACTCTTGTCTACTTCATACCGTCATTGTGTTCAAGTGGGTGAACCCTGTCTCCTTCAGACTGTCATTGTGTTCATGTGAGTGACGCTTGTCTCCTTCAGACTGTCATTGTGTTGACGTGGGTGACTCTTGTCTACTTCATACCGTCATTGTGCTCAAGTGGGTTAAGCCTTTCCCCTTCATACTATCATTGTGTTCATGTGGGAGTACCCTGTCTCCTCCAGACTGTCATTGTGTTCATTTGGGTGACGCTTTTCTACTTTATACTGATATTGTGTTCGGGTTGCTGAACCCTGTCTCCTTCAGACTGTCATTGTGTTCATGTGGCTGAACCCTGTCTCCTTCTGATTGTAAATGTGTTCAGGTAGGTGACATTTGTCTTTTGCGGACTATCATTGTGTTCAGGTGGTGGAATCTTGTCTACTTCAGACATTTATTGTTTTCAGGTGGGTAACGCCTGTCTACTTCAGATTATCATTGTGTTGATGCTGGGCCAGACATGGGGATTATGTAGTTGACATGGTATGTTCTGTATGATATCTCAGTTTTTGGCTGATGTGGTTGGTGTCTCGAGTTGGTGCGCTTGGGACGATATGGTGAATATCTGGAGTTTGGGGCTGATATGTGAGTCTCGGGTTGTTGTATAATTATGGGGAGACTGATATAGACTGATAAGGGAGTCTTTTTCTTATATGAGGTTCAAAAAACTTTATGTAAAAGTAACAAATAATAACCCCTAAATATCATTCCATTGCCACTTGTTGATAACCCTTATGAATCTGTATTTGATAAGATTTGCAAATCCATATTTCATTGCAATTATTTATTTGGTATAAACATGAACATTGACCACGATTGATTGTCACGGATTTGCGTGTTGAACGAAGGAAATATTTGTTCGTCACAATCATTTCCATATACCATATTCAATATACCATATACCATATTAACATAATCTGTATGTTTTGGGCGGAATGTAAACGAACACATTTTCCTGACTGATAAGGCTTGAATTGTGAACGGAAAACTACACAGTAATAATAGCATTGAAACATATCATAAGCTCCTGTGTCAATTGTATACTTTGCTTCCTGGTCCAACACTAACTTGTGTATATTAACATGGGTGGCATATAATGTTACTGTCGACACGGTCGACTTAGTTTGCCGTGATTAAATGAAATCATGTCAGTTATGGTGGGATATATGAGTTGAGGTGAGGTGAGGTGAGGTGAGATGAAATTGGGTTAAACGTCGCGTTCAAGATTGTTGCACTTATATAGCAACGTGCATGTACGTGTGTGTGTTTGTCTGTTTGTACCAGTCCGGACTGATGCCGATTTGTCGTGCTAGCACACTGAGATATCATCCCGCAGTTTAATTATTAGGAATACCCCACTCATACACAGTGCACTGACTCAAAGCCGACCAGTCCTTTTTTTAGCCAATAAATGCCGAGTCCCAGACATCAAGTACCATCTTTTAACCTCTTTTGGTATGACGCTGCCGGGGATCGAACCCCGAACCTTCCGCACTCCGGGCGGACGCCCTACTACTAGACCACGGAGGCGGTCGGTGGGATGTATGAAAGTCTGTGTGCTTGCGTGATGTGTGTCTGGTGAGTATGTGTCTGTCTGTTGTGTATGTCAGTGTGTGTGATGTGTGGTCTGTATTCGGTAAATATGTGTGTCCGTGTAGTCCGTGTCCGTGTGTGTGCTTGTATGTGTGTGTGGGGGGTGGGTGGGTTAGGGGGTGGGGGTGGATGGGTGTGTGTGTTTTAGGAGATTAGGGGGAATTCAAATCTGAATCGTATTGAATCCTGACCCACTGTAATTCACACCCTATTTCTGTTCATTTCATTCTCATTTGCTTGAATCCAGACTTCAATTATTTAAGAACCTGGCAGTTTAGCTAATAAAATATCCAACAGGTTTCAAGATTCTGCTGCAGATTCTGCTTTCAGACTGATCTTTATTTAAATAAAGCGAGAAAATCGCTCCATATCCAATAGAAATCTCGGTATAAAACAGAGTTGATTGTACGATTCCGACTATATCATGAGCTTGTTTATGACTCACAATAAAAAAAGTAATGATATCAGGTGTTTTGTCACTGATCGAACATTGCTCGACATGAAGGGAAAGTTGACTATTGGAAAGTTGCAGTCATCCCTCTTGTCATACAGTCTTGTGGAAAGCGTTGTATCAACCAAGTCAGCGAGCCTGACCACCCGATCCCGTTAGTCGCCTTTTACGACAAGCATAGTCGCCTTTTACGGCAAGCATGGGTTGCTGAAGGCCTATTCTACCCCGGAATCTTCACGGGGCGGACTCGATGTGAATGGCAGGGAGATCTCTTTGGTGATGTATCCTGTTTGTCACTCTCTAGAGGTGACGGTCGACATCGGGGGTACAGACGGGTTGAATGAACGTTATGCTGACGCTTGTTTCCTGGGAGAGATCGTTTTGGAGGAGCTGGATCTGTAATGGTTTGGTCTGGAATTGCACAAGGTCACCGCACATCTGAATGCGATGAGGTATAGGGTCAAGATTCTTGATCAGCATGTTGTCCCTCACCTCGACTCCGACATCAACATGACGTTTCAGCATGACAGTGCCACACGTCACACCGCACGTACCACACGGGACTTCATACAGGCTAACCAAGTGGATGTTATGCCTTGGCCAGTCAACAGTCCAGACATGAACTCAACTGAACATTTGTGGGACTCTTTGGACAGACGTGTAAGACGCCATAAGAATCAGCCTCAGAAGATCCACGAACTTGAAACTGCCTTGTTTGCAGAATGGAATAACATTCCACAACAAGAAATCCAGTCATCATTGACGTCAATAAGACGCTCTGTTTGATGCAGACGGCAGTGGCCAAACCCGAAAATGTGACTTTCAGTTGTGATACCACTTCCACAGTAACGTCAGTCACATCGTTCTACGGATATTTCAGTGACTGATTTCTGTTGATATCTAATCATGGGTAGTGAATCCTATGGAATTCCATATCATAGTTTACATCATCATAACGATGGAATATATTTTTGGTAAAAATAAAGTCCGTTTCTTTTTTTGTTCAGTATACCAATATAATGTGGAATAATTTATCAAATTTATAAGCTTATCGCATAAACCATATCATTGTACTCGAGTGATATATACATTTTGGGGGCATACTAATAATTGTCTTGACCATTATAGAAATACATAGAAATACATAGAAATACTTGAGGCATGCATTTTCAAAGTCTGTTTATTCCTCCGTTTCGCTCTCTATAGCCTTTATTTCAGGCTCATGTGCACCTTTGTATATAGAATGTGTCATCATAGAATTGCATCTTGCAGCAGATTGATGGAGGACCAATTGAAATTGAAACTTTGTAATTGTATAGATGAATTTGCGACGGAGCTAGTTCACCAGAAGCAGACAATATTTTCCACGCACATCACAAAGAGCGGCACACAAGGTATAAATACAGACAACAATCAGTTGATCTGGTTTTCTTTTCAAATATTTACCAAAAGGGAAAATTTTGTTGATGTCGAAAAGTAGGGAAGTATATAATGTAAGTTTGAGAAAGTATGACAATGTTTTAAATATACTCGTAACCGTCGGCTCTTGGACAAATATCAGTTCAGCTCTGCGGTGCTCGTCGATTGTTAATGATGAAACTGACAGTTACATTTTAGTCTACAGTAGCTGACATTTCACATTTCCTGACTTCGCCTTCATTCTTTTCCATTGTCTGAAATCCAGATATATTATAAAGGCGATAATAGATGTATATTCGCAGGTATACAGAAGGAAAATACACAACTGTACCCATGCAAGACTTGCGTCTTCACATTATCTCACCCCGAAATGATGAAGTACATAGAGATTACTACACGAGTGTCTGTCAGATACCATTGATCTTAGAACGTGTTGTCCTCGCACTTTTTCAGCAC
Source organism: Haliotis cracherodii (assembly GCF_022045235.1). Lineage (NCBI taxonomy): Eukaryota > Metazoa > Mollusca > Gastropoda > Lepetellida > Haliotidae > Haliotis > Haliotis cracherodii. The sequence continues at coordinate 9,390,066 of NW_027266297.1, forward strand.
TGAATCGATGCATTTTGTCTAATTTTCATGATCGCAATAGCGCATTAATACATAACACCACTGTCATAAGTGACGTCATCCTATGTACTGCTTACTACCCATAAATAACGTGACCCTACACAAAAAGGTTTCCGCCATATTTGTGGATTAACAAGGCGATGATGATCATGCAAGCCTATAGACAAAAACAAAGAACACCCTGGGTGCCAAGTTAATAGTTCACACCTCAAAGAAATTACCAAATATGTACAACAATGTTTATTCCGTATGACATCACTACCGGTGACCGACTTTTACAAAACGGCGTGTTCACTGACAACAGTACGCGGGGTTTCCAGAGGACCGTTTACGTTGATTGAGGGATCGTATGTACAAAAATGTGTCACGTAAGTAATCAGAAACATTCTGACAATCTGTGTACTGTTATTGGTGTACAATGTTTTCCAGTGTAACATTACTGATTTGATACCCGTCATCACTAATATGCTATTTTTCTGCTTTAATTTGTCGGATAAATATCCAATATTTAGATTTCTAAACACACAGTTTACCCTCTGGTAAATAACGCCGTGAATTATGATTTGGCGAGCTTTACGGGGCACCTAGTTTTCAAAAGTCACTTTCAGTAAATTTGCTTTACCTAAAATGACAGTAAATGATAAACAGAAGGGGGAATACAAGACTGTGATGTGTATTAGTTTGCGTGATGTATTTAGAATTTTATTCGACTTCGAAATGAGTGTTGAAGAGGGGGGGCATTTCACTCTAAAAAACGATAACGTTGAAGTAACAACAGATAATGTAACTGATAATAATAATATACTCGCAGACGAGGACGAGTTTGTTTATAAGGAGTATTAGTATTAGTTGAAGTATTAGTATTAGTATTAGTAGTAGTAGTAGTAGTAGTGGTAGTAGTAGGCTGGTCATGTCATGCCCTGTGCATAAAATTATATTATGCACACTTTTGGTATTTATAAATCAATGTATTCTAAATGTCTTATATATACACATGCACAAAAGTAAAGCGCCACCATATTCATAGTCTCATGATTGCACGTGTGGGAATCAGAACTACGAAATATGATGATGTATGACTGAATTAGGCTTCCATACTTTCATGAACTCAAATTTGTCCAGATACCACCAGGTAAGCGTGCTTTACGTGTTGCTGCAGTTCCCCTACCCTATAAATAGTGAAATTCAAGTTTCAGACACGTGGTTGCATTTTGCTCCTGTGTGAGATTCCCGTTCCAATACAGGTTGAAAATCAGCCATGGTGAGGAGAAAGTTAACGAAAGGCACATGCGGAATCGTCTGATATGGTGTCGTGCCCGTAGTCGATGGAACTTGGCCAACTGGAGAAGGATCCATTGGTCTGACGAGTGTCGAATGCTGCTACGAACTTTTGATGGTCGAATACGTGTTTCATTGTGCACAACCACCAGTGGCAAAAGTAATGACGTAAATTCTGCTGGGGTATCATGCAGGAAGCAGATGTACCGTAAGTCCCCATGATCCCCAGCGAGGTGGCCTAGCTTTGGTTACTGGTGGTCTATAGCCCGTGTTTTAATATAATATTGTTATGCTCAAATAAGTTTCATAATTTTTTTCTTAATATAGTATGCTCACATAGGTTTAAGAACTTGTTTTATACAGAAGTTTGCATTAATGACTAAATTGTAAATATATTTACTTGGCCTCGTCGTTATATGGCTTGGATAATACCGATGCGACGCTAAATTTTAACTCACTCACTCAGAGACGTAGGTGAACATTCGACTGAAGCACGAGTAACTTTTGAATGACTTCCAGTCAGGAAAGTAGTCCGTCATCCCCTGACCTAAGGTCATCACCATGGATTAGCCAATCACGGGCCTGGAATTCGATCTGACACATAGATAGATAAATATTCTATATTTCCTCCAGATATTAAAGATACATATCATATATTATACTATGTATAATTACAGATCTGTACAGTAGTACAATTTAACAATATTATGAGAAAAGATAACTACAAAATGCATGACAATCAAGCATTCATATAACTGTTTTGTTAAAGATACAGCCATTTCCTACAGTATCTTGACACAATAACAATAAGGTCACCCCATAGACTTTGAGATAAAGACCTAACACACTCAGGCATACCGCCAAGTAGTACAGACAGGATTATATCATCGTCCTCACTACATAGTCTTGCAAATGTAGCCACATCTGTCACATCACAAATGATTTCAAATAGTTCATTTCTGTCATTCATATTCAATGTACAATACCTTGCTAAGCATGGTGGATGGAAACGGGTCGAAGGGTAGTCTCGTTTGTCCAATAACAGTCACAATGGTTCACAATGAACAGATCTGTATAGGAACGTAATCTTCTTCCTGGTCTGTGCAGCAGTGTGTCACAATGGCGGCGTGGGCCAGTCTTGTGTTTTTCATGGCGCTTTTGAGTCTCGCTGCATGTAAGTACATTCTTTACTTACATGTGTTTCAGCACCAGATGATGACTTTAAATAATCGTTGAGACTCGTGTACTGAATGGTAAATCAGAACACATTTCCGTTGTATCATATACCGTGTATCGCAAACATTCTCTCTGAATATTGTGTATTGGTACAAGGAAAACTATCCCAGCGATTTTCCCTCAGTACACACAAAAAATGTCGCTCAATATACAATTAACAACAACGCATAACTCACTTATTATAAAAAAAAATGAGAACAAAACATCATACCCTACATCCATCCTGCGAATAGAAGTGATTCGTAAATCACGTAATGAAATGTGCCCTTAGCAGAATTATATTCACTGACGACAAAATACGAATCGCGGTATGTGCTACCATACTATGTGATCGTTGATGGTGTTATTGACGGTAACCATCTATGAACGTCTTTTGGTATGATGCGGCCGGGAATCCAACCCCGGCCCTTCCGTTCTCCGGGCGGACGCTCTACCACTGGAACACGGAGACGGTCGTTATGTTTTGAAGCGTGAATGTTCTTGGTCTCACACAATTAATCTTTTTTGCGTTCACGCGCGTCGATTGTGGGACATGATGATTCACCGCGCCTCACCACCCGACATTACTTCCTGCTTCACTCTCACGGGCGAGTCACCAGGTGTTTGTGTTGATAGCAGGTGTTGTATGTGTACAGTGAACACGGGGAAAGCATATACAAATGAAAACGTTTGTGTGAACAATGGGCGTGTTGAATGTATGTATTCCGCACTTCACTGCACAGGTCACAGATGTTTAGTTGTGTATCCAGTGACTTAGTGTGGTAATCATCTTACCCTAAATTATCATGACAATAAAAAAGCGATACAGAATATTTATATATGTGAATGTGTCACTTTCATCTGATGGACACAAGCACCCTGATAGGCCAACCTAAACCACTGTTACTTTAAAATGCATCAACATAATAACATACCCGACGAGTCAATCGAGTTGTGAAGGCTTTGAGCAAGGGCCTATACAATGGGAGTGAGTGAGTGAGTTCAGATTTATAGTCACATCGTTAGTATTTCAGCCATATCGTGACTAAATGAAGTTGTACATAAATAATTCATAAATATAGACATTAAAATCTGTCGACAAAGGACAGTAAAAACACTAGACTGTCACAGATGTAGATTTATAATTAGCATATCATCATAAATTTTGGACAATTCATAACAGTGCACAATAAAAATGGGCTACAGATCACCAATAACCAAAGGTAGGTCACCCTACTAGGTACTATTGGGACTTACGATACTTCTGCTACCTACATGGTAACCCAGCAGGATTTACACCATTGCTCTGGCTACTGGTGAGTGAGTAAGTGAGTTAGGTTTAACGCCGCTTTTAACAGTATTCCAGTTATATCGCGGCGTGTCAGCTTAATGTGGGAGGAAAGCCCGAAGTGATGCAGGTCTCAGACGTTTACCTCTTCGGTGTAACCGACGAGCACGGGTATGGTGCAGACAAACCTAGAAACATAAAGGATTCGAACCCACAATCATAGGTTTCTGGCGTGCCCAAGGGACGCAACTCTGCACAGCGAATCGCGGCGCCTTAGACGACTGGGCCACCCGTGCCCCCTCTGGCTACTGGTGATTGTCAGTAAGTTTAAGCCAAATCATTAAAAAACAACAAGAATTCTATGATTAAAAACATGGAAAATGAAAATTACTTTGAATGAAATGGGACTTACGTACCTTCTCAGGGGGACAATTATTAGCCCCCGCCCAATTCAAACGGGCTCCTTCCATACGTCCGTCCGTCCGTCCGTCACGTTTCGTTTCCGGAGCATAACTCAGAAACCGTTCAATATTTTTTCATCAATCTTTGCAGATCTGTCAAGTACATGCTGAACTGGTGCCTTTTGCTATTTAGAAATTTTAGAATTTTTTATTTTCCACGTTTCCATGGCAACAATATGGACTTCTATGATTAAACACATGGACAATGAAAATTACTTTGAATGAAATGGGACTTACGTACCTTCTCAGGGGGACAACTATTATGTCCCGCCCAACTCAAACGGGCTTTGTCCGTCCGTCCGTCCTTCTTATCAAGTCAGTTTACTAGGTAACATGTTTCTGGGGACCAAGGGAATGATTCTTGCTGGATAATAGTTTTTGTCTACTGAAACAGTTCTACTTATCAGATATAAAATAATGACTGTTTTGATATGCATCTCTACCTACAAAGACATTTAACAATTAATATACATTAACTGTACACAAATCCATAAGTTTAGATTAACTGTACCTACTGTTGAAACCATCAGGATGCAAATATGCTAGTCACTTTTGTGCCACCATTTATAAAAATACCATTCATTACTTACTTGTGTGTCTAAATCATACCATTATTAGAAATAATATGTATTATTATACACATGGATATGATATAAAAACAGCTTTATATGGTAACGTTAAAAAATTATGTACAAGAAAACATTGAAATAATTCAGTCAATACATGCATTTATCTCAGAATCTGGTAAATTGAACTAATCAATATGGATTTTAATCTGATGATTACATTATTGCTCAACTGATAGAATTGAATCAATATTTTATGGCTTAAACATATTTTTATTTCAAAAGAAATCTGGATCGGTAAACAAGCAAGAAATAACCATACATAGAATTACTTGTGGCATACATTTTCAAAGTCTTTTTATTCCTCCGTTTCGTTCTCAAAAGCCTTTATTTCAGTTTCGTATGCACCTTTGTATATAGAATGTGTCATCATAGAGTTGCATGAAATACTCTTGTAGGACCAAACGAAATTGAAACTATGTAATTGTATAGATAAACTTGCGACGGAGCTAGTGCACCAGAAGTAGACAATATTTTCCACGCACATCACAAAGAGCGGCTCACGAAGTATAAACACAGACAACAATCAGTTGTCCTGGTTTTCGTTACAAATATTTACCAAAAGGGAAAGTTTTGTCGATGTCGAAAAGTAGGGAAGCATATAATTTAAGTTTGAGAAAGTATGACAATGTTTCAAGTATACTCGTAACTGTCGGCTCTTGGACAAACAATAGTTCACCCCTGCGGTGCTCATCGAATGTTAATCATGAAACTGACAGTTATTTTTCAGTCTACAGTAGCTGACATTTTTACATTTCCACACGTCTTCACCTTTTCCATTGCACGTGTGCAGTAACCTATTTCTTACACACCCTAAAATCGCACCTTTTCAGTATCGAATTCAAATCGATGCATTTTGTCTAATTCACATGATCGCATTAGAGCATTAATTTATAACACCACTGTCATAAGTGACGTCATCCTATGTACTGCTTACTACCCATAAATAATGTGGCCCTACACAAAAAGGTTGGAGTGTTTGGCAACGAACACGCAGACAAAGCATCCAAATCAGCACTAAAATTAGAAGAAGTAAGCATCAGCATGAGTGATTATGGCTTTACGCCGCTTTTAGCAATATTCCAGCAATATCACGGTGGGGGACACCAGAAATGACTTCACACATTGTACCCATGTCGGGAATCGAACCCGGGTCTTCGGCGTGACGAGCGAACGCTTTAACCACTATGCTACACCACTGCCAAAAATCACCACGTGATAAAGTTGTCATCATGGTTATTGTTTAACAAGTTCACATGAAAATGTCCATACCCTTATATGTCTTATCTTCCACTTTACAATGAGCAGTGTTCCAAAACTTCCCTGTGATTATAGTTGTTCTTGATTCTTCACACCTGGAAAAGCAAGTTTAGGCTAATCACAGCGTAAAGTAAGTATATGAAATAGGAAAATTAGTCACACTAGCATACAGAGTATCAAGTTAAAGGAATATAAGTAAAACATATTTCTGCATCATAGTGTGTAGGTTGTATGCGCTGTGAAAAAAGGTTCCGAGAATGTGAGGAGTAATGTGTGATTGGTAATGTGTGTTTGTGAAAGGCGAGTGTTGAAGGCGAGAACACATATGTCGTCACATTTCATTAAGGTACAACGTATCAGTTTACTGTCTTACAGAGACGAGGGAGTTGCTTTGTCTAATAGACGGGTGAGCTAATTTTGAATATGAAATATTAAAATGTAAATTACATTCTCGTTGGAGTGTTTATGAATCCCTACTACGTATATGCTATAAGTACGTGAAATAATTGAAAGGGAAAATTGTTGGCCATAAATGTATTTATTTAATGTTAAATGTGACAAAAGTGTCTAAGTTATCTCCCTTACTTTCTCTTGGATTGAATCTGTGATACCACTGCAATATGCGCGTTACTGTGGTGTTCAGATATTTCATAATTATGATATAAGTTTGCAGGGTATTATTAGTATTCTTTGTCTCGTTAATAAACGGACACCCAACAGGAAGTCGTGTTTTCTCTGCTTTAAAACCTGTTAAACTTATACACGTTGAGTTGACAACATGAGGGGTCGTCGGTGTCACATCAGGATCACCCGTGGGATCGTCTTCGGTTCTGATTTTGGATTGCAGTTCAACATACCCCATGTACTCATGAATGTCATAATCTCATTTTAATCTCATTCTAACCAACCCCATCCTACCCCATCCCCACCCAAGTCATTCTCGTGTGTGAAGTTATTGACCGTAGACCGAAATTGTTCCACCATCTTTCATATGAATTCAGGTGTGTTAGTGCCAAGCTTGACCCGTGAAGATCCGGGGTAGAATAGATCTTCAGCAACCCATGCTTGCCGTAAAAGACGACTATGCTTGTCGAAAGAGGTGATTATTGGGTAATCAGGCTCGCTGACTTGGTTGATGCATTTCATCGTATCCCAATGGCGTGCATGGATGTTCATGATGTCAATCACTGGATTGTCTAGTCCTGACTCGATTATTTTACAGACTGCCGTCATATAGCTGGAATATTGCTGAGTAAAGCATTGAATAACAAACAGACAAACTAAATAGTGCCAAGCTGGCCTGCATCTCAGAGTTGCTATATTTCACTGTTACAGCTTCTGCTCTGTAAGGTAGCGTTTACTTTCCTTGTTTTTTCAGTGATTTTGTTTTTGACTCGATGATATCCCTCAGTTTGGAAAATTCAATTTAAACGAAAACTGAGTTGCCATAATCTTTGCTTTTTGAGCTTGGCTCGTACTCGGAATCAAACCTGCATATAATTGTGTTAAGTTCAGTAAGAGGGATAACTTCATTTGGGCGTTGCTCCTTCATTTTTTCGGAAAGACACTTTTTGCCAACTCGCTTGTTGAGCATTGTTTTTTTATACAGTGTTTGTATTTTCATTTTCTGCAAAAATATGTTCAATGTCGGCAGATGTACACGGCAACAAATCTTTTTAGCTTGTTTTTGAACATCAGAGCTGTTTTTTCGGGCCATCCAAGAAATCATCAAACATCAAATCATCCAAAAATGATTGATGTAGACCAATATGTTTGGGCATCGCAGACATTGAAGTCACAGTTTCAGGAATCACACAAGGGACTTTTCGCTCATCCATGTCAGTATTGACCACGGAAAGATAAAAAATGGCTGCATTATGTTTACTACTCTTCCAACAAAATTCCCGTCAATCTTCAAAGGATCGTTTACTTATATCGGAGACAATGATGTCGCCATTGTTGTTTACATGCAAGCATAGCAGACGATTTATTCAATCTAACTTCATGTACTAATAAATCTTTATTAGTTTTTTATGTTTTGTATATTCCATTATCGTAAACAATATGTGTGAACGATATTCTATTTGAATTAATATAGTTTTAGAACGCTTTATGTTGTAAATGACAAGGCTCGTATGGCATATATGTGTTTGTGGAAAAAGACGAATGAACATGATGAATTGGAAAATGTAGTTCTGGCAATGCGTCCTTAACCAATGAAATTACAGGATTTCTAAAACAGCCAATCAGCATTAAGCGACTGTTGTAACCTCTCCAGGTTATATATATGCTACCGTAGTCCACATCACAAATATCTACTGTAGTACAATGATACAAACTAGTGTACACTGTTCTCAAAAGTTGTGGGGTATCCAGAAACAGTTCCACTGGATATTCATCTGGTGCCGTTGGGGCATGTCCTGCGAATTGTAACACTGGAGATGGGATGTGGGCATATTGAAGAAACTTTAATATGATTCACGTAAATATGTTTTATAGTAATCTGGTTTCAAAGCTTCAAAATTTGTCCACTACTGTTATAGGTACCTGGCAAAATGTCGCCCTGAACAAACCAGCATGGATGAGTACAATGTTGACAGATGGAAATGTGCCGGCCAGTAATGCTGTAGATGGAGTGACTATCGCAGACATGTTTGCATATTTAATGCACACCAACGTTGATGAACGTACCGCCTGGTGGAAGGTGTTTCTACAGAGAGAAGTACGGTCAGCACAGGTTAAAATCTTTTTCAGGGCAGACTGTAAGTATCCTTTAGATATTATGTAATAATGGTTGAAAGTTGTAATAACGCTATATGATATTGACATTAGAAAATACGCTTAGCAAACGGAGTGATTATTATAATACGAATTACTGACCTTATGCCAGTGTCGAAAATGTCCGTAAATAGCTAAATAAAATATGACATGATAATGATTTATAATATTTTATATAAAAATAATTATCTTTAAATATATTTCCCTGGGCGTGTAAACTGCAATGATTTCAGTATCATCAAATTTGTGTTGGTAATATTTAGATTTAATGAAAATAAGATTAAAAAGCATAACATGGGATGCTGACTGCAAATATGTACTTGTTAGCATTAAGCATGCCACTTTTGAAGCAGTAAGTAACTGGTTCATGTAGTACTGTTAGACTATAGACTATATTATCGGTTTATACCGCCGTCATATGGCTGGAATATTGCGGAGTGCGGCATTAAACAACAAACAAACAAACAAAAAAAGATCAGTATAATTTCTAATGCTTCATTGCTGATTGTAAATATTGATGGACTCCAATACATTGATTTGTTTTATCATGTTTATTCATTGACACGTCAATAATGATTGTTAGATATTTTTATTCAGCATCATGTCCTCTGTGCAGTGATTATGTTTCAATACATTGGCGACCTTGGCAGCATTGAAGGGGGGGGGGGGGGGGGGGGGGGAATCACAATTAAATATCATGTGAAAATATAACGACCACATAGATTGTCTATTTCCATGTAATGTTGTTCACTATAGGATACTTACTATATGTAATGCATGTGCATACATGTTTAGACAAGACACGATGTAATGGCGTCAAACTCTACACCTCTGTTACGAACCCATTATTAAATTTCATAAAGTACATATTACTATTGAACTTTTTATGAAGCACTGTTACTTTTCCTCGTTAGTATACACATTTAAAAAGGCGGTACTGTCTGTTTCATTTTGGTAGCCAGATTTAGAAAACATCACAGTTGATACAAATCAGCTGGTGTGGCGCAATCGACTTATTATATTCATTACGTATTCATATATACTTGTATATCACATTGTCGTAAACTCAGGCTGTACAGGCATATCTATAATGTCGTGAATAAATTTTGATAGTTATTATTTCAGCAAATTTTCCTTTCAGACAAAAAACGGCGTAAAGGCGTCCAACTGTACACCTCAGTTACGGATTCACCGGACCCAAAAGGAGGAAGTCTGTGTCACACAGTTACTGGACTTCCTGACGGTACAAACATCCCTGACGTACTGAATGTGACCTGTCCTGGAACCTGGCGCTCCCTGACTGTCTACACTGAAACTGATAATGATGGACGTGGTGCTGTGTTGGACTTTGCCGAGGTACAGGTGTGGAGTAAGTACCCACACAAGGACAGATCAGTTGCAGCTCACCCTGAAAAACGTATTACCATATAATTTATGTATAGTGTGGCACAGAATCAAAACTGCCTACAGAATAACCATGACCTAACTGAATAGAAGCAACAAAAACCTATCCATGTTCATAAAAACTCTGCCAAAAGCGTTAACGAAGATTTACGTTTCCGAGTGTATTATGAGCATGTGTTCATAAGTTAATGTCAAATTGACATGATGTCAGGTGTTCGCGAAGAGATGAGCGTATCCTGCCCGAAACAAGATGGTGTAATCGAAAGCATGTGTCGTCATTCTATGACTTACATATCTATAAACATAATCTGTAAACCTAAACTTATTCTATTTACGTATTTATAACATGTTGTAAGACAATAGCTGATCAGACGACATAATATATACTCATGCAATGAGACATCACCAAATCCCAGCTTTCCGTCTTTGCTTCCAGAAATGGCATGTTACAGAATAAGGGCACGTATTGTTGGTTAGGTGATGAAATAACCAAAGGCACGTGAATCCTTGCTGTTTTTAGCATTTGTTTCTTAACTTTGACAGTAACATGCCCTTTGATATGATTAACTTGACTCTATAATTGTGTATGTACGTTAAACTTAGGTTTAGGGTTAGATATTATGAGCTATCTTTGAATTGCAAACCAAATGTGAAACATTGCAGTTGGATAGCTGCCATGTGATTTTTGGGGAGGTTGGTACGTATAATGTAAAATAAGCCGAAGTGAAAGTGTTGACACCAAACCGTCTGGCCTGTGTTAGATTTTTCAAATGACTGCACAGATAATAAGGTCAAAGTCTCTTTTATACCAAACGCAATCACTCAATACATACAACAAAGCCTTTCACTCCAAATATATACATAACATTCACACATTAGCTTACATACAGTCGGAACCTACTCTAATGTCTGCACTCAAATCAAATATAAATATTATGAAGTGTAATATTGTTACACGTACGTTGATATAATTGGAAGACTAATTTTAGTATATGTGTGTTTTAAGTAGAGGCGTAGATCGCTCAGTCCAAACTTGGGATGACAGTTTTCCGTCTCTGTTGCCAGAAACGTTGTGTTACAGAATAGGGGTATGCGTCGTGGCTGACGAAAGGCTTTTCATCGTGATATCTTGAGTGCCCTAGTCTGTAATGCATATAACGATCATAGGATAGCCAGGAGCATTGTGTTTTGTCCCGCTACAGGAGTAAGGTCATTCTTAAGCTGGGTAAGGATGTCATAACGAGGGCATGTCAAATCGTTCTAAGCCTTATTGACTTTCAACTATGGGCCATAACGAAATGAACTGGTCAATATCGTACATTATTGGTGTAGTTCACTACCAGTGTATTTGGTATGTTGAGGCCGTTTGTGTATTCGTAACAGCCAATTGAACGTGATGGGGGTCCAAATGGACACAGAAATGGAATAGACCGAGTAGTCAGTATTTTGTTTTTACTTTAGAGAAAAGTACTCCTCAAGAAATTCATGACCGCATGTCACAAGTGTATGGGGATAGGTACCCTATCTATTCCACTGATAAATATTGGGCAGCTATGTGTAAGCCTGGGAGAACAAGCCTTGATGATTACCGAAGGTCTGGATGTCGATCAACTTCCAGTAATAAAGATTCTGATTCTTAAGAAAAAAAGAACTGACATTGCCAGAGAAAGTTTAGCGGTAATTGTGGAGGATTTCAACAAAAGATAAGTAACGGATTATAATAAATGGGTGTACCACGATGATCCCGAGTCAAAACGTCAATCCACGGAATGGCACCATTCCACTTCTCCGGGACCAAAGAAATTCAAGTCTTCAAGATCAGTGAAAAAAGCTATGGCCACTGTACATGTATTCTGGGATGCAAAGGGTGTGATCCTTGTTAATTACTTAGAAAGTCAAAAGTGAGTGAGTGAGTCAAAATTTTACATCCCATCGGCAATATTGCAGCCATATTGCGATAGAAAGTCAAAAGACGTTTACCGGTGACTACTGTGCTGATTTGCTTCATCACCTGAGAGATTCTGTCAAAAGAGGAATGCTGCTTCGAGGAATGCTGACGGCTGGAAATTTTCTTTTTCATGACAATGTCTCCTCTTACACCTCTCGATTTGCAAAAGGCTGCTGTGCCACAATGTGGGTTGGAAGAGCTTCCTCACCCTCCATACTCGCCAAACAAGGCACAAAGTGATTTTTCACCTGCTTCCATAACTGAAAGAACTGAAAGCATGGAAAGCGCCAGGACGACAACGATGGGGGTGGCTTCAGAACACTGAAAGGGTTCATTATCGATATGATCTGTGTATTGAAAATATTATGTTGAAAAATGAAATTAAAAACACTTTCACAATTGTTGGTTTTGTTTGTTAGGCTTAGCACTTTTTGATCAGCCCTTGTAAACTGAAAATGACTTTACCTTTCTTATTTAGTTTACTGGAGATATGTACATGTAGTGATTCAATAAGCATGGGGAGATCCGCTGTTTTAAGCTTTTTGGTCTTTAGTGACAGTGACATGCTCTTTAATTTGATTAACTATTCTTCATGTGCTATATTTGAATTGCTAACCAAATGTTCAACATTGCAGTTGGATAGCTGCCATCTGATTTGCTGAAACACATTGAATGTATTTTAATATGTTCAGGGAGGGATTAGCGTTTAATGTATAAAAGCCCATTTAAAAGTGTTTGTGGAATTTGGAAAACAATGGTGATGAGTCTCCTGTCAGTTTTATGTGTACCGCAGATTATTTTTCTAGCATGCACCTCTGGGTATTATGAAACCAATTGTGGTCAACGCTGTGGTGCTCGTCACTGCAAGTCGGACTCCAGTTGTGACGTCATACAAGGACAGTGTGTTGGTGGATGTGCGGCTGGTTATCAGGGAACAGACTGTATTCAAGGTAATAGTCAACACATAACGTTTCTATTTACGAAAATTTCGAAGTGTCATACCACTTTTCCAAAGTTGTTTGACAAGGGTGAAATCAAGGTCTTAGGGAAATGGTTTGCTGGTACATTTCAAAGTTTGACGCATCAGTGTAAAAAATGATGTGCTTGACTTGTATCATGTTCCACTAATTTCTTTAAGTGAACAATTGACTTGTCCTTGCATGTGTTTGTGGCGGGTGCCACTGGTGGGACCGGACAGGGTCACCTATTCGCGAACACCTAGTATCATTAAAATTTGATAGTGATTCCTAATTATTTTCAACACATATATTTAGCCCTGCCTTGGCGTAATTAAGAAAGTGTAAATATTTCAATATTTAAAATATTTTGTATTAAAATTAGTCCTAAAGAACTAACAAATCGTACCCAGAAAAATACGACGTTTCAGGTGAGTTTCCTGGGTACAATTCTTTAGTGTACAGATCCTTTGAAAATTGGTGACAATTAAATAGTTTGATAAGACAGACGGGTTCCAATAATTGCGATTGTGTCACAAAAACGCATCACTTAGAGAACATTTAACGAGTGAGTATGGCTTTTCGCCGCTTTCACACTATTCCAGCGATATCATGTCAGGGGGACACCAGAAATGGGTTTCAAACATTGTACCCATGTGGGGAATCGAACCCGGGCCTTCGGCATGACGAGCGAACGCCTTAACCACCAGGCTATCCCACCTTTCCCACTTAACGACATCTGTGAAATAATCAAAGTAAAACGTTCTAACAGAGGTACAACACAATGATACATGCGAGATCCTGCCAAACCGGTTCCGTTGTAATAAATGTAGGGAATTACACTGAAATATCCTCTCCAAAAAGGAAGTGTACAGGGGTTTGAAAAAGGCAATTTCAATTAATTGTTTTTCAGAAATGTGTATTTCTTATGAATATGGAAGGTGTAATTAATCATTTTCACCAACAAAACTCCGCCATTACATTCATGAAAAGGATTCTGCAACTATATCTTGTGTTTATGAATCACTTTCAAATATTGATGACAGCAGATGTTCGCGAAAAGGTGAACGTGTCCTGCCCCACCAGTGGCACCCAGGAAAAAGAAAGGCCTTCCTTCATTGTATTGAGGATTATGGTTAATCGTTGAGCCAGGGATTTGGTGGCACATTTGCATGTAAGGGAAAGCATATCCTGCCCTACCAATAGCATCGTCCGCCATTCACACAAGTTGAAGATGTATATTGTGACGGCGGTATGTGAACAAACCAGACAATCAAGTTATGGACCACACATTCACGGTAGTATTTTTGAGGTTTCTATTGAAACTAAAAACGATATGCTAAGTTTGAATTACGTTTAAGACGAGATTCTGCTGTACAGACAGTACAGACAATGAGTTCAATATGCCCATTTCATTTTAGACTGTCCTGATGGTTTTTATGGAAACAACTGCTTTCTGAGATGCACTGATAGACATTGTCAAAGTCCATCCTGCCATGGTGATGGAGCATGCGGAATTCAATGTGATGCGGGATGGACACTGCACGACTGCACACAAGGTAAGATTCAATTTCCTGACACCAAATTGGTATACATATGCCAAAAGGTAGGAGATAGTGTTGTCATCAAGACATATCTTCTGATCTATATGGTCATATCTGATGAGCACTATCTAATCGGTTATAATGGTTGATGTGATGAGATGGCGCCGCAGTAGGTCGTTAAAAAGGTCGGGGTCCAGTTCGAAATTGCATTTTGCAGCCAACGTCATTACAATCTGGTAAAACCACCTCTTTGTGCCATCCATGCACGAATTCTTCGAGTCAGGCTTCTGATGAGTCGACCAACATCGGATTGACTCATCAGTGAGGACAACACTAATTCATTGAGAGTGGTTGGCGGATTTTGACGTTGACGTCCCAAACGTGTTCAATGGGGGAAAGGTCAGGACTGATTGTGGGCAATAACATGAATGCTTTAGTGAGTAGTGTTTTATGCTGCTTTTAGCAATATCCCAGCAATGCCACTGCGTGGGACACATTTTATCCATGTTGGGAATCGAACTCGGAATTAAGGCGTGACGAGCGCAGGCTATCACCGCTAGGCTACCCCGCCACCCCACAATCCTGGAACGTTGAGCACGTACATTATCATCTTGATAGATGAAACGTTGTCCATCAAGTTGTGAAAATGGCATCACAAGTGGTTTAATGATGTTGTCCCAAAAGCATTGACCTGTGGCTCTGGCTTGGACAGTATGGGGTGCACGTCGGTCAGTTAGGACATGACATTATCCCAGTCAGTTATCCCAGTGTTGACGTTCCCCACACCTCTGACGCCTCTGATTCAAATGGCGTGCAGTAATTTGTGAGGGATGACACATGGACGTCGTCATCTGCTCAGACGCTTTCGCACCACCTGGGCATGTACTCTTACACCAATTGCCTGTTGCAGCTGGTCCCATATCTGAGTGACAGTTTGCAACCGATTTCTTAATGCCATTGTTTTGACTAATCTGTTCTGGGCTGGAGTGGTTGTCCTTGGGCGCCCAGAGCGGAGGCGAATCCCGGTTCGCCCCGATGATGTTTCTAGGTTTGTCAGCACTACACCCGTGCTCGAAGTGATAAACGTCTGAGACCTGAATCACTTCGGGCTTTCCTCCCACATTAAGCTGACACGCCGTGATATAACTGTAATACTGTTAAAAGCGGCGTTAAACGCAAACCACTCACTCACTCACCATTAGTGCTCATGCGCTGAAATGAAATTAATTTGCCCTGCAATATTCCAAACAGAGTGCCCCAACGGCACATATGGCATCAAATGTAACTCCGCCTGTGGCCACTGTGCTGATACCAACACATGTCATCACGTCACTGGAGCCTGTCCAGGTGGATGTCAGGCAGGGTGGCAACTGGACCGGTGTCAGACAGGTGAGTGTGAACAATCTAAAGTAAACAAAATTGCCTTGTTGTAAATGTAAGATACATTAAGACGAAAACATATTAACTTTCTTGTCCCTTTTGTATGTCGTCAGAAAACTAGAAACACTTTTCTCAACTTCAGTAAACTCATTCACCTGATGTAGGAGGAAGTAAATTCTCCGAAACGTTATGTTTCTCATAATAAAGAAGTTGACATCCATAAATGTTCTTCCTTGTGTGTTTCACTTAAGGCACAAGTACATCTTCATAATGCAACCACGTGTTCCAAGCAAACACCCACAAAATATTATTTTCAAACAGAAGTGTCCTTCACGCAATTAGCGCATGACCGATAAATATTCTTTGGGAGCTACAAGTATCAGTGGGCCTGATATGTTTCAAAGTTGTTTGTTGATGGCATTTTGTGCACAGGGCATGTTGATTGTGATATACTCTTCTTCCCTATACATACATTATCGATCTCAATGTACATTACTTTGACAAAATGGAGACCATATTCTACATCCTACATCACACCATCATAAAAGCACCCGTCAATAACAGATACCAGTCATTTTATTGGTGAGAATTGGGAAGGACCCATTTGTGGTAGGTGTCAGGAGGGATTGACATTGGACAACTATAATTCATTTATAATATATTTTGCCTTTTACGACCCATATAATGTAATCAGTTTCCGCACATAATCGACACTGCGTCTGTAATCTTCTTTCATACTAAAGGCGAACATCAACTGGCTTTTGACAAAATAAATTTGGTGCATGTGGAGTAGTATCCACACACTGTAACTGCACCAGAGAAGGTTGTCATTCTTTATGTTTTCATGAACTATTACAATGTATATATTTATGTGGAGGGTTAGGCGTCTGCCGTGAGAGCGGAAGGTCGTTGGTTCGATCCCCTGGCCACCTCATATCCAAAGATGCTAACACACAGTACTTGCTGGTGCTCGGGATAAGGAGCATAAAACAAGGAATGGTCTCTCATAGGGATTTCCATGCTACATTTGGACATGGTATCTCAGTGGACCAGTGCTATAAACGTCAACGCCACTGAATAACCAGTCATAATTTACAACGAAACAGACAGAATAGTTTTGAAAATTATATAAATGGATGACAAAAAACAGTGATTGCACCAGTGGTTCTTTACAATGCAAAGGATCGTTCTGTCATACCTGTAGGATCCGCCACTCACATAAGTTGAATAAAAAGTATGTGTTTGTTACATTACCGCGCACATCAGTACACCTGACATGCGACGGCGGCCTGTAAACAAACCTGACAATCCAGCGATGGACCAGAAATCCAGTCACACGATAGCGCATTTTCAAAATTTGTTGAAAGCAATAATGACATGTTAATTTTGAATTACGTCTGTTGTGTACAAGTGCAGAGATGCTGCTGCTTTTTAGTAAAAAAACAACGTTTACGAAATACGTTCTTTTTTGAACACAGTGGGGGCAGTTTTAATGTCTTGACAAGTACAAGCAAACACACAAATGTGCATGTTCATCGCTATGTAAGTAGAATAATTTCAATTCCCACCCCACTTATACTATTTCTCTTGTTTTAAAGAATTACAAATGGATTCTGCAATCACACCGACAACAGCTGGAATAATTGGCTTAGCTGCTGGAATTTCTTTCATGCTGATTCTTGTAGTTGGACTCTACGTGTGCCTGGTAAGAAAATGGAGGTAAGTAAACCTTACAAAATCACCACTGACATGATACTTTTTATCACTTATTGTGTACACCCTTCTTATGGTAGATTGTCATCTGAAGACTAACATCTGTAAATCTTGCTTCGCAGGTTGCAGTGGATAAACTCTTCTCAGAAGGATGTTGTAAGAGTCAAGGACACACAGGAGCCGGTGGACAGGAACATGGCACAGCCTTCAGACAACTACACATCTCTATCCGAGCAGGCTGGTGGTTGCAACATGTTCACCAATGACTATGATGCAGTGGATGTCGAGGCTAAGGCGAACAGAGACTACGACGTCATTAAGAACAAGGCTTAAAACAATTTGTAGAGGATACGTTGCAGTGACAGGACACCTTACCACCTAAACACAGTTTCAACGAATGGAAGCGACCGTACCGCATTCGTGACAACAATGCATTTAACCCATATGTGTCACAATTGTCAGTTTGACTAAAAAAGTAAAGCACATTCACTCGCTTACTATTTGACTTTGTTCACTTGGTATATATACTTTTCATCCTCAGTTTACTGGAATTTATTATCATGCGTATATTCAACATACTGTGATTTTAAGGGGGTTTGACATGTAAGCGTATGTCATGGTCGACTGACCCATCGTGTTTCGTAATCGTCGTCGTCGTTACCATCACAGTAGGTTTCTACATACTAGTATATGTTCCATTTCACTGTTATTTTGTAAATATTGACGTTGGCCTCGGCTTGTTGATGTGACCATTCGCGTAATTCTGTCAAACTGCGGGATGCCATTTCTTCTGAAACTGCTTAACTGACGAAGCTGAAAAAATGGTTGTAGAGCTTCCAAAATTGATAATGTTACAAGCTGGTTAAAATCAATATTCATATATCTTCAGTCAACGTCTTTCCAGGCGCTGCGATTCGCTGTGCAGAGTGGTGTCCCTTGGGCACACCAGAAACCTATGATCGTGGGTTCGAATCCCGGTTCGTCCCGATTATGTTTCTAGGTTTGTCAGCACCACACCCGTGCACGTGGGTTTCGCCGAATTGGTAAAGGTCTGACACCTGCATCACGTATCCCTTTCCTTCCACATTAAGCTGAGACGCCGTCACTTACTCACTCTCCTTCCAGAAAGTAAAGAGAATGAGTATTGTTCAGATGTGATGTACGACAGGTAGTTTCACATTCCAAACTTAACATATAACATTTTTGGATCGGGGAACGACGGTCATCCTAAAGGTTATTGGGTATTTTTGTACTTTTAAGACTTGCTTCTTACAATAGTCGAATGAGTAAGATCAACGTCAGTGCTATGGTCATAGCAGGGTCGAAATTATAATATAAATATGTGGATCTTTTGGATGCACTGACTACGTGACTGTATACTGTCATGCAGTTTTATACGTTACATTAAGTACTGCAGAAAGACTGCTCATTTCATACTTGCCCATTGGCCATTACAGAAAGGAAATGCTTACGTCAACTCATGTTCAGTATCTCTCTTTGTTGAGACAGAAAGGTGAGCAACATAACTTGGGAATTATTTAATGCACTCATCCGAGTCGTTTCTGTATAGATTTTGTGTATATGTGTTCCAGGCGAGTACCATATTCCATGAAATGTAATTCGTCGCATTACAACATCGAGTTCAACCGATGAGTTAACTCTTTGACCATTTTGGACGCATAGTTCATATAATTTCCAAGTAATTATATTTCGCTTTTTTGTTTCATTTCTACTTGCACATCACATCGGCCTTCGACGATAAAAAGCATATGAGAAGAATGCTCCTCTGTTTAATATGTGCAGTAAAATAACCTGGGGCACTAACTATAAACAGATCTCAACACGAACGTAATGTTCTTCCTGCTCTGTGCGCCAGGGTGTCACAATGGCGGTGTGGGCCAGGTTTGTGTTTGTGATTGTCAGTCTGAGTCTCGCAGCAGGTACGTACATTCTTTACCTACATGGGTTTCAGCACCAGATACTTGAGTATCATTGTTTGCCTCTTTAGCAGAAGTGATTCGTTAGTCAAGGAATGAAATGCGACCTGAGCAGAACTGTATTTAGAACTAAAGTAAAATATGATCGTGGTAATGAAGTTTGCAATGGCGGTATATCGTCTCAATGTGCTGACACGCTGTATGGCAGTTGAGCCTTGCTGTCTGTAATGTTTAGGAGCGGTATGTTCATTCATTAATGCACGCAACCATTGCTGACTAATTGGGGCACAGTAGCCATGTTAAAGATAAAATGAGCACCAAGTATCACTAGTTAAACACAACATAAGTATTTTGTGTACACGAGTCGATAGTGGGAGAAGTTGACAAGCCGCGCCTCAACACCCGACGTTTTTTCCTGTTAGACTGTCACGGGTGAATCAGCAGGCTAGTTATTGTCCAGATACCAGCTGCGATATATGTAAATTGTACACGGGAAAACGTCTGTATGAAGAAAAGGCGAGTTGAATCGCAACATGTTTATTATGTCGCTGAATAGGTCACAGTGGTTTCGTTTGTCTATATATGTTACGTTGGTTCAGGCTGTGTCAGTGTGCCCCTTTCAAATTTTAGAATATCACTCATGGGACCATTTGTGGGTGTGCTTCAGACAGATGTTTGCACAAACTTGAAAAACTAGTTTTCCCGCTTTACTTAGTTGAGTTCAACATTACAGAAATGACATTTAAAATTAAATATTACCTCACATTGTTATAAAATATCGCTCCCGCTCTCAGGGCGGACGCTATGCAACTCGTCTATTCGTTTATCATGCGTGATCCACCGACCGAATCATTATGTTATCATTAGGACGTCTTATTTGTTACAATCTAGTACTCTGACTGTGGCATCTACAAACACTTTCGCAAACCCACACACACGTAACAAATACTAACTTTAAAAAAAACATTTCTAAACAATCGTATGCGGTTCCAAGATTACACGTATTTTAAGCAATTGACCAGGACCACATCCATGTCATGTGCTTCATGTAATATTGCTTTGACATTCTATTTGTAGAACATTATGACGTCATGAAAGCAGTATGTACTTTAAAACTGAACGTTGAAGGGCTGCTTCATTCTCTCTTGGAATGACTGCTTGAATAATGCTCATAATATATCTGCGGAAAGTGATTTTATTGTGACTTATATTATATGGCTGTGTATTTTATTGTTTAGCAATGATTGTGTTGCATTGTGTCTGTTAAGATTCGGTGGACGCTAATTGTATTTATATTTTGACTGTGCTCAGCTAGGAAGTTGCTATATTTAGATGCTAGTGTTGTGTGTAACCTTCCGGTTCGAAACACCGCGGATGGTGAGAGCATGTTACCGAAATTTATGTAATGTTCTATGTAATGAGGGCACTGTCTAGAACGCTTAAATATATGCCCCCGTGCAGACTAAAATAGCTGAATATAATGTCACACCCACACTTCCTCATCAACCCTGTCCATTTTTAATCAATTCACACATTGTGTAAGTCATATTCTCAATTATTTAATGCTGTGTTTTGAACGGTGTTACGCGTGAATATTATTTTGCACATCAGCAGTATTCAAACATTGTCCACTAAAAAATTAAACCGAGTCAAAATCCGCCAAATCAATGGATTTCACCATAACCACCATACACGTTGTTCACATCGAATGTCCCTTTTCTTGACTCAAATGAATCACGGTATCCCTTGTGAATGCCAGTCTGAGCCTCGCAGCAGGTAAGTACATTTACCGACGTGTGTTTCAGGTCCTGATGCTTGATTACATGCATCATTGTTCTTTTAGTTTGAACTTGAAATAATCGTTGATAAACATGTACCGAATGGTATATCAGACAACAATGCCGTTATTGAACTGATAAGTGTATCACATACATGTTATTGAATATTATCTGCTATGTGATTCGTATGAGGAAAAATATTCCAGCGATTTCTTCCAATACACTGCATTGTCGCCTGATTGACAATTAAACTTAATTGGCAAAACATAATTATAGTCATACCCCACATCCTTCACCCTCTCGGAAGTCATTCGAAAAACACCGAATGAAATGGAACCTGAGTAAAATTGTATTTATAACTGAAGACAAACTTGCAATGGTGGTATATCGTCTGAAGGTTGCTGTTAGTGTTATGTTTTGAAGCTGAATGTTCATGGTTCACAAATCTAGTCTATATTTATTTACACGCGTTGACGTTGGGAGACGTTGACTCGCAGCGCCACATCACCCGACTTCCTGTTTGAATAGGTCTGTGTGGAAAAATATGGCGGGTAGAACTCCAGCATCAACATGTGTACTTTGTCACTTCATTGAATAGGTTACAGGTGTATAGTTGTCTGTCCAGTGACTCGGTGTATTGTAGTTACTTTATACGAAAGTTTAATATCACAAACGACAATAAAAAAGCGATGCATTACATTTTTTATATGTGCTTATTCGAGCATAATGTGTTACTTTCATCTGAGGCAAACCAAAACAACTATTACCGTAAGACGATTCCAAATGATACCATACACGACAAGTGCTTCGAGTTGGTTCAGTAACCGATCACGTTAAGTCTGACACGCGTGTGTTAATGCAAATCACGTACTCACTCCTGGGTATTCTACTCGGGTGCTGTTGTCAAACTGGAAACACACCTTTGTCTTCCTTGCCTTATTCCGGTCAACATAACACAAATGGCATTCCGATTTAAGACGTGCCAATGCATAGGGTCACTGATGTCAGTACATCGATCAATAGAAAGTGAGAAAAGGCCTCTACAATGGAGTAGAAGTAATTTACAACAACTCTTATATATGTTTAGAGAATGTTAACAACTAAACAATCCCAATCTCGATCGTTTGCTTCAATTTCTAATTGCATTTTCAACGTTTCTTTATTTTCGTACCTTGAAAAATCAAAAGGTTTGTTTCAAAGTTTTGCTTTTCTCTGTTCTTAAGCCAATGGAGTTTGCTGTTAAACCAGGGCTTATCCCTTTATCTAAGGACATCACAAGCTTTGCTGACCGAATTACACGTTCAACGATTGAGTTCGATTCCCCACATGGGTACACTGTGTGAAGCTCATATTTGATTTCCCCCCGCCGTTCCGGGGTACTCAAGGCTTACTCACTCACTCAACAATTGGCTTTATCATAAACTCTTAACAAAATGTAAGGAGTACTCGGAAACAATTTACAATTTCCATAACTATTGGAGATATTATGTTCCAGTAATAGTTGTATGAAAATAAAGAACAGATTGGGAACATATTACAACCGGAAGTAAAGTTTGACAGTAAATGTTGTCGACGCCAACGATCTTGAAGGACAAGAGGAGTGAGATGGGAAATTTCAGTGCTGGCGTTTTATCACCACGATTTGTCAAACATTCATTCTCTCGACGAGGCGTACTGCGTATGAGTTTCCCAAAGGCGATTTAAGGAAGTCTGTCCCACTCCCCTTGCAGCGCCTGGTCAAGTTCAGTCAACGTGGTCGGCGGTCTATGACGTTGACGCACACGTCTGCCTGTCATGTCACAGATGTGTTCAATGGGGTAAAGGTGTGGGTTCATTGCTGGCCATGGCATTCGTGGAACGTTTTGCTGCAGGAGGTTAACATTGACGATGCGTGCACGATGAGCACGGACATGGTCGTCCTTCGACCCAAACGCCATGCAAACAGGACAAACAACGGCGTCAATATGTTATGCCGACAGTAATGACCCTTCTTTGCACATGAAGTGGGGTTCTCACATTTATACTGATACCACCCCACACCAAAACCGATCCACCACCATAACAGTTATGCGGTCTGGGGTTGACATTGGCTTGACAATCACTTCGACGTCGCCAGAAACGACCACGCCTATCAATGAAGTGCAAAGTGAACAGGGACTCGTGACCAGCGACGATTACCCACGTTTCGACGTTGTGTACACCATTAATGTCTGCGGCACATCACGTGGCTGTAGAGTATGGAGATGAGCTGCATGAAGACGAATACTGATCGTCTGACAGGTAACTCGTAATCCAGTAGTCTGAGGAAAGATTGCAGCAACTCGATTCGTCGTACGAGCTCGATTTTGAAGAACCTGGTTTCGGATCAATCGATCCTGTACTTTTGTCGTTGACATGGAACGATCCGTACGGGGTCGATTGTCAACCTTTTGGGTTTTTGGTACCTGTTCCAACAAAAGATATTCTACAACGTGTCTTATATTGAAGTTGCAAAACGTATTGAACGCCCCTCGTATATACCTAGGTGGACACTAATTATTAACGCTCCGACCATTTGAGATTAGTGTGCAGTGTGATGCTTGTTTCCGACAGTTGGCACAGCGACTGATTTGGGACAATCATTGACGCTAATCCCCGTTGTTAATCCTCACCAACATTTCATTGTATATTGACTGTCAGCCAACCTGGGCTACCATATCACTGGCCATTAATTACTGTTATTTATAGTATAACATTTTTTGCCTTAATTGATTATCCCCTGAGCTGTGTCGGTTCATCACGCCCAAATGTCTCATGTCCAGAGCTACGTCATTGTCTCCTTTTCTGTCCATTGTTGTTCATTACTATATATGTGTTATCATAACACTGTCACACATTTTTTGAAAGGCTGTTAGAAGTTGGAGTACTAAGTAAGGATAGAAATTTATGGATGAACAACTTCTTATCACTTGCTTGATAACGGTGTTAGAACCTACACCGAAACGCTCTTAATAAAGACGTTGTTCATCCCTAAACTTTTATCCTTACATATTACACTGTTAGTCAGTTTAGTATTTTGAATGCTGGTGTAAGGGAGACCTCTGGTAGGATGTGCCTGAGCTGGAAGATCCTCTTTTCGCTGTGTTTGTGTTGTCAGAGAATGTATTCCGCTCATTGTGTATTTTCTGTTTATTGTTTATATATTGTGCATAAAACGTTCCAGGACAGTGATGCCGATTTGATCCTTGGGATTTTTCGTTTTATTTACTCAAACCTACTCGCATAGGTATGCTGTTGGTAATGTTATATTAAGGATTACATAAATATGTTATTTCAAATTTTAAATATATTTAGAACCGTTATAGCATCCTGGGTGGTATTTACCTAGTGTTTAAGATGATGAACAGACGGTATTTACCGTAATATACTATATACAGCCAGAAGAAGATGCAACTTTATCTGCCAATACAGTTACTTTTATAGCATTGGTACTGCTGTTATTTTTTATATTGCAAATAGTCCTTTTGAGGCGAGGGTCCCAAATTTTGGAACTTGCATGTTTATCGTGCAGTTGTTTTTAATGTCTTTATTGATTTTGAAACAGAGCGAGATCATGAACCTTGATGATAAAACTTCAGCACGTGGATGTGTTTGCTGTGTGACATTATGTACATAATTGTCAGGAACATAGACTTTGACATTTGATTGAATTATGAAAATGTAATTCTGTTGCTAGCATCACGTTGGATGTCAATAACACCAGTGAAAGTCATAACGCGGGCTGTAATATTAGAATTATGTCTGGTGAAGACCTTTGTGCAATTGGAGGTGTATTGTTTCCAGGAAATAGTAAAGTTATAATTTCTGGCTGGGTGGTTGTAAGTATTATTTATAATTCATTTTGAATGCTCCGAGTGTTTATTATCAATGATGATGATTGAGTGGGGTGTGTGTTTTGACTGGTAGAGTAGGTGAGTGAGCAGTTGATTGAGTGAGTGGATCGCTGAGTGTGTGAGGGAATGGCTAATTTTTTTAGTGGATGGTTGAGTGGGTGGGTGAATGGTTGAGTGGATGAGTGCATGGCTCTGTGAACGAGTGGATGGTTGAGTAAGTGGTTGAGTGAGTGGATGATTGAATGACTGGTTTAGTGGATGTGATGAAGTACTTAAATGTTTTCCACTACATCGACACACATGACACGGGCATTGTGTCAAAAAACACATACAAACGACGCAGCTCTCTCAAATACGTCTCAGGCTACGAGTGTCTCAGTCGTCTAACCGCTGACAAATTCCACTTGAACCTATGATGTCTCGTAAGAATAAGCAAACGGAAACATTTGAAAGACTGACTGTAGATAAAAGTGGACGTCATTTGCTCTGGTAATTCGACCCCACACTCTCAGAGTAAAGCACCTAATCAACCAGCACGATGAAAAAGCGATCTAACTCACCGAGGCTCTCATAAAGGAATAGTTCGACAGGTGGCAGTCTATATCACGTACTTTGTGGGATTTGAACCCACTCTCTCACAGAGAGGCATGTAATCGCCAACACAATACCACTCGTAGGTTTCCCATTTTCGTGGACACTTCAATGGCTGAGTGCGTTGCTAACTGTGTGTGAAGGCTGTACGAGGGACTAATATTACCCATGATTATAGCACACTCATTGAGCTGTGATCTGTGTGATCTGCCGTGGTAGGCCCGTCGTGTTGCAGAGTGTGACAATGAGACATAAAACCAAGACTGTCTGAAGCAATGCAGTGACAGACACTGTAATGGCACTTCGACCTGCCAGTTGGTGTAACAAATGATGGAGAACACCGGACTGATCGGCTAAGTCGCTGGTGTAAGACATCAATGACCACGACAGGTGAAAAACATCAATGACACTTTAATATCTCTAAACTGAACATGTGCTCGGAACTCCACATGAAACATCTTCTTGTATTCGACAACAAGATGTGCTTTACCCATCGGTTCAAGTTTGTGTACAGAATATTGCCTTTGATCTGGTAAGCATTCTTCCTCCAAGCGATTTGTAAAATTCATTTGACATGACGTTACATTCAGCTCCAGTATCCAGTTTCATTGAAGCTTGGTTTACACAAACTTCAACATCAATTTTCCAGTCTTTTCCCGTGTCTTTTCCATTTGTCAGTGCGTCCGTGAAGAAAGTTTCTTCTTTGCTTCCATCATAATTTTCAGATTCATAATCTGTCATGTCATTTTCCAGCACGTGAACTGTTTTCATCTTATATCCTGTTGATTGAAACGACAAACGTATGCCAAGTGATTCTTCTTGTCGCAGTTTCCACATGTTTCACCATATGCAATACAATTTCCATTTCTTTGTTTTCTTCCACAAAATTAACAGCCCTTTACATTTCTGTTTCTTTTCTCTCTCTTCATACCTGTACTTGACTTTGCGTTTTCTTCCAGTTTTCTTTTTTTTGGTTCCTTTTGAAGAGGATTTTGGTGCTGCTTTTTTCCTTGGATTCTCTTCGAAATTTCATGATTTTGTTTTTTCTGTTTCTCCTGATAACTCCTTCAACTGTGATGCACTTGTTTCTGCGGCCCTACACTCGTCTATCGCCTGATATAATGTGAAGTCTGAATCACGCAACAGAACAAGTCTTGCACTGACTTGATCACTGACACTTCCACAAACAATGCGATCTGTAATGAAAGAGTGATTCAAATTGCCATATTTACAAGTCTTTGCCTTATTTGTGATATCAGTAATATAGCTGTCTATGGATTCATTGGTAGCTCGATAGCTTGTGTTGAAGAAATGTCTCTCATAGGTAACATTTCTTCTTGGGTTACAGTAAACTTCAAATTTCGCATAAATTGGGTCTAATTCTGTTTCAACACCTGCATTTCTCCAGTGTTGTAAATCTTTAAATCATCAGTGCCAAACACGTGAAGCAATGTATTTGCCTGCACTCCTTCATTCTTCTCAGTAGTACCGCTTGCAATCAGATAAATCCTAAATTGCTGCTTAAATCCTCTCCAGTTTTCTACCAAATTGCCCTACAAACTCAATCCAGGAGGTGAGCTTATTTTTTCCATTTCCAGTTTACTTCTGACACCATGTAAGACATCAATGACCAAGACAGGTGTAAGGCATCAATGACACTTTGATAGGTCTGTCTCAACATGTGCTAGAGAACAAGGGAGATAACTCCATGTGGTTTTAGATTCCAATCAACTTGACATGCACAACATACAACTGTCAGACTGACATTTTGTTCAGGTTGGTGAAGTTTGTCTACTTCAGACTATCAATGTGATCAGGTGGGTAAAAGTATGTATACTTCAGACTATTGCTGTGTTTATGTGGGTTAAGCTTGTCTACTTCCGACTGTTGCTGTGTTTAGGTTGGTTAAGCTTGTCTACTTCAGACTGTTGCTGTGTTTAGGTGGGTTGAGCTTGTCTACTTCAGACTATCATTATGTTCAGGTGGATGAAGCTTGTCTACTTCCGCCTATTATTGTGATCAGTTGGGTGAAGCATGTTTACTTCCGACTGTTGCCGTGTTTAGGTGAGTGAAGCTTGTCTTAAGAATAATGTGTTTATGTACGCCTTGGTCTAATATGGGAGTCGAGGGCTGATATAGGGCATTGAATTGACAGAGGCGTATTGAACCTATCACAATGCCATTTATCTAGTGTCTGTTTCTTAGTATTTCATTCCCCTTTTTCTTGAGTCCAAGCGTCAATTACCTAAGGACATGCGATGTCTTTCGCAAACCTGCACACACGTGAGGCATTTTCAAATACGGGTCTTACTAACATTGCTTATAGATAATCTGTTGCGGTTCTGAGATTATATAAGGACTTTAAGCAATTGTAGCAATAGTTCCTCGGCGAAAACTCGACGAACAACGATTCAAAGAGTGTACTGTCAAGTTCGGTACCATGACCACATCCATGTCATGTCCTTCATGTAAAAATGCTTGGACATTCTATTTGTAGAAGATAATGAAGTCATGAAAGCAGTATGTACTTTAAAACTGAACGTTGAAGAATTGCTTCATTCTCTCTTACAGTGACAGTTTGAATAATCCTCAAAAGATATCTGCGAAAAGTGATTTTATTGTGCCTTATGTTATATGGCTGTGTATTTTATTGTTTAGCAATAATTCTAGGTATGTTGCGTTGTTTCTGTTCAGATTTTGTAGACGCTGTTTGCATTTATGTTTGGACTGTGATCAGTCGTAAGGGTGTTACTATATTTAGATGTAAGTGTGGTGTGTAAACTTCCGGTTCGGATTACCGAACGGTGAGAGCATGTTACCGAAATATATGTTAGGTTCTATGTAATGAGGGCACTTTCTGGAACGTTGAAGTGGACGGGTAGGTTTTGTGCAAGGGAACAAGGGCGTGTGTACGTAGGTTTCGACTCACATGCATTTTCATCACTTCGGAATGCATATCGATGTCTCTATGACAAGGCGTATGACCACGTAGCCGTATCACACAACGAAAGCAATAAGTCATTTCGAGTAATCTCTCTTGGTTACTTTCTTGTATATGATAAAAACTCTGCCACTTATAGTCGAGCGCTGAAGGCATATGAATCTCGGGCTAACATGGCAGTGTCGGGCTGAGATAGGAGTTTCGGGTTGATATGGGAGTTTCTGGCCGCTATGGGTGTCTTGGTCTGATGTAATTATGAGTGTTGGACTGACATAAGAGTCCCAAGATGATATGGGAATCTCGGGTATATGTAGGAGTCATGGACTGATACAAAAGTCTTGCACTTCTATGGGCATAGTATGAAAAGTGACAGTCATTAACCCCTTAATATCATTTCATTTTACTTGAAATTAACCATTGTAGATTTGTCGTTATGATTACAATAAAAATGCATGTTTCATTGTCATTATTTACTTAAGGGTACGTATTTATTCGTCACAATCATATGCCCTCATGATACCCTTTTAGCGGAATTTATAAAAACAGCATGTGGTGCTTTACATCGAATGTGATCTTCCTGGCAAGTCTTTTCAAAATAACAAAACACAATGTAGAGCTCAAATAGCAATTGTGTACTTGGCTCCCTGGTCTAACACACACTACTGCCTACTGATGTAGCGTAACGTCCTTGTCGACCTCGAACGAACTTATGATGTTGCAGCATCTGTGCGAGCGTGCGTGCGTGCGTGCGTGCGTGGGTTGGGGGTTGAATCTCCGTCATTTGAAATATGAATCGCACAAAACGTTTCAGGGAAGAGGAGTTTATCTATAAATCGTCCAGAAGATTTTGGAGTTTCGGTTTGATCTTTTCTCGAAATAGGACATGTATGAACTGTGTTTTCAAGTTTTATTACTTCAAGTACCCTCTTAATAGCCGTTCAACCGTATAAAACCTTTCGTGAAAACGAAAATACAAAAATACTGTGCCAGTAATTCAAAAACACTTTCTAGCATGATAAACTTAGTTTCAACCTTCTATTAGCGTAGATGACAGTGTATAGAATTGACAGTAGTGGCTCTGATGTATACAGTGTACAGCTTCCTACACAACAAACAAGCAATATTATTGATATAATGACATTGTGAGTGAGATGTTTAGCCACCTCCAACAAGAATCAAGGCTTTGAGATGTGTTTATGTGCATTGTTTTCAACGCGTATTTGGTAGGCAAGGCTACCATGAAAGCATACCAATTTGCTGTTTCTAAAACTAAGTGTATCCTTATTCATTTTCATCAGTATATAGGGGCGGTCGGGTAGCCTAGTGGTTAAAGCGTTCGCTCGTCACGCCGAAGACCCGGGTTCGATTCCCGACATGGGTACAATGTGTGAAGCCCATTTGTGGTGTCCCCCGCCGTGATATTGCTGGAATATTGCTAAAAGCGGCGTAAAACCATACTCACTCACTCACTCACTCATCAGTATATATCACTGCGGCCTTTAAATTATCAAGTCCGGTCAATGGAAAACCAATAGTTTATACCCTGAGCAACGATCAACGTGGATGGTCCCGACAACACTCTGTCAGGTGACACATTTTAACCAATCAATCCTCATCTTTCACCAAATAAGACAATCGTGGGGTACTGAAGATCAATCCTGTCAGGAATCAAATTTGTAAGGTTATCTCATTGTCTCATTTTAAAACATACTCATAATTATTCTTCAGATGTGAAGGGGATTGATTAAATACACGTTTAGGACCCAACGAAACTTGTAACCATATACTGTAAAGATGAACTTGCGACGGAGTACGTCCATCAGCCGCAGGGAAAACCTTCCACGTGCATCACACGAGCGATTCACAAAAGTATACAGATTACAAAAAGTTTTCATTTATTTTTCAAATATTTACCACAAAGGAATGTGGTGTCAAAGTATAAATGTAGGGACGTATTTAAGTTTGAAAAAGTATAAATATGATTTAATTATGTTAAAACTGTCGCCTCAGGAACAGCCCCCGCCCCTCAATGGCTTGTCGATTCCTAATCACGAACTGATAGTTGCTCGTATTAACAAGAGGTTTGACAGGAATATGCCCTCTGCGCAGTTTACAGTAGCTGACGTTGTCATATTTCCCAATTTCCTCTTTACGCCTTGCATTTTTAACCAAAGCACAACTTGTGTGAGTACCGATCATGGTTATTGTGTCTGCAATATTGTGTTTTGAAAGATGTGTTCAAATAAATACGTGAATGTTTACTTTGCACAATATCACCAGAATGCAAGATGTATGAAAGCGGCCTGTAAGTTACCGAGTGGATGAGATCATGAGCAAAGGCCAGT
The DNA here is from genome assembly GCF_022045235.1 of Haliotis cracherodii. Lineage (NCBI taxonomy): Eukaryota > Metazoa > Mollusca > Gastropoda > Lepetellida > Haliotidae > Haliotis > Haliotis cracherodii. The sequence goes on from NW_027266297.1 coordinate 9,421,399, forward strand.
CAGACCACAACCATCGATTGTTATGAGATCCCTTGGACCCCCACAAAAAAAGTATAGATTGGAACAAAATAATTGCTACACAATGTTTAAAGGATATTAATTTCAACTGATCATGTACCACGTTTAAGTGTCATCATACATTGGATATGTAGCCTAAGTATATAGTGAGGGAATGACCATTTGATATTGTGTGTGTGTGTGTTGGGTGTCGGGTGGGGGTGGGCTGTGTCCCTGGGGCGCGCTTTTGTGTCGATCAGATATTTGAGGAAAACACCTTGCACAATGTCTGTAGAATGATTATTTCTTTAACATCTTTCGATGAAATTCCAGTACTCCTCACCCCAACCCCTACCTCCCCCTAATATCAAATGGCCGGGCCCTTAGGGTGGTAATGCATAGTCTGTAGATATTTGAAAACAACATTGTAGAAGGAACTCGTGCAAGGCTGACACATTACCTTTTCTTGTTGTGGGGAGTACACTCCATGTTGCCTTTATCTTGGGAATTAAAATATGTTCGACATGTTGCTTTTTATAAGTGTATTTCCATGCATGTTAATTTCATGTGATTGACACAAGCATAAAAATAGGACAACCTTAACATTAAATAGTTACTTTATAGGCAGCCCGTGTTGTCCAAAAGAATTCACTATCCGGTGTTTACCTATAAACAGATACCCGTGCTCATCGGTTTCACCAAAGTGGTAAACGTCTGAGACCTGTATCACTTCGGGCCTTCTTCCGACATTAAGCTGACACGCCGTGATAAAACTGGAATACTGTTAAAAGCGGCGTTAAACCCAACTCACCCACTAACAATAATCGGATCTCAACAGGAACGAAATCTTCTTCCTGGTCTGCGCGGCAGGGTGTCACAATGACGGTGTGGGCCAGGGTTGTGTTTTTGATTGTCAGTCTGAGTCTCGCAGCAGTTAAGTACATTCTTTACCTACATGGGTTTCAGCACCAGATACATGAGTATCATTGTTTACCTCTTTAGCAGAAGTGATTCGTTAGTCAAGGAATGAAATGTGACCTGAACAGAATTTTATATAGAACTGAAGACAAAATACGATCGTGGTAATGAAGTATGCAATGGTGATATATCCTCTCAATGTGCTGACATGCTGTATGGCAGTTGAGCCTTGCTGTCTGTAATGTTGAGGAGCGGTATGTTCATCCTTTAATTCACGCAACCATTGTTGATTAAATGGGACACGGTTGCCATGCTAATTATAAAATGATCACGTCTTACCACTAGTTAAACACAACACTGGTATTTTGTGTACACGGGTCGATAGTGGGAGATGTTGACTCGCCGCCCATCAGCACCCGACGTTACTTCCTGTTTGACAGGTCACGGGTGTATCAGCAGACTTGTTATTGTCTCGATACCAGCTGCGTTATATATAGATTGTACACGGGAAAACGTCTGTATGAAGAAAGGGTGAGTTGAACAGCAACATCAACATGTTTATGATGTCACTGAATAGGTCACAGTGGTTTCGTTTGTGTATTTTACGTTGGTTCAGGCTGTGTCACTGTGCCCCTTTCATATTTTAGATTATCACTCATAGGGACCATACGTGGGTGTGCTTCAGACAGATGGTTGCACGAACTGGAAAACTAATTTGCCTGCGTTTATTTCTTGAAGTGAAGATAGCAGAAATGACATTAAGAATTACATGTTGATTACCTTGTTTTGTTATACAATATCGAAGCTCCAACCTCCCGCTCTCCGGGGGGACGCTAATCCACTAGACCACAGAAGGCGGTCAGTTTCACTGTAAACAGTCGCTTCGTTTATTATGCGTGATCCACCGACCGAATCATTATGTTTTTGTCAGTAAATAGTTTAATTTAATTATAAAGTACGTTTTAGTTGTTACAATCTAGTTTATGCTGAATTTAGCATCAACAAGCACGTCTTTAGCAAACCTACACACACGTAAGGCATTTTCAAATACTTGTCTTACTTTCAAAAGTACAAGTATTTAAAGTAGTTGTTGCAATATTTCTTCGGCGAAATCTCGACGAACAACGATTACAGAGTGTGCTGTCATGTTCGATACCAAGACCACATCAAAGTAGGAAAGACTTACAAAGGTTTTCTGATAGTCTATTTTCTGCAAGTCTATTAAACTTATATGTACATGTTCATAAAAAGGAATGATAGCACAAGATAGAAATACTAAATACCTTCATTTGTTTTATTTGATTAAAAGAAGACTACGTTGTTTGGGTTGGTTCTTTCTTCAACAGAAAGAAGACAAATAAACTTAGTTCATTAAGAACGTATATTCTCCTGCCTCGTGAAACAAACATACAAAGGTCATGTCTAAAACAAATACCCTGACGTCATGATTTTACTGCATATCAGTACAAGGAAGTAACACATTGATCTCAAACGTTAATGTCACACAGAAGGGAGTTTTTAGTAAAAACAACTGTTTGTGTGTGCTCTAATGTGTACATATATACATGAAAAACACCAACTCTGACATAATGTGAAAAAAGAGCTCTGGCACATTAAACAGTTATGCATATAAGGGACCATTGTAACATTTTGTTCAAACATGAAGCATTACGAAACTTCTTAACATTTGTGTTTAATTGGATATAATATATACCCAATAAAGGAATCTGTTCTCCTGTTACTTATTACCAGCAAGCTGTAATCTTAGTCTTAAAATGGAAGGGAGAATTACGTGAGACGGTGATGTCAACGAGATGATCCACTATTTATGGTTAGGTTCAATATGTTGTACGTACATAATCAAGCAATGACCTCATATACACATTACATTTGGATGGGGACATTAATATTTCAAATGGTAGAGATATACCAATCATAATACTTCATTCGTTCAAAATAACATTGGATAATATTCATCCAGGAACATACAATTACTGAAATCATATCTCAATTATACCTCGAAGGTCATGTTAAAAATCATACATGATATTTGCTGTTGAACAAATCTTAGTATATAAAGTATGTACAATACAATTGTTATGCTTATTCTTAAGTGCAATAAATGCACAACTATTCATGACAATACATCTGATTCACTAACACTTTCAATAATGACTGAGATTATGACATGACAATATCCATGCAAGTGCATGACAATATCCATGCAAGTGCACTTTGGTGCCACTTCTATACCGATAATAATAATTATCAATCATGATATTGTTTTACATTGATAACAGTCTTTAGCTTAAGATATACGACAGAAAGCCGATCTAACTGGAATTCTTGCCTTAACCGAACCCAGGCTGGGACATGGTCTTAACATTCCAGCAACACGGGAGCAACGGGTTCAGGTTGATTGCAAGATTGGCATACCTTGTCATAGTGCTTTATATGACCTGTGAATTTCGTATAGTCATCTGCTGATCTTACTGGGCCTGCCATCTTTGGGCTACGGAGGCTTTGATTTTGCTTTTTATCTAAGGTTTACTGAAAGGAATAGGCTCCGCTTTGTCTCGAGAGAGCTTCACCGGAGTGTATGCTTTCTCATTTCCATGAATACCTATTATGAGACGGGATCCAACATAGCTCCACGTGTTGCCCTTGGACCGATAGTTTTGTATATTCGTACAGAATAGTATTGACTGTGTTTGGTCTTGAATTTGAGTTTCTGCTGCTGCTGGCTTGAAGTGTACTTAGCGAGTCTGATAGGATAACTGCCTTTGCTTCCTGTAGTTCCGGTATGAGAATGAGTTTGAGTTTTAGTGCATGATGAATTGCTTCAATTCATTTCACCCAGTTTATTGTTTGTGATGCCATCCAAAATTACAACACGTCAACCTTCAGAGTATGCTGGTAAGGCTGTAGATAGAGTGACTACTGCAGTCAGTAAGACTTCGTCAATTAACTCCAGTGGTGGTGAACCTACCGCCTGGTAGAAGGTGGATCTTCAGACACAAGTACAGTCAGCACAGGTTACAATCTACTTCAGGACAGACTGTAAGCGTATTACAATTCTGTTGTATTATATGGTGCTTCCTTAATCCTGAATCCCTATTCAAGATATAATTTCCATAGTATAGGTTGATGTTGATGTAATATATGCATGAAACATCCTTGTACTTTAGTATTCAGAATTTCAGCAACCCATGCATGTCGTTAGTAGCGACTAACGTGATCGTGTGGTCAGGCTCACTGACTTGATGTATGTTATCGTATTCCAAATGCCTAGATTAGTGTTCATGTCAGTCAGCGGTCCAGGCTCAATAATTTACAGACCACAAGTGCGTCGTTAAATGACAAACAAAACTGAAACTTCTTCTATGGGCCTGCCCATGGGCCAAACCTTTTTAATAACGCCACAAATTAGTTGAATTAAATTAAAATGAGTTCAAACATATGTGATGATGCTTGTAGACAAACGTTTGTGTATTTGCCAAAGAGAAACATGAGTTTTGAGCAAAGGAAGATATTGTCGCCCACTTGCTTGCCCATGCTCCACTCTTCGCCCGTGGGTAGGCACATGGGCCAATCTCAACATAGTTTAAAATTTGATTTTTCAAAAAGATATTTTTTTTCATTTCGTCTCCCTTTTTATGTACCCATGATAACAGCATGTTCAATTTTTTAAACACCTTGGGCAGAGGCTGGCCACAGAATGGAGAGTTCCTGGACAAATGGGTTTCCAGAATTAATAAGGGACGTCATAAAAAGCAATGCCGTGAATGAGAACAAAACTGAACGTAGTGTGCCCACAGTTTGGATGATCGGGCCAGTTGTTCAGAACTCGATACACAATCAAGACTGAAATCAGCACATGAAACGCCCTCCAAAATGTCAAGCCTGTCAGTCAATATCGTCAATGCCCTCTGCGGGCGTCAATGCACTCCCAAACGCGACCATTACAGAAGAAGTGAGGCATCTGATCTCAAGAAATGGGATTCAACACCAATCTTTGCAGCGGGCCTGTACTGAACTGATGCTTGTTATAATTAATAGGGGCACCTCGTTCGTGCTCTAATTTGACGGTAAATGTGATCCTACCAGATTAATGTTCTAATCTCTCTCCTTCTTCCGCCCAGTCTACCTGTCAGCTGCAGCCCAAACTCCTTGCTACGCTGTCATGCATTGCTCCTTGATGCATCATACCAAGCGTTTGCGTCGTGTTGTAGCGTCATTCTAAGCATGTTATTTGTCACTGTCCAACGGTTTGGATACAAACATGTAAAGTTGACCAGTTTCTGTCAAGTGGGAAAAAGCTGCACATTGGGCTTTTGCAACACATGGTGTTTTATTATCTTAAATGCTTTATCATACTGCTATTTTCATTGGAAAAACTCTATTTGGGAAAAGTGAGAAAATATAAAAAATCTTTCCAAATGTTGTATTTGAAATGTGACCTTAAATATTTCAGCTCTCTGTTATGAAGACTAAAATCCTCTGAAAATGACGAAAGAATACATGACTCTACCCAAACCCACTCCCTCCCTAAATACCAAAATGGCCGCCCAGGGGTGTTGGGTCTGTTACATGTAGTCCATCTAAGTCCATTTATCATTTGAATGTTATGTTATTGCCCAGGTATAATGCGCTACCAGTACATTTGATGTCAACAAAACAGAACTGAAGACAATGTAAACATTGTTCAATGTTCTTGTCTCAGCAGTCATGGTAGGATGGAGATAGAACTGTGCTCATCCATATGAATCATCTCAAAATTTAAACAGAATAGGTGTATATCCTAATATTCCCAAACACTTTTTGTAACAGTGCCACACCATTACATCAAAGCGGTGATTTATTCGTACAGACTCAGCAGTCTTGATCATTCTATATTTGGCAACGCCTCTGTTTACACGAAGTCAAATTGAAAGCCAAAAGCGGAAGCGTTAGTTTGCCTTGGCCTCAGCTTTCGTTGGGCTTAATCTCCCAACTTCGGACAATGGAACCACATTCAGCAATATTCCCGAAATAAGACAGCTGTCGTATACGAGCTGTATTAAGAACAACGATTCACGCCATCGGAGCACGTTAACACGCCAACAACCCGATCCATTCAATTATGAGTTGCCTCGCACTACAAGTTGAAGTTGCTAGGGACCAATTCTGATACGGATTCATCGCCGATATATTTATTTCCCTTCACACAGCTGTATTTCCCTTCACACTTAAAATGTGCTTGACGGCGAACAGGTCCCTTGTAGTGTATTTGTTGTTTTTCACACGAATGTATGAGGGCGTCAACAAACCCGTACAGCAATAATGTACCCATAAACGTGGAAAAATAAACTTACACAAAACATATGGGATTCACAACACGCATTCACAAGCTATCGACGAATAACAAATACAAAATTGTCAAATTGATACGGGACTCAACAGGATATATTTAATTGTGATGTCATAGTTTTGTAAACAAGAAAGTAACCTGATTATCTTTGATAATCGTTATTGCAAATAATTGATTGAGAAACTATACACGTTTAAAACAGAATCATCAGGTAGTTCACGTTCAATCGATTATGAGACGTTCGGTAACACTTATTATGGAACAAAATATCGCAGTGCACATTTTCAGAACACCCAACATGGAGGAATTGACGATTGCGCTTTTCTAGACTTGCCTATTATAATCAAAGAACTACTATACGCCCATAGAGTACAGTACCGCAATGGAGCAATGATCTGGAGGGCCAGGGGAGACCATCAACGTTGGTGTTGTGTAAACAGGTCTTGTGAACCTTGCTGTTTGCGGTCGAGCGTTGTCCTTCTGGAATACACCGTTGCCGTTGGCTGCGATTGGGAGGATGTGTGGTAGGAGAATTTCGTTGATGTATCGTTGAGCCGTAAGGCTAACCTGGATATGGACCAAACCTGTCCTGTCATGATGAGAGATAGCAGCCCACATCATAATGATACTCCTATCAAACCTGTCCTCTTCCTGTACACAGTTGCCGGCTTAAGGTTCCCCCCGACGTCTGTAGACCTGTTTTCTTCCGTCCCCTCGACGGGGGAGAAATCTTGATTCGTCGCTGAACCAGACATCTCTCCATCGTAGGCCTTCTCCTCTTAAATAGTTTCGTACGGTCTGGTCAGAGATTCTGCGCAGTCGGGGTAATTTAGGATGCGGCTGAGGTGGCTGTGGTCGTCCTTTCACGTAGGTGGCGCAGTCGGATGTAGCGATCTTGGGCGGGGGTGGTTAGGCTTGGTCGTCCTGATCTTGCCGATCACATGTTGATCCATGCTGTTGAAACCGATCCCATAGCCTTGTGATGGTGCTGGGCGCTACATTGAAAACCCTGTCTACAGCTGATCGGGATTCCCCTGTCTGCAAGCGGCCTATGACGCTGTTTCTTGGCACTTCTGTTAATCTTGGCATGTTGTTGAACTGTCACTGTTCGATTGACGCAGATGCCAGGCAATCAAAAACCCTGCACTTTAATACCATTCATAGTGGTGCTGCACGTGCAATTCGTGCAGCTCCATGGCCCTTTTGTTGATACACTCGGTGCATTTTTTTCGAATCGTTCGTGTTTCCAATTAATGGTTTGCATGTCCTTGTTGTGATCATTTTGATTCGGGAAATGTCAGTGACACTTTTGTACATTAAACTTGTTCATTTTGCACTTCTTGGTCAGCTAATTTTGCCTTTATGGCTAAACATATCCGTTTTGAAGAGTATATGAATGACAGCCTATTCTCCATCGCGACTATCATTTAAGCCCCTATCTCACATTCACAAATGGCTTATAATCATTGTATGGGAAAAGAAGTGGTGTCACAGGTTTCTTGAGTGCTGCTTTTGCAGCAGCATCAGCCATTGAGTTACCAATGATTCCAACATGGCTGGGTAACCAACAAAAAACGATGTCGTATTGGCCAGTAGCAAGATCACTAAACATTTCAATAATTTCAATTAAAATCGGATGTGTACAAGATAGATTTGTATTAGCTTGAAGACAAGAGAGTGAGTCTGAAAATATAATAAATTGTTTATATTTTGATTGGCTATTGATATATTCTAATGCTGTGAATATGGCCTTTGCTTCGGCCGTAAAAATAGAACAGTTATTTGGTATTCGGTTTGATATAGTCCTGGATCCAATGACAGTGACGCTGGCAACAGCGTCACCATCCTTGGATCCATCTGTAAATATAGATTGGTAGGTATTGTATGAGGATCGTAATTGATTATATTCTTGCAGATAAATTAGTTGAAATGTTTCGGATTTTTTAAAATTAGTGAGTGAAAGGTCTACTTCAGGCCTTACTAGTTACCAGGGAGGAGTAGACAAAAAACGGCATGGAGATATTAAATGTAAGTCAATATTAGCATCTGCAATGTGAGACTTGATCCAGATGCCAAGTGGCGGTACAAGTTTTGGCTTGTTGAGAAACAGTTCCTCATTAAGAGGATGAAAAACGCAGTTATAAGCTTGATTTGATTGGTTTGTACGTAACTAAATTACATACTAAAGGGATAATTTTAAGCGGCGCTGTGCAAGCGAAGGCTCATCGGCCTCCACAGACAAACTTGCTACAGGAGCGGTTCTAAATGATCCAAGGCAGAGTCTCAGGCCTTGATGATGTATGCTATCTAATTTCTCTAGATTACTTTTAGCAGCTCCAGCCTTATTTGGGAGATCAGTAATATAAGTTTCTATGGATTCATTGGTACCTTGATTGCTTGTGTTGAACAAATGTCTCTCATAGGTAACATTTCTTCTTGGGTTACAGTAAACTTCAATTTTCGCATAAATTGGGTCTAATTCTGTTTCATCACCTGCATTTGTCCAGTGTTGTATTGTAAATCTTCAAATCATCAGTTCCAAACACGTGAAGCAATGTATTTGCCTACACTCCTTCATCCTTCTCAGTAGTACCGCTTGGAATCAGATATATCCTAAATTGCTTCTTAAATCCTCTCCAGTTTTCTACCAAATTGCCCTATAAACTCAATCCAGGAGGTGGGCTAATTCTTTCCATTTCCAGTTTACTTCTGAGTGAGTGAGTGAGTTAGGTTTAACGCTGCTTTTAACATTATTCAGGTGATGCAGGTCTCAGTCGTTTACCACTTCGGTGAAACCCACGAGCACGGGTATGGTGCTGACATACTTCTGACACCATGTAAGACATCAATGACCAAGACAGGTGTAAGACATCAATGACACTTTGATAGGTCTGTCTCAACATGTGCTAGAGAACAAGGGAGATAACTCCAGGTGGTTTTAGATTCCAATCAACTTGACATGCACAACATACAACTGTCAGACTGTTATTTTATTCAGGTTGGTGAAGTTTGTCTACTTCAGACTATCATCATGGTCAGATGGGTGAAGTTTGTCTACTTCAGACTATCAATGTGATCAGGTGGGTAAAAGTATGTATACTTCAGACTATTGCTGTGTTTATGTGGGTTAATCTTGTCTACTTCCGACTGTTGCTGTGTTTAGGTTGGTTAAGCTTGTCTACTTCAGACTGTTGCTGTGTTTAGGTGGGTTGAGCTTGTCTACTTCAGACTATCATTATGTTCAGGTGGATGAATCTTGTCTACTTCCACCTATCATTGTGATCAGGTGGGTGAAGCATGTTTACTTCCGACTGTTGCCGTGTTTAGGTGAGTGAAGCTTGTCTTAAGAATAATGTGTTTATGTACGCCTTGGTCTAATATGGGAGTCGAGGGCTGATATAGGGCATTGAATTGACAGAGGTGTCTTGAACCTATCACAATGCCATTTATCTAGTGTCTGTTTCTTAGTATTTCATTCCCCTTTTTCTTGAGTCCAAGCGTCAATTACCTAAGGACATGCGATGTCTTTCGCAAACCCGCAGACACGTAAGGCATTTTTTAATACAGGTCTTACTAACATTGCTTATAGATAATCTGTTGCGGTTCTGAGATCATAAGGACTTTAAGCAATTGTAGCAATATTTCCTCGGCGAAAACTCGACGAACAACGATTCAAAGAGTGTACTGTCAAGCTCGGTACCATGACCACATCCATGTCATGTCCTTCATGTAAAAATGCTTGGACATTCTATTTGTAGAACATAATGATGTCATGAAAGCAGTATGTACTTTAAAACTGAACGTTGAAGGGTTGTTTCATTCTCTCTTACAGTGACAGTTTGAATAATCCTCAAAAGATATCAGCGAAAAGTGATTTTATTGTGCCTTATGTTATATGGCTGTGTATTTTGTTGTTTTGCAATGATTCTAGGTATGTTGCGTTGTTTCTGTTCAGATTCTGTAGACGCTCATTGCATTTATGTTTGGACTGTGATCAATCGTCAGGATGTTTCTACTTTTAGATGTTAGTTTGGTGTGTAAACTTCCGGTACGGATTACCGAACGGTGAAAGCATGTTACCGAAATATATGTAATGTTCTATGTACTGAGGGCACTTTCTGGAACGTTGAAGTGGTCGGGTAGGTTATGTATAAAGGGACAAGGGCGTGTTTACGTATCTCTTACAAATATCGACTCTCACGCATTTTCATCACTTCGGAATGCTTATCGATGTCTATATGACAAGGCGTATGACCACGTAGCCGTATCAAACAACATAAGCAATAAGTCATTTTGAGTAATCTCTCTTGGTTACTTTCTAGTATATGATAAAAAAAAACTCTGTCACTTATAGAAGAATCGCGAGAAGGCATGTGAATCTCAGGCTAACGTGGCAGTGTCGGGCTGAGATAGGAGTTTCGGGTTGATATGGGAGGTTCTGGCCGCTATGCGTGTCTTGGGCTGAAATGGGAGTCTTGGGCTGATGTAGTAGTCTTGAACTGATATGGGAGTCTTGGTCTGATATGATTATGAGTGTTGGACTGACATAGCAGTCTCGAGCTGATATGGGAACCTCGGGTTGATATAGGACTGTTGGACTGATAAAGGAGTCTTGGGCTGATATTGAAGTCTTGGACTGATGTAGTAGTTTTTGACTGATACGGGAGTCTTGGACTGATAAGAGAGTCTTGGACTGATATAAGTGTCTTGGACTGATATGGAAGTCTTGGACTGATACAAAAGTCTTGCACTTATATGGGGCATAGTATGAAAAGTGACAGTCATTAACCCCTTAATATTTCATTTTACTTGAAATTAACCATTGTAGATTTGTAGCTATGATTACAATAAAAATGCATGTTTCATTGTCATTATTAACTTAAGGGTACGCAAAAGGTATGTATTTATTCGTCAGAATCATGATACCCTTTTTAGCAAAATTGCTAAATACAGCATGTGGTGCTTTGCGAACCAAATGATCGGTGGTACTTCTATTTTTCTGGAAACCACATTGTATGTTGGTTATGAGATTGTTGGTCTCTAAGTACCAAACTAAGCGATTATTAATCATGCGTTCCATGGTTTTGCAAGCGCAGCTTGTTAGTGATATCGGTCGATAATTTGAAGGGTCTGTATGATCTCGCCCAGGTTTGGGTATTGGGATAACTACAGCATCACGCCATGAAGGTGGAAATTTCCCAGATGTCAAAATTTGATCAAAAATAGTCCATAATGTTACTAAAGATGATTCTGGTAAGTGTTTCAGGAGTTGATAATGAATATTATCAGCTCCGGCAGCCGTATCATGAGTTTGTTCAAGGGCTGTATGGAGTTCATGAATAGAGAAAAGTTCATTATAGTCTTCCCCGTTATCTGATTTAAAAATAATAGTTTTCTTTTCTTGCTGTTTTTGATATTTTTGGAATTTAGGATCATAGTTAGTCGAGGAAGAATGTTTAGCCAAAGTTTCACCAAGTTTGTTTGCAATATCAGATTTATCAGTTAGTAGTACATCCCCATTTTGTAGATGGTGGATGCTGGATTTGGAACCCTTACCTTTAATTTTCTGAATCATGTTCCAAACTTTAGACATGGGCGTACGTGAATTGATTTTGGAGACATACGTTTGCCACGACTGATGCTTAATTTGCTTAAAAGTACGGCGCGGTTTAGCATTTAACATTTTAAATTTAATCAAATTATGCACCATAGGATGGCGACGGAAATAGTTTTCAGGCTTTTTCCGTGCCTTCCGTGCTTGCTTGCAGTCAGTGTTAAACCATGGTTTACGGATGTGTGGATTTTCAGAGGACTTCGGAATACAGACATCAGCAATTTTGTGAAGTTCATCAAAGAAGATCTGGATAGGATCAGGAGCATTGATAAACAAATTAGGAGTTAATTTGTTGGATGACAGTAATTCAAACAAAGGCCAGTTTGCTTTTGTGAAATTCCATCGTGATGATGCCTGTACATCAGAAGGGTTAACCGTTTTCAAAATGGTTGGAAAGTGGTCACTTCCACAGAGGTCATCGTGGACTGACCACTCAAATTCATTCAACAGATCAGAGTCTGTAATGGTCAAATCGAGGGAGGAGTATGTACCTGCTCCGGGATGTAAATATGTTTTGGAGTTATCATTAAAAAGACATAAAGCATTGTTGGAAATAAAATCTTCTATACTCTTCCCCTTAGCGCTGGTATAATCACTACCCCATAAAAGATTATGTCCATTCAAATCACCCATTATGATACAAGGTTTAGGCAGTTGGTCATATAGTGCTTGGAGATCAGTTTGCTGAATAGACGAAGATGGAGGGATATAAAGAGAACACAAAGTAAAAACAATGTGTAAAGTTATTCGAACAGCAATGGCTTGGAGAGGAGTATCAAGAGGAACAGTACTGTGGTTGATACCCTGCCTCACCAACACTGAAGAACCTCAAGTGGCCTTAGCCCCAGGAGGGGAAAAGAAATGATAGGAACTATACTGCCTGATGTCGGTTTGATCGGTGTTTGTCAAGTAGGTTTCCTGAAGACAAAGAGCTGATGGTTTAAAATCTTGTAGTAAAAGTTGTAGATCATTATGATTATGTCGGAGTCCTCTGCAATTCCATTGAACGATGTGACTTGAGCGGCTCAACTGTGGATCTTGAGCGGGAGGTACGTCCACTCTCATGGACTGGTTGTGTTGGAGTGACGTCCATCTGCAGAGGTTCATACAGATTATGAACCTCTACTGGGGTTGTCAAAGGCACTGGTACCGCAACATGTTTCAGTGCCCTTAATTCTTTTTTTCTTAACTTTTTTTCACTTTTTGACAGATTGGCTTTCTGGTGTGGCTCTGGTTGTGTTTCAGGTAGAGGGTCTTTTTGTGTCTCAGGCAGAGGGTTCAAATGAATCTCGGTCTGTGTTTCAGAAGAAGCAGATTCTTCACCAATTGGAAACAAAAGGGTTTGTTTGTCTGAGATCCAGGATATCGCTGTCTGACAGCCAGTATCTACTTTGCTGATAGAAGAGGACACTGTGGCAGAATACGATTTCGAGGAAGGATGTGGAGGTGACAGTTCTGCAACCAATTTCTTAGCATCTGAAAAAAAGATGTTATTTGTGTATTTAATTGTATTAATTTTGCTTTCTCTTTCAAACTTCGGGCATAATTTGGAAGATGACATGTGCTCACCGTTGCAGTTTGCACACTTAATAACATTTGTGCAGTCAGTGCTGTCATGTTTCTCACTGCAACGGGAACACACTGGAGAGTTTCTACAGAATCTGGCACCATGACCAAATTGCTGACATTTGAAGCAACGGAGTGGACTTGGTACAAAAATATCCACTCCCAGGTTGAAATAGCCGGCTTTGAGAGATTTTGGAAGTGTAGAAAGAGCAAATGTGAAAAGATAAGTATGTGTTTTAATGATGTTGTCATGTTCTTTTCTGGTGAATCGTTTAACTCCTCGGACATGTCTGACAGACATTTGGAACGATCTCTGACAATACCCTTGCACGAATTGAGTGATTTGTGCTCAGAGACAACAATCTCTGTATTTGCAAAGTAATGTGCATTGAGCAGATTAATAGATTGTTGTCTCCTAGCACATTCCACCAATAAGGAACCACTACGAAGACGAGTGACATTTTGACGTCACCACAAATTCCCTCTATTGCCTTTGAAATGATGAAAGGGTTAACCTTGAGTGGGTTGCCATCTAATCCTTCCACAACCAGAAATCGTGGCCATGAATCAGGATTGTGAACAATATTTTCATCCTCTGATGAAGCAGCATCTGTATCTACATGTCGTCGTTTAGTTTTTGAACGAGAACCAGCGGATTGTGGGTTAGACATGATGAAAGAAAGAAGATTCGACATCCCTGCTCCCCTCCCGCCATCGAGTGTCAACAAGGACGGTGTCACAGTGGAAGCCAGGCTGCAACACCAGGGCTACAGGAATGCTATACTCCAGAAATAAAGACATGAAAAGCTATGAAGACTAAAAGAAGTAATGTCAGGCTGGTTTGGCCCATGACAAAATTCCCAAGAACCACAGATTTCAGAGGTCCGTATCACCAGATTGGCCCATGAGCCACCGCCTTCTGGCATAGGACTCTTCTAGGCAAAATATATATTCGCATCAATAATGATATCATATTTCACGATAAACAAGTTTTTAATATGATATTTCTGAGATAGGTTTTCCATGCACAGGGCATGGCATGACCAGCCGATTGATAGAATCGGGCCAATTCTACCACCCGTCTAGGCGAAGTAAGAGTCGAAGTGGTGTGTTGGGCAAAAGGAACACCGGTTCCTGGCTCCAGTGCCCTCAACCACCAGAATCCCGTCCTCCACCGACACAGGTCGCAACCCACGGCAAACAGGTTGCCCAATTTGGTCACCTTTTACGACCAGCAATGGGGTGCTGTGGAAATATTCTACCCCGGTTCCACACGGGGGAAGAGCTATTTGCGTTACCCAGCACTCACCATGAGGAGGTTGCTCTTCACGAGTGCCTTAGATAGAAGAAGAGACTGCGACAGAGTATGGTTTCGAAAATGGAGTAGTTGGAGCCTGGTCTGCTACCAATTTCTTGGCATCAGAGAAAGAAATATTATTGGTGTATTTGATTTTAACAATATTTGATTCTCACGCAAATGTTGGACATGTCTTGGAATATGACATGTGGTTGACACTTGAAACAATGGAGGGGAGTTGGTATATACATATCCACCCCGATGCTTAAATATCCAGCTGTGATGTTTGTTGGAAGTTTTGAAAGTGCAAAACAGAAAAGATTAGTGTTAGTTTTTACCACTCTGTCATTATCTTTTCTGGTGAATCGTTTGACTGATGACACCCCTTGAGATTTCAGTTCATGTCAGACAGACATTTAGCTCTATCACGAACAATGCCTCTGCATGAATTTAGTGACTTGTGTTCTGAGACAACAATCTCAGTATCTGCAAGATGATGTGCCTTGAGCAGATTTAGAGACTGTTGTCTCGTGGCACATTCTATTAGTAGAGAACCTGACCGTAAACGATTGACATTCTTAACATCACCACATTAGCTTTAACTGCTTTTGAAACAACAAAAGGGTTTATCTTGAGTGGCAGGCCATTAACACCTTCCACAACCAGACATCGAGGCCATGAATCAACATTTGTTACAGAAGTTTCATCAGAAGAAGATGTCACATGGCATCAGGTACACTCTTGTACACAGCTATACCTACAGTGGTTAATTAAACACAGTTAACGAACGAAGATAACTTTGTCATATCGCCACATAGCTTAAATAACAAAATTTGAAATCAAGCTGACTGTTGCATTATTGTCGAAGGCAAAGGCAATTTATAGCCACTTGTTGCAAGATGAACTGCACCTGCTTCATTCTTTCACCAATTTCTCATTCACGTTGGTTACGCAATGGCAGATACTCATGCAAAATTTCCACAGACATCGGTATTTTCATGCTGTCTTCGACAGTATCAGTAAGTCACAACTATCAAGCTCTCTGCTTGAAAGCAGATGCAGGGATCAGTCTGTAACATCTTCAAACAGATGATTTTCCTAATACACGTCATTTGGATATAAAAGCGACAGAAACAGTTTCCATATATTTCAAGAAAGTTCCATTGAACAATTTCAAGTATATCATAAGCATTGTGCCATGTCGTTATGTTCTACCACACTACCTGCCAAGTTGAGTGAATCTTAATCTTGATTGTTTTTGCGCTATTCGTCCATATTTGAGTACTTTAGTAATGATTTCAAACCTAATGAAATTGTCCACTACTGTTATAGGTACCTGGCAAAATGTCGCCCTGTACAAACCAGCATGGGTGAGTAAAGCATCTACTTTTGTACATCTGCCGGCCAGTAATGCTGTAGATGGAGTGACTACCGCAAACAGTTTTTCATATTCAGCCCACACCGCGGTTAATGAAAGTACAGCCTGGTGGAAGGTGGATCTACAGAAAGAAGTAGAGTCAGCACAGGTTACAATCTACTTCAGGACTGACTGTAAGTATTCTTAGATATAATGTAATTATGGTGGAAGTAGTAATAAAGCTATATAGACACTACATAATATAGCATGACTACCGTAAATAGTTGACACTCATTTGTTAAAAATTGGAGTATGTAACCAATATATTTCTGCGATAATATTTTTGTTTAATCTAGATTGTAATTGTGAACCATCAAATGGATTTATATATGGGTCTACTTGTCTGCCTTATTCTTCTCAAAAGTTCTTCTCAAATTTGTTGAAACATATTGACGCACATGTAATATTTGATTATTATGATAATATTTAGCGAAATATTGACTTTGTGACAATGTCAATATCCTTAAATATTACAAACATATATTATACAAAATATTTCCCTGGATGTGCGAATTGCAATAATGGCATTAAGTTTGTTACAATCATTGATGGTAAGAAAGAGAATTTATGGATGTCAACTTCTTTATAATGAGGAACGGGCGGTTGGGTAGCCTAGTGGTTAAAACGTTCGCTCGTCACGCCGAAGACCCGGGTTCGATTCCCGACAATGTATGAAGCCCATTTCTTGTGTCCTCCACCGTGATATTGCTGGAATATTGCTAAAAGCGGCGTAAAACCAAACTCACTCACTATTGTGAGGAACACAACGTTTCAGGGCATATGCTTACTACTTCATCAGGTAAATGAATGCCGTGAGGCAGAGAGCATATATATGTACATGTAAGGACAACAAAAATAATAAGAATACAAAAGGTTGAAACTTAACAAGGGAAGCCACCAGATAATTGGCGCTGATAGGTGATTAGCAATAGACAATTGAAGCCAACACTTCACAGTAATTAGCGCTGATAGTCCTGTCTACCATCAACTGGCAACAAAGAAAACTAAAAGGAGCCATTGACATCAGGAGACACCATCCCGCCATGAACCGTGACCATGACCTATCTGCCAAGTGCCTGGGACTTATTGCTTTGATCTTTATCGGTGCCAGTTTGTCAGTGGCTTCCTTTTGCTATTTCTATTCTTGTACCTATCAGTGCTAATTTACCCCGGCCTCCCGTTTGCCCATGGTCCATTGCCAGTTACCAATGAGTGATAATTTAGTTTCAGAGAGAGACACATTTTGAATTTTGATTTGGTACTCTACAGGGATTGTTTTTAATGCAATTAGAGATTGTGGTGGGTGTGTGAATCTGAGTTTGTAGGATACTAAACGGAAACGGAAACCCTATCTTCCTTATCATAAAGCAATACATTTGTACTGATTTACATGTGACGCATCTTACAATTATATTTAGGTATTCTTTTAATATTACAAAATATTATTTATTTCGAAATCAGCCTGAAATTCAACAGTAAATGGGAATGCCTTACATTATATTTATGAAGTCTTAATTACAGTGCCCGCCGTGATATTGCTGGAATATTGCTAAAAGCAGCGTAAAACCATACTCACTCACTTAATTACAGTGAGTGAATAGTGAGTGAGTTAATATTTAAAGTCACAGCGGCAATAATTCAGCCATATAGTGACTAAATCAAGTTATATATTAATACATATAGACATTAAAATCTGTCGACAAAGGACAGTAAAATCACTAGACTATCACTGATGTAGATTTAAAACTAGCGTATCATAATAAATTTCAGAACAATTCAGAACAGTACACAATAAAATGGGCTATAGATCACCAATAACCAAAGGTAGGTCACCATACTAGGTACCATGGGGACTTACGATACTTCTGCTACCTACATGGTAACCCAGCAGGATTTACACCATCACTCTGGCTACTGGTGATTATCGGTAAGTTTAAGCCAAATCATTAAAAAACAACAAGAATTCTACGATTAAAAACATGGAAAATGAAAAATACTTTGACTGAAATGGAACTTACATACCTTCTCCGGGGGACAATTATTTTACGTTACTTTAAGCCCCTTTGAAGGTACAGCCACCAACAATCTAAGTTATTAGTTCATTCTACCAAATTAAAATCACATCCTTTTCACAATACATATCAAAATTTATCAATCTATTCTATTTCTTTTAAAAACCCAAGAATTAAACGAGAACTTACAGTAAAAAGATCCTTTATGGAAGAAACCTTGAAATAGCTATCCCTTGTGATGGAAAAATCGATACAGTCGATCAAGACATTCTTTCATCACAAGGGACACAAAATGGAGGATCTTCACCTTTCAACAAATACTCATGAGTATAACGCGAATGGCCAATACGACATCGTCGCATAATGACCTCTTCAAATCTGGACTGACAACCCAAGTAAGTATAACCGATATTTGCTTTTATTGCATGTAATTTATTTGTACCCACTTGAGCGTCCCACTTCTTCTGCATTAGGTCTTTGATATAGCATCTATTAACAGGTTTATAGTCACTGTATGATAGAAGTGGTGTCACAGATTTGTTGAGAGCTGCCTTTGCTGCAGCATCAGCCACAGTGTTACCCGTGATTCCAACATGACTGGGCAACCAGCAAAAGACGATGTCGTATTGGCCAGTAGCAAGGTCATTATATAATTCTAAAATATCTAATATGAATGGATGATGTGAAGAGCTAGATTTGATTGTCTGTAGACATGATAATGAATCTGAAAAGATCATGAAACGTTTACAGCTGGACTGTTTTTGGATATATTCCACAGCAGTTAATATTGCTTTGCCCTGAAAGGAGAAATATTATCTAAATCAATATTGGCAGCTGTTATGTGGGGTTTGATTCGTATGCCTAGTGGTGGGACCACTTAGGTTTACTTTGAAAAAGTTCTTCGTAAAGGGGTTGAAATATACAGTTATATGCAGGGTTTAACGGGTTTGAACGCAATTTTGTAATGTATTGAAGCGATAATTTGATACACCGTTGCTTCAACGATGGTTCATCAGCTTCTACATATAAGCTATCCACAGGAGACGTTCGGAATGCGCCAAGACATAGTCTTAGACCCTGATGGTGAATTGAATCTAATTTTTGTAAATTGCTTTTACAGGCTCCACCATAAACGATGGAGCCATAATCTAATTTAGAGCGGATGAGAGACCTATACAAGTGGAGGAGGGTTGACTGATCACCTCCCCACTTTGTGTTGGCAACAACTTTCAACAAATCTAGAGCCTTCAGGCATTTAGTTTTAAGATAGTTAATATGCGGCTTAAAAGTTAAATGTTGATCGAAAAATGAGACCCAGGAACTTGGCCTCTTCTACAACCTTGTTAGGAGTGTCATGTAAAAAGAGCTCTGGATCTTTGTGGTGTTTGTATTTCCTACAAAAATGAATACAATTGGTCTTAGCTTTTGAAAACCTAAAACCATGTTCGAGACACCATTTTTCGATTTTATTAAGACATCGCTGCAACTGTCTCTCGATGGTACGCATATTTTTTCCACGACATGAAATATTAAAATCATCAACAAAAAGTTGAACCATCATTGGAATCATTTAAAACCTTTGACAGACTATCAATCTTTATACTAAACAGAGTAACAGACCAAATACTACCTTGTGGGACTCCCTGATCCTAATTATAATGGTCAGAAAGGGCGGCACCCACACGAACCTGAAATTGTCAGTCTGTTAAAAATTGGGATATAAATTGAGGCAGACGGCCTCTTAACCCCAAATTATGTAGATCTTTTAAAATACCATGCTTCCAAGTGGTATCATACGCTTTTTCTAAATCATAAAAGATTGATACTGCATGCTGATTATTGACAATTGCATTTTTGACAAAGGATTCTAAAGGCACCAGATGGTCAATGGTACTTCTATTCTGACGGAAACCACATTGTATGTTACTTATAAGATTATTAGTTTCCAAGTACCACACCAGTCGATTGTTTACCATTCGCTCAATGGTTTTGCACACACAGCTGGTTAGTGATATTGGTCGATAATTTGATGCATCAGTATGGTCCCTACCAGGTTTAGGTATGGGATCAACTATTGCATTACGCCACAAAGGCGGAAAATTTCCTGACGTCCAGATCTGATCAAATATATCAAGCAGCGTCTCTAAATATGAATAAGGCAAATACCTCAGGAGCTGATAATGAATATTATCATCTCCCGTTGCAGTATCGTGGGCTTGACCTAAGGCAGTATTTAGCTTGTGGAGCGAAAATACCTCATTATAATCTTCTCCATTTTGAGAAGTAAAATCAACCCTCTTCTTTTCCTGTTGTTTCTGATAATTTTTAAACTTAGGATCGTAGTTGGAAGATGAAGAGTGTTTGGCCAGCGTTAACAGATGGTCACCGTCTTTGAGATGGTGAACACTCGATTTTGAACCTTTGCCTTTAACTTTTGCAATCATGTTCCACACCTTGGATATAGGCGTGCGAGAATTAATTTTAGAGACATAATTCCTCCAAGACTTGCATTCTTTATCAAACCATGGTTTTCGAATGTGTGGATTTGCAGAGGACTTTGGAATGGTTATGTCGGCAATATCGTTTAAAATATCAGAAAACAGCCTAATAGGATCAGTTGCATTCCTGAACACAGCAGCCTTCAACCTATCAGTACAGAGTTCCTGAAAGGAAGGCCAGTTGACATTGGTAAAGTTCAACCTTGATGTGGGTGGAACATCAGATGGATTATTTACTGTTAGGATGGAAGGGAAATGATCGCTTCCACACAAGTCATTGTGAACCGACCATGTAAATTCGTTTCAGATATTGGAATCTGTTAAGGATAGATCTAATGCAGAATAGGTACCAGTAGCAGGATCTACATACACTGCTGCCTAGAAGTTCATTCCCCTTACACGCATGGGCAACGCGTTACGCAACCAGTGTGCATCGGGGTTGGTCACGCGTGTGATACCCGTGTGCAACGCGTTGCACACGGGTGTGCACCCCGTCCGCCACTCGTGTGCAACGCGTGACACACTCATTAGAGGGGGAACAAACTTTTGACCAAAGGAGGATCCGTGTTAAGCAGAACCTGGAGGTGGTAACAAGGAGAGAAAATTTTGTTATCCTGAAGAAAAATGATAATACACATGTATTTGCTAATGTCTCCTTTCTTTATGTGAATTTGTGGGAATAACATGAATACTGTTGTGATTAAATAGATCTGTCTTGTTTTATACGACCATTGCTTCTAAATCCGATGGTGTTAAGAGAATACATGGTCCTGTAACATGTTATTGCAATTGAAATGCTTTAATTGTGATTTGACATTAACCGTCTGTAGTACGACTTTCAGTGATAATATGTATGAGGTTTGGAGGCGCATTGTTTTTATTGGACCCTAATTAATTTATGATGACTTGGACTCTTTATCTCAGCTCCATATCCGTGAGGCTGGAAAAGAGCAGCATGAAATTAATGAGGGTGGGTTATATCATTGAGGATACACTTGAGGGAGAGAATACTAATTACCGTACTACAGGAAGAGACCTGTAGACGTAAGCGCGGGGTTGTGTTTTAGCTGGCCGTTCGATAATGGCCGCCAGGAGAAGTGAGCTTTGACTGCGTCATCTAAAGTAAATAATAAGATACAGCAGTGTTATTTTCACGGGTCTGTTGAATAAACTCCCAGCGCTACGGTCAATGCATCTTCTACTTGATCCTTGATACATCATTTTGGCATTCACAATATATAGTATTTCAACGTAAAAGGAGCACTGATCTAAAGCAATTCCGCGGGAGTAGTTGTTACCTATGCATTACTGTATTTTCCCAGCGAGTACCCGGATGATATAGCAGAAATCTAGACTTGTTCGCGACCTGTGCTCGCCATTCGTAAGCGAATTTTTATTGATAGTAGAAGGACGTATGGTCACATTGATCAACAAAAATGACATACAGTTTTGGAAATGTAGGTATATTTGTGGGGAGCATCGGTAATGGTGATGCAATTTTGATAAGTCACTTGCTTGGTAATTGTGCGATCTTCGTGTACACTATTTTGACTTGCAAAACAAAGTAAATATTTCATCTGAACATTGCTTATTTTACCGTGTGTATATGTTTACATTCAAAATGTAAACAGATTTCACTAAGGAAGTTTATTAAACGCCTAAATATTCAGTTTATTTTACAAATTAACTCAAAAATATGTCCATCTTTATTAATATGATAACGAATTCCAAATATTTGATATCATCACCAAGTACAGTTCTGTATTGTTTGGCTTCTTTTCTTAGCATAATTAATATATTGTGATGTGTTAAGCTCTTTTGATCGTCTTTATCATTTTTAGTCAGTCGGTTAAATAAATGAATGGATTATTCAGTCAATTTGTAAAATGACTGAAATATTTAGATATTTAATAAATTGCCTGAGTGAATCATATTTTACACATTGACTGTAACATATACACGCTTACAAAAGAAAATACTTGTGAAAACAACGTCTATCGAAAAACTTCCGAACCAAACGGAAAGGAACAAGAATCATTCTGTTCAAAGCTGCAGCGAATGAATGAAAACAAAATGCAAATATCATTATTACAACCTACCAAAGTTATAATGTATCCGGGAATATCAACATAAAGGAACGATATCCATTGCGTCTGCAGCTGTACAAAAATACTTTTTCGATGTCAAATGTCTATGTGAGAATCAAATACTTTAATAATAATTATTTGGAAACAATATTTAGAATATATATGAAATATATTAAAATATTTAAATATATCGTTTTTAAACGTTATTTAAATGTATCGAATATTATAACCCGTGTTTGTTTCTTAACTGATCACTTAGTTTGTTTCAATTGTTTCACATAGGTGCAAAGTTAGCTGAGAAAGCCCACGTGACAACTATTTTTTATAATATCCACGGTTCTTAAAAACATACATTGAGTTAGATAACAATGAACAACCAGTCAGTGTATTATCGGTTACCCTTTGAACAAAGTATGTTGTTTTTACATCTGTACTTCCCGCCATGATATGAGTGTATTCCCTAGGTTTAGTAAACCTACCTTCACATGTAAACACTTACTTTTGACATATCCACTGTGCAAGATAACAGTAATTAATCAATCAACGTATTTCCTGTTGATCCTTTGATGTCTGGGAATGATCAGTTGATTTACAAAAAAAGTAAAGCAACTGACCATACATCTCTTGCTGGGCTGCCACGTGCATATCACATAATTCACATTCCACCTCACTTCAAACCTGGATTTAAATTGAATAATTACCCAAGGTACAAGAAACACCAAATTTGAACCTTCATCGGGTAATCTGAGTGGTGCTACAACTAAGTATACATGTTATAAATTCATTAACTGAGCAGCAAGTGAATTACGACAAATACACAAGTGTAGGGTTATACCAGAAAATATGGATGGGAGTAGTAATTGTATCATCCACGCAATCCGAAATCCACAAATGCTTTCACTCAGGGATACTTTTTTATTATTAAACTGTAACCATCAGGGGTATTTCCAAATAACGACATCCGATGAGCTTTCGCCGTTACTTGTCTGTTTGTTTAGGCTGAAGAAATTAATTACCATGCGCCCTTTGTCGAAATCTTCATAGATCACGGGTAACCAATCAGTTTTCAAAAATGCGTAAGTTTATTTAGCTGTCCTTGCAGACTGGTAGCCCAGTCTCTTGTCACGCTCGGTTGCGTTAACGAGCAAATTCACTCACGGCAGCTAGTAAGCTCAAGCGGAAATCCAAAGGTCGTATTACCTGAAGAATCAACCTTCATTTGAGAAATATCTACTGCTCTCAAAATCAATATTTCTCCCAATACTAAAAGTCAGAACTTTCTAACCAAGGATTACCAGTTGAAACTGGTCGATGGCTGAACATTCCCAGGGAAGACAGCCAGTGTCCACTCTGTGATTCTATCGCTGTGGGAGATGAATTGCATTATTTATTCCGATGTGAAGCTTTTCACCAACGGCGATATGAACTCTTAAATAAGCAATATCTTAAGTTTCCAAACATTTAAGAAAATTATGACCACTAACAGTGTAAGAAATCTAAAAGGCCTATCTAAATTCCTTAACAATGTGTACAGTACAATTGGTAAATTGTATTAGTATCCACGTATCCTATTTTTATTATCTTTGTTAAATTGTACATAATAAAAATTGTAGATAATTGTATGTCATGTTATTCTAAGAATAAATGAGTTTGAGTTTGAGTCCGACAACCGAGAAGAAGCCAGAGATTAGTGCCCCTTTTTGAATAGTTTACAATCATGTGTTTTAGAGTTAGCTGTGTTGGCTTAAACGTATTTTTATTTCAAAAGAAATCTGGATCGGTAAACAAGCAAAACTTGCTTATGTAATACCTCTCCAGGTAACAACTTAACAACAGCTGGATATATATAAGAGAGTGCTGAACATAAACATACAAAATGCACAAATGAAATACACGAAGCCAATACACTGAAGCAAATGGTGTCTGTGAAATAAGGTAATGCAGTTTTCCTTTACTACATGCATAAAAATAAGCTACTCAAACCTTTTGCTTTTGACAATGATGTCGTGAACTGATTTAAGAAGAGTCATGTTTGTAGAACTGCTTAACTACTGCCATGTAATATCATTTTTAGACCATACCCATGTGTGCAGAAATACACAGTGTTTCTGATATTATCGTATTTTTTGACATTTATAGAAAAAGTGAATTGCATCTTCAAGGTGATATCCACAAGTGCAGTCTGGTTTGTCTGATACATGTCGTCTAAACTTATCAGCGTTTAAGTCACTGCAGCCGAGCCTAAGGCGACAGTGGACAATTTGGCATGATCTATGAAAATATTTGAAGTCAAAATTATTAATAATTGCATCAGAACGATTAATTAAGGATTTGATTTCTTTTAATGAGCGTGCATTAGTTACTTCATCGGATAGAGGGTTCCGCAGGTTGATCATATCCAGAAGAAATGATTAAGCATAGGTCTGTGTTCTACATTTGATTGTTTGTATGTTGAATCTATTTCTAAGGTTATATTTGCTGTTATCAGAGAATTGAATATACACTTTTCAAATATTTTGGCTAAGCAACTTGTGAGTGCTACAGGTCTATAATTTGAGCATTCATGTTCATCGCTGACACTGACACCGCATCAGCCCGGCAGTGGACTTGACACAGTTATTTGCGCACTGATTATATAACTCCTACAGACAGGGTGGGGTGGTTGTTCAAAGCGAACCGGACGACCCCGTCTGTTATCTAATAAATGCTGTGCGGCGCCTTTGATCTTGCCTCCAACCATACACCTTATAGTAGTAAACGACGATCAGGATGGCCTGGAAATAAACACAATTCTGTCTGCCCAGTGTATCCACAATTAACTAGAATGCTTCATATCCACAAATATATATAGAAAATAGGTATTTGCCCACAGCAAATATTCATTTGCTTAATTGCATCAGTGTGGTTTATCAGAACATGTACAATGCTTTCTTACGCTTGGTGAGGCAGACTGAAATTGAACATTAGGATAACGTCAGCAGGGATAAAAGAGGTCATACCAAAGAACTTTATTTACTAGTGGAAAAGTCAGACATTCCGATCAACCACTACAAGGCCTGGCCGGATCTCAAGGTTGACCAGATCAAAACCCCAAAGGAACATCTCTACGCCAAACAAGGAGTCCCTTTCGTCATGGTGCACAAGAAGGGGGGATAGGACATCGAGTACGACATCACAAACTACACAGACTTGTACCACTTCTTCCAGAGTAGTGGCGTACCGAACTCAAACCACTTCGTCGCCAATACCGCCGCCCTCCTTGCCAAGAGTCTCTACCAGAATCTCGACCCCCAGGATGAGAAGCTGACCAAGAGACTACTACAAGGATACCGCCGCTAGACTTCTAGACACACACGATCGCCAGCCGACGCCGTGCCTTCCCACGCTTAACCCCCCCCCCCCCCCCCCCCCCCCCCCCCGGCCCAAACTTTTCCATATTATTGAAAATATTTTTATCACCCACTCCCACCCAGCCAAACCCCAACCCAGCCAAACCCCAACCCCCTTAACTTTATTAGAATAGGCTGTAAACTTATACATTTTTTGGGGGGTTGACTTTTGAGACATTTTCGCTTATTGTAAGAACATCTAGCTAACAAAACATGTCTATCTCTGAAATCCACAAGCATAGTTGCTGTCAAACCTAAAAAACATATTCGGGGAGGTCAGTTGTGACTTGCCGAGCACCTTAAGGTGAGTTTATTTTTAAACTGTCAAAAGCGATTGTCCCTTCAATACTAGTATATGGCTGGAAGCTGTCTCTCGGACTGTTATGAGTTATGATGTATTTTATGATATTACTGGGGAATGTTCAAATTAGTTACTGTCATTTCATCCAACGTTCTAACTGTCAACTGTCTCAACAGGACCATAGGTTTGGTTATATATCTCCTCCCTGTCTCTATGTCTTAAGTTGTTAATCGGTAACTGCGGTCCAAATGTATCAACTTATTCATCTATTGTTGCAAACTTGACTGATTTAAACATATCTAATTGATCATGAACTACTCAGTCAGTCAAGCACCTGTATCAGAAATGTAAAACCAGCCATGTTTTATGTAGTCCCAATATCACTGAAAAATGCCGATGTAACGTGACATATAAATTTACTCACAGACAATATATTTTTCGTGAGAGTGAAGCACAATTTTATTAAAGTTTTATTAACAATTTCATAAACTATAATAATATTAATATTAAAATTCATCATCACTTGCCAAGTTTATGAAAATGTCCCCATTTGGGAGATGTCACATATAAACAAGGATTCGAACTAAGTTTGATCGTCTTTGACACTGAGGTTTATCCCCACTTTGCCAGCAAACTGCAGAACATTAACAGTGAGTGAGTGAGCATCGTTTCTATGTTTATACAAGAAAAGATGTCATGCCCAAAACGCTCACAGTAGTTAGTGATTAAAATCACGACCTGTCATGACCTGGTTGAGTGACTTCCTCCAATCAACGTGAAAGGATTACCCACAGAGAAAGAAAGGATTAAAGTCACCCATAAATCTTATCCTAACGTAGTACTCCAACTTCTAAATGCCTCTCAAAGAAGGATTAAAATCCTTAAGATATCCTATCTACGTGGTATAGGTACTCACAACCTCTAATAATAAACTGTTACGTTTGGTATCCCCAGCAATACTCACTATGGTCATTGGGCAAATGTAAAAATCACAAACCCTAACGAGATTCTGTCTACATGGTCACACCCGGTGATTGTGAAGATCTCAAATTCTATCAACAGTCAGACAGCATGGCTGTTCATATTCATTTACAACATCCTCTTATAATTAGTATAAAAGTGTCCCACACAAAACCTTCTTTTATTTATTCTTTCAAAATACAAAACAGAAATTGGGGTGTGGGGAAATGGGACATATTTCCTTAATGGCGAACATTTACCAACCCGCGACAATCGTGTCAACACTGGGGTTCCCCTAGCAATAAACTCGCATCTAAATTCACTACTGTTCTACTGTCGGCTAGCCACAATGGCTAGACTGGACCCTAGTGGAATGGTTCATGCCATAAAAGTCTAACAACCGAACACTAATTAAGACGGGCCGACCTTGTATTTACGGTCTGGTGAACACAGCTCAATGGCCGCTCATTAACTCAAATTTCACATCTCACTGTTTTGTTTTATCTCACTATTCATTTGATAAATTTGTCAACTTCAACTGGAACCCGGTCCCGTGTTACACGCGTGGCACATGCGTGTTACACGCGTTCTCAACGCGTGTTAGGGGAATGAACTTTTAGGTAGTAGTGTATGTACTTGATCCATCATTGAAAATGCACAAGTTGTTATCGGAAATAATCTTCAAGGACCTTACCTTTAGGGTTAACGGCAACACTTCCCCAGAATGGGTTATGTCCGTTTAAATCACCCATGATCACGCAGGGCTTTGGGAGCTGGTCATATAGTGATTGAAAGTCTGATTACTGAAGCGCAGAAGAAGGGTAAATATATAGAGAGCACAGAGTTAATGTTATGTGCAAAGTCAGTCGGACTGCAACAGCTTGTAGATTGGTATGAAGTGAAACAGGGCTGTGGATCACTCCCTGCTTCACCAAAACAGAAGATCCTCCAGTAGCTTTAACACCTGGTGGAGAAAAGGAGTTGTAGGAACTATACCGACGTAAATCAAAGTTGTCAGTCTGTTTGAGATATGTCTCCTGAAGACAGATTGCCGAGGGGTTAAAATCTTGAAAAAATAAATGTAATTAATTAAAATTGGTCCTCAGACCTCTGCAATTCCACTGAATCAGTGGATTCATAATTTTCAAGTTACTGGTGGATGAACAGGAGATCTACGTCTACCATTGCGAGGCGACTTACTTCTGTTGCGCCCATTGGGTGAGGAGTGATATCCATGTCCTCCAAGGTTTGATATCTGTTATAAATTTGAATAGGGTTACGGTGACCCTTTGGTACACGATCTGATTTTTGTGAGTAATCAACGTTTTTGTTTGCACTTTTTACAACAGGAGATGGCTTTGTTACCGGTGGTGTTGTTGCTACTGATGATGTTGACACAGGTGCTTCATCTGTTTGTGAAGATGCACTGGACTGTAACAAAGAATAGTTGTCTGCAAAAACCCAAGTAATGTCAGTCTGGCTCTACACAGACATGACTTATAATGAAGGTACGCGTGAGACAGCTGCCGAGTAGGATACAGCTGTACTTGGAGAGGTAGTAGCCTTGATTAAACCTTTTGCTTCAGGGAACGTGATGTTCTTCTCATGTTTTAATTGAACAATCTGGAGTTGAAGTTTGAACTGTGGACAGGTCTATGAGGAGGCCACATGATTTCCAGAGCAATTCGCACAGTTAGGTTATTTTCTACATTTGTCATCAGTTCCGTGGTCATGTTCTCCACATTGATGGGAGATCTTGCGATTTTTGCATGATTGAGCACAATGCCCAAACTGCTGGCACTTGTAACATAGAAGTGAGTTTGGAATATACTTGCCCACTTCAATGTTGACATATCCTGCTTTAATGTTTCTAGGAGGAGTTGGTTTTGAAAACATCATGAGATAAGTATTTGACTGAAAAATCGTGTCATCTCCTTTGTAAGCAAAACGTTTTACATTTGTGACTCCCTGATCTTGTAATTCGGCGGCTATTTCATTTTCTGTCATATCACAGAGACACCGATCCCTGTCTCTGACAATGCCTTTGCTTGAATTTAGAGTTTTGTGGTGAGAATTCAGAGCAGGTGTGGAAACCAACTGCTTAGCAGCTTGCAAGATCGAAGATTGTTTTTGGGTTTTGCATTCCACCAGCAGAAATCCAGATCTAATTTTCTTGACATCCTGAACATCACCAGCAATGCCATAAATTGCCTTAAAAATTGCAAATGGGTTAAGCTTCGAGGGTGTACCATCAGAAGCAGTAACCACTAAAAATCGAGACCAACAGTTGTTTGAAGAATTCTTCAAAATAGTATTTTCCTCGTCTGAGGAATCATCCAGCGAACATTTTGTTTTTTTGGATTGTGGCATGTTGATTTTGTATATGGTTAATCACGCGAGCTCCTCTCCCACCACGGAGTGTCATAAAGACGATGCTTAACACCAGTGGATCTCCAACTGGCAGCACCAAGAATACTGAGATGGTATACTCAAGCAGAAGAATTAATTGAAAATTAATTAATCCACCAGATTGGCCCATGAGCCACCGCCTTCTAGGCATACGACTCCAGGCATGTGAATTATTTGTCAATCAAAGAAACCAAATTTTGTTACATAAA
Organism: Haliotis cracherodii; assembly: GCF_022045235.1. Taxonomy (NCBI): domain Eukaryota; kingdom Metazoa; phylum Mollusca; class Gastropoda; order Lepetellida; family Haliotidae; genus Haliotis; species Haliotis cracherodii. The sequence goes on from NW_027266297.1 coordinate 9,451,423, forward strand.
CAATTTGTCAAGACCTAAAGTATAAAGGGAATTTGAATACAAATTTTGTGCAAATACTCTTCTAGGCAAAATATATATTCGCATCAATAATGATATCATATTTCACGATAAACAAGTTTTTAATATGATATTTCTGAGATAGGTTTTCCATGCACAGGGCTCGACATGACCAGCCGATTGATAGAATCGGGCCAATTCTACCACCCGTCTAGGTGAAGTAAGGGTCGAAGTGGTGTATTGGGCAAAGGAACACTATTCCTGGAACCAGTTCCCTCAACCACCAGACTACCGTCCTCCGCCGACACAGGGGCACAACCCACGGCAAACAGGTTGCCCAATTCGGTCGCCTTTTACGACCAGCAATGGGGTGCTGTGGAAACATTCTGCCCCGGTTCCACATGGGGGAAGAGCTATTAGCGCTACCCAGCACTCACCACGAGGAGGTTGCTCTTCACGAGTGCCTCTTAATTACAACCCGCATTCCCGCCTGCCCCCTCTCTACCTATCTACTAACCACCGTCCACTCGAATCTTCTCTTTTATCCCACCTTATAGTTCCTTCTGCTATTTAATCTACCACTAAACGGAGTCGCACGTTTATGTATTACAATATCTCAGGAACTAACTATAGGACACGCAGCAAGCTAACATGCATTGCTCAATTCCGAAGCACAACTTTTGATATAGTTACTTATTGTGGGTTTAACATGTTACGGAAATGATTTGAATTCACAAAAGGTCTTACGGCTGTTTAAATGAAAATGACACTTTAAAAATTAAACAAACAAACCAAAACTAATATTTTCCTTTTTAATATATCATGCGTAAATTCCTCACTAAAACAATGTACACACTATCATTTTATCATTTACTATCAAATACAGTGATATTTCAGTGAGAGGCGTTCGGCAACAAAGACAGATTTACATTGTATTGCAAATTGAGTGATTGGTAAAGCACGACACGCATACCCATTTCGCGAACATGGTGTCATAACTGATTTTCATTGATCCATTCATATAATGTTCTTCGCTATTTTGCCTTGAACGCCCCATTGCAGATAATCGAGACTCATTATTCTCTGGAGTTAACGGGTTGAGTTTTGAAAAAAGATGTTGCCTTGGACAATTTATGTCAAACAGTTTGCAGAAAACAAAAAAAACGGCGGACTGTCCATGCGTGGTCGTTGTTAAGTTTCGAAGCATTGTCTAAACAGTTAATTAATTCACGTGATTCTATTGCTCCGTATGACCGTAAATACAACATAGACCCTGGATATCTCACCAGTGATGGTAACGTTATGATTCACTCATTCAATCACCAGTAGCCAGAGGGATGGTGTAAATCCTGCTGGGGTACCATGCAGGAAGCAGATGCACACCGTAAGTCCCCATGGTCCCTTGTATGGTGGCCTAACTCTGGTTGCTGGTGATCTCTAGCCAACTTTTATAATGTATCGTACTGATTAGTCAAAATTTTATAGTTACTTACTAGTTTTATATTTATAGCTGTGATACTCTAGTTCTTTTACTGTCCTTTGTCGACAGAGTTTATAGTCTATATGTATGTATTTGTCTATTATAACTTGATTTAGTCACTATATGGCTGAAATATTGCCGATGTGACTTTAAATTTGAACTCACTCACTCACTCACTCACTCACTCACTCACTCATTCCTTCCTTGGGTGAATTAAACATACAAAAAGTCCCTTCTTAGCTTATCCTATCCACAAGTTCACAGGGCAAACACACCGTCATCTTAAAATGATACACGATAAACTTTACGGGAGAGATCTCCCAAGCTGAACCTGTGGTGGTTACATGTGTTCAGAATTGATCAACGTGCAGATCATTGAAAGTTGATTATAAAGATGTGTCAAATAGATACTAAGGAAAATTCATAGATGACTGAAGGTAGTCACTGTCCATGCACTGATCGAGTCGATACTACGATAGGTCGTTGTAGTCACGATGATGGATCGTAGCGAGGATATTGGTGAACGATCCCGCAGTCAATCCTGACGTTTCTCAATGTATGCTAAAACGCGGAGCTCAAAATTAAAGGGTCTAAATGATCGGAAACAACGCTTCTGTATGTATTCGTGCCAGGGAATTCCCAGGGGTTCCCCCAGGAATGTGTACGTAGTCCTCCGTCAGATTGTACATCATTCTATAATACGGTCTGGTGAAAAACGCAAGAGCGTCAAATTGTGTCGTTCATACACTTATTGGGGCGGTGGGTTTAGCCTGGGGGATAACGCGTTCGCTCGTCACTCCGAAGACCCGGGTTCGATTTCCCGCAGGGGTACAATGTGTTAAGCCCATTTCTTGTGTCATCCGCCGTGATTTTGCTTGGATAGTGCTAAAAGCGGTGTAAAACAATGCTCACTCACTCATACACTTATGAACGTCAATTTCCCGGTCATGTGACCGACCTTACGCTCATAAGAAAAGCTGTATATCGTGTTACTTCAGATTGAAAAATTTCTAACGCATTTCCTGTTGAGTTGTCTAAAGAGAGTACATTGTTTAAATGTGCTTGACCGTCAATGCAAACTGTGACGTTATTAAAAATGTCGATGAAGTAGGTATTACATTTAGAATGCATTTCAAAATTGGTTCTAGTGACCAGAAAGGAAACTTGAAATGATAAATATATTTTCTGGATGGATCACTCTGTCCATTTGTAGAAATAAACACATGTAAGTTATATACGATATTCAGTAATGTATTGGCCTACAATGCAAATACTGGCTATAGATGGTTGGTTTGTTGTTTAACGCCGCACTCAGTAATATTCCAGCTATATGACGGCGGTCTGTAAATAATCGAATCTGGACTAGACAATCCAGCAATTAATATCATGAGCATCGATCCACGCAATTGGGATCGATGACATGCATCAACCAAGGCAGCGAGCCCGACCACCCGATCCCGCCAGTCGCACTTTACGACAAGCATTGTCGCCTTTTACGGGAAGCATGGGTATGTAGCTTACATGCAAGAATAATTACATCACTAAAATATATCAATTTGTTGTTATTTGTTACATATATTGTCTTTACAACAACACATAGAACGTTATTAATTGCTAAAGTCTTCAACACTGTCAATACTGCACTGTATATCTATATACAACTGATTGATGTTGACCTGGGAATACAATTATTTCCATTTACATATATGTGACTGAGTGAGTGAGTTAAGATTTTAAGTCACATCGGCAATATTTCAGCCATATCGTGACTTTCAAAATATATAAATAATAAATACATGTAAACTATAAAAAACCTGTCTACAAGGGACAGTAAAATAACTAGACTTTTCACAGATTATTATTTAAAACTAGCATGGAACCATAAAAATACATCACTAGACAGGACAATACATTATAAAAAAGAGCTATAGATCGCCAGAAACTAAAGGTAGATCACCATACTTGGGACCATGGGGACTTACAGTACCTTTGCTACCTGCTGCATGGACCCCAGCAGGATTTTACATATATTAGTCTTGTTCATTAGGCCAACATATCTGCGACATGCCACACAATGCGGTTCCGCGCATGCCCAGAAAAGTTACATGTAGCAAGTATCGTACCATCTTCCCGAGGCAAGAGAGTTAACTGACTATAAAAGTCCAGTTTCCGCCCTTGCCGAACTAGGCTAGTATTATGGAGTAACATTTTGGCTGTACTAACGAGTCTATGCAAAGTCCAATCAAAATCGCGCCCCGAAATCGAAATCCGGTTCGAAAACTGTTGTGCAGATTTCGGTGGGATTGCAGGATTTGCAAAACATTTGCACCGCCAACTCGTTGTCAGCAGATATTTTCCAAATCTTTTCATGTTTTTAATCAAGGTGCTCACTTGATTTGATGCATTTCGCGATGTAAGACCCGTTTTATCACAATATAGATCTTGATTATCCATCAGATCGTCCTGACTCGGCGCCACCATTTTGTGTAAAGCAAACGCAAGCGATACGAGAGGTGGAATCTGATTGGTCCATAGGCGAGGCGTAGACGGGACATAACTCGTAATAGCCACTGGTGGCGCTACGATCGAGCCCAATAATTCCAGCCTAGATCAGCAAGGGTGGAAACTGGATTTTTAAAGTCAGTTAACTCTCTTGCCTCGGGAAGATGGTATCGTACCTGGGAATGCCTACGTGAATCCACTGGTCGGTTGTTGTGAGCCGACGTTACAATGGCGGCTTTGCTTCATTGAGAAGGTTATGTCATTTACGCTCAGGTAAATCCAGCAAATATATAGGAACGAAAGAGTCCTCTTGGTTTTTGGTCATTTTGAGCCCGAGACACATCACTAACTTGGAAGCATAAAATACAAAAAAGTATTTGACAGACAAAACGGAAACTGTTTGGGTCAAGACAGCAAAATGGAAAAAAACAAATGAAGTTGTTTTTTTATGGGTTAGACTTTATTGATACGCAATATTATCAAAATAAGATTAATCTTATATTACAAAACATATCGTTCATAATACGTAAAACATGTTTTGGAGTGATGTACTGAAAGCATAGGCCATATATTTGAATAAATGGAATGAAAAGGTACAAAGGGATATTGAGCTAACAAGTTAATATTTTTGGTATAATTATAATTGTAAAATAGGGGGAAAATCTGCATTACAAAAAAGTGCGATAATTATTAATGATGTATTAAGGGAAACTAGTGAAACATGTACATTTTGTGAATTTTACGAATTTATGATGACATTTACACTGATTTTCAAGGTTAAACATTCCAAACATTCAAAGATAACACGAAGTTTAGAAGGGTTCACCCATGCCCAGTTCTAATATTCAATGTCTTTCACTTATAAACATGGAAGCAATATATTGTATCTGACTTTATTGGACTGATGCTTTACAAGAACACATATTCATATAAAATACGTAGAACTGTTTGAAAACGTTATGACAATGCAGAATAGGAATGGTTTAATTTAATGTCGTACAGATCCAAACAGAGTAATAATGCTGGTCTGTTTCTTTCTGCATGAGAATCAGAATTTCAAATAGCCAATTCGCTTCCATTGATTTACCCACCTGAACTAGAAAAAAGGAGACCAGTGAGCTGGCCTCATCTGTTTCATATCCCTTTGTACCTTTGTACGGAGTCATCCATCAACAAATATTGTTCCAATTGTGTCTACCAACATTTCAATTCTGAAAATCAATCAATTAATCCTTTGCATAAGAGTTATGATATCATAAATAATATATATCAAATAGCCTAAAATGCTGTCGACCTGATGGCATGTCGAGAGAAAATATTTAGATTCGACTGTTGTGCACAGCAATGCCATATGGATGTAATGACGTTGTATGTCATTCTAACCAACGAACTGCCAACGTCAATATATTTTGTCTCCGGCATGCCCAAAACTTCACCGCAACCAGGGAGACAAAAGAAGAACTAATGTTTTTAAACGTTTGACCAAACCAGAAACATACACCAATGAATTTGAAAGAGACCGTATGTTCCTCAATATGAAATTTGCGAAGAGGGAAATTGATGACTTAAACCGCAGTAACATTTGCAGACATAAATTCCGACAGTATTTAATATATTTAAGAACCAATGGTATCTTTTTTTCCACACGAACATTTTAATGATAGGAACGTGTTGCAGAACATGGTCAGGGTAGCTCATGTAAATTTCACTACTTCCATCATGTAAATTTCACTACTTCCATCATGTACTGATGCCTGCCTGTTGGTCATATAATCACATGTGACTTCTGTAGTATTGTCAATATCAACCGTCGAACAGTTATTAAAGTATGGGCCAAAATACCAGCCTGCTACAAATTGGGACCACAACTTATTGGATGCTGTCGAATCGCATGCCAATGAATTGGTGACGAACTTGTTAAATGATTTTTACATTGGGTTAGGTCAGTGCGTGATGCTGTAGTTAGTAGAAAACTGAAAATGAGGAAACAGAATTGGAATAAACCTATTCTGTCACCGGCAGCTGTCATCCAAAGTCTGGCTGCCCAACATATAACATTTTACAGTTGTTTCCCACTGATATATGTTTTGCCCCTTCACACTCGATTATTTACAGACCGCCGTCATATAGCTGGAATATTAATATTGATGAGTGCGGCGTTAAACAACAAACCAACCAACCAACCTTATCCAAATATCTTCTCTTGAAATCCAAGAAGGTCGACTAAATCAAAAGCTAATAGATGGAAGGTATAATTTCTCTAAAAATAAAATAACTTTTAGTCAGATTTTAATTAAGGATCAGTTATTAAAATGGGATATAGTGACCAATTGCTTGAATCACGTTTAGATTTTGTCAAAACATTTTATTTTCAACTTTGTGCATTGTTTAAAGGTGATTTCAAAATTGAAGCGCGCATATTAACCCAGAAAGCAGTACCTACAAACCTAAATTGTGACATCTGTAAATGACCTCACACGCTCACTGAATAATCAACAAATTGCAGTAGACTACGGTTATAACGAACTGAAAGGGACCTCTAATTATAGGTCGTTATAATCGTAGTTCGTTAGGAGCATATAAACAGTATATATACAGCAAAAATATAGCAAATGAACGGGATCAAAACATTTCTTTATATCCGTCAGTTCGTTTTAAGCGTGTTCGTTATAAACGTAGTTTACTGTATATTGAAACGCACAATCAAATCGGTAATACAATGGGTCACAATACGTGGCAGCAGCAATAAAAAATAGGCTACATTACACAATTCACTGTACTTACGAATGCCCTCAATTTGCCACTGTTGAATGTCTTGAATGAGGCATGTTCTCCGTTCTTGAATCCAGAAAACAAAGCAGACAGAACAGTCGGTGTTTTCCTATAGGTACCGCGTCTGCACTTGGCAAGTAGATAAGACGCAGGTCGTAGTAGTAGTAGGAGAAGGAGGATGCCTTGAATCGCCCGCGTCTCGCTCTTACATACGTTCTGCCAGCCTATTAGAAACTGACACCTAAAAGCGTAAACAAGCTCCTCACAGCGAAGCTCTCTGTACCCGGAGATACGGAGTATACGGTGTCTCCATCAAATTGCTGCCTATTACAATCAACACTACTGCCTATAACATAACATGATGGTAAAATTAAACCTAAATTTATATTTAAACTAAGTTAATAATGTTGTCAATAAAGCTTGTAACTCAGACAATCTGTTCCAGAACAACTTCAGAAGAATAACTGACGGTACAGTGCAGAGGGTTTATGTGAAAATGAATTACTGACCAGTTGATCAAAGTTCTGTCATTAAAGTATAAAAAAAATTGTATGAAAATAGCTAATAGAAATAAGTATTGAAAGTGAAATGACAAGTCCTCCGAAATATCCAATATCCCACTGTTTTGATTATGTAGGTTTCACTTCAAGGTCGTTTAACACATTCTCATGATCTATGGTTTCTGCGAATATTTCATATAATTCATTATTAAAGATGTAGAACGTGGTTAAAACCATTAATAATCTACCATGGGTGGAAAACATCGTTATAAATGTACAAAGTTTCATCTGACTTGGAAAGACTTGGCTATCCTAGCGTGTATATATACATGTATATACTGATTTAGGATAGCTACGCGATGAATTGCAAAGAAAAAATGAATAAGGCGTGGTTTATTTCACGATAAAACATTGTTCTATCGTGAGGTCATTTCTTGAGATTCGAACATACTCTTGCAACTTGATGACGTCGTACATTGGAAGAAGCTATTTTTGAGAGGGTAGTGAGTTGTTCCCCTTAAATGTAGCTAGGCAACTCAGATTAACGCAAGGGCTGAACGATCGCACTCAAAAGTTGACGAGATGGAGCATAAAGATACAGATAATGAGTGAGTGAGTTATATTTAAAGTCACATCGGCAATATTGCAGCCATATCGTAACTATGAAGGTTTTATGTTTATAAATACAATTTTACTTATATAAAAACCTGCCAACGAAGGACAGTAAAAAGTTCTAGACTTATCACAGAAAAAGATTTTAAAACTAGTATGGGATCATAAAAAAGGATAACACTTATACATAACAATAACATGATAAAAACGGGCTATAGATCGCCAGCCCCTGAAGGGAGATCACCATACTGGGGAACATGGGGACTTACGGTACCTTAGCTACCTGCATGGGTCCCAGTAGGATTTACATCATCCCTTCAAGTGGTGGCGATTATTGGCAGAGTTAGCCTTACATCTTAAAATGACACATATTCTACGATTAAAAACACGGTAGTTCTAAATTTACCTTGAAAGAAGTGGAACTTATGTACCCTCTCAGGAGGACAATAATTTTACAGTACTTTAACCCCCCTCGAGGATACAGCCACTAACATTCTCAGTTGCTAATTTAATCTACCGATCATAAAATATTTATATTTCACAAAACACAATCAAAATTTTGCACACAACTCTATTTCTTTTAAAAAACCAATGATTAAACGAGAATCGATACTGCTAAAAAGATCCTTAATAGATGACGAATTGAAATATTTATCCCTTGTGATGGAAAAATCAATGCAGTCAAGCAGGACATGCTTGACCGTGATTCTTTCATCACAAGGGATACAAAACGGAGGATCCTCACCTTTTAATAAATATTCATTTGTGTATCTGCTGTGGCCAATACGACATCGTCGCATAATGACCTCTTCAAATCTGGACTGACAGCCCAAGTAGGTGTAACCGATATTTGGTTTAATTTCATGTAATTTATTGATACCTACTTTTGTGTCCCACTTCTTTTGCATCAGATCACGAATGTAAGATCTAATTGCAGGTTTATAATCAGTGTAGGGTATGAGAAGTGGTGTCACAGATTTGGTGAGTGCTGCTTTAGCAGCAGCATCGGCCATTGTGTTACCAGTGATGCCAACATGGCTTGGTAACCAACAAAAGACGATGTCATATTGGCCAGTAGCAAGATCATTAAATAATTCGAGAATTTGGATTAAAAGTGGATGTTTAGATGACATATTTTTAATTGCCTGAAGGCATGAAAGTGAATCAGAGAAAATAATGAATTGTGTATGTTTTGATTGATTACTGATATAATTTAGTGCTGTAAAAATGGCGTTTGCCTCTGCTGTGAATATGGAACTGCTATCAGGTAATCGTGAAGATAATGTTCTGGATCCAATGACGGTGGCACTAGCAACTGTGCCACCATCCTTGGATCCATCCGTAAATATAGATTTATAAGTGTCGTAAGTGTTTCTTAATTGATGGTATTATTGTTGATAAATTAATTGGTTAGTAACTGATTTCTTTAATTTTGTTAAGGAAAGATCTACCTCTGGCCTTACCATTTACCAAGGAGGTGATGTAAACAGTTGAAAGGGAGCTATATCTTGCAGTTTAATATTTGCGGCAGACATGTCAGACTGGATTCTGATTCCAAGTGGTGGAACAACAGACGATTTTTTATTATAAATATCTTGGTAAAGAGGGAGTAAAGACGCAATTAAAAGCTGGATGTGACTGATTTGAATATAATTTAGTAACATATTGTAACGATAATTTCAGACGGCGATGTTTAAGAGAAGGTTCATCTGCTTCTATATACAGACTGTGAATTGGAGACGTCCTAAAGGCTCCAAGGCAAAGCCTTTGGGCCCTGATGATGGACAGTATCCAGTTTTTTTAAGTTACTTTTGCAGGCTCCACCGTAGACGATGGAGCCATAATCGAGTTTTGAACGGATCAATGACCTGTACAAGTGTAAGAGGGTTGTTTGATCCCCTCCCCACTTAGAATTTGAAACTACTTTCAACAAATCGAGTGCCTTCAGGCATTTAGCTTTAAGGTAATTAATATGCGTAAGGAAAGTTAAATGACTATCAAAAATAAGGCCCAAGAATTTGGCCTCTTGAACAATTTTGATAGGGGTGCCATCTAAATATAGTTCAGGGTCCTTATGCGGCTTATATTTTCTGCAGAAATGTATACAATTAGTTTTTGATTTCGAAAATTTAAACCCGTTTTCGAGGGACCATTTATGAATTTTATTGAGACAGATTTGTAACTGCCTCTCTATTGTATGCATATTTTTACCTCGACAAGAAACATTAAAATCATCCACGAAAAAGGATCCATCTACTGAATCACTTAAAACCTTTGAAAGACTATTTATTTTTATACTAAATAAAGTTACAGACAAAATACTGCCTTGTGGGACACCCTGATCCTAATGATAATGATCAGACAGGGTAGAACCCACGCGGATCTGAAATTGTCTGCCAGTTAAAAACTTGGATATAAATTCAGGCAAACGGCCTCTCAATCCAAAATCATGTAAATCCTTTAAAATCACGTGTTTCCACGTTGTGTCATACGCTTTTTCTAAATGAAAAAGATAGACACTGCATGATGGTTATTAATGATTGCATTTTTCACGAATGATTCTAACCGTACTAAATGGTCAACGGTACTGCGATTCTTTCGAAAGCCACACTGGATATTTGTAAGTATATTATTTGATTCCAAGTACCATGTTAATCTATTGTTGACCATGCGTTCCATGGTTTTGCAAACGCAACTGGTCAATGAAATGGGTCTATAATTTGAGGGATCACTGTGATCCCGTCCAGGTTTCGGTACGGGTATAACTATGGCATCACGCCAGGAAGAAGGAAACTTACCTGATGTCCATATATCATCAAAAATCAACAAAAGGGTTCCTAAACACGGTTCTGGTAAGTGCTTCAGGAGTTGATAGTGTACATTATCAGCTCCTGTAGCAGTATCATGAGCTTGTCCAAGAGCTGTATGAAGTCCATGGATCGAAAATATTTCATTATAATCTTCCCCATTATCTGATTTAAAATTTATAGTTTTCTTTTCCTGCTGTTTTTGAAATTTTTGGAATTGAGAGGGACATAATTTGAGGAGGAAGAATGTTTAGCTAACGTTTCACCTAGTTTATTTGCAATATCCGATTTATTAGTTAGTAGTTCATCCCTATTCTTAAGATGATGGACGCTACATTTAGAACCCTTACCTTTAATTTTTTGTATCATGTTCCATACTTTGGACATGGGCGTTCGCGAGTTTATCTTGGAAACATAATGTTGCCAAGATTGCCGTTTATTTTGTTTAAACGTAGCATTTAAGATTTTATATTTATTCAAATTATGGACCATGGGATGGCGACGGAAATAGTGTTCAGCCTTTTTCCGTGCCTTCCTAGCTTGTTTGCAGTCATAATTGAACCATGGTTTATGGATATGTCGATTTGTAGAGGACTTAGGAATACATTCATCTGCTATTTTGTTCAATTCATCTGAAAATAATTGCACAGGATCAGTAGCGTCAAGAAACAGATCAGGTTTTAATTTAGTGGATGCAAGCATTTCAAACAAAGGCCAGTTGGCCTTATTGAAGTTCCACCTTGTTGAAGGAGGAACATCTGAAGGTAAGACAGGTTTTAAAATGGTTGGAAAATGATCACTGCCACATAGGTCTTCATGGACAGACCATTCAAATTCGTTTAATAAAGCAGAACCTGTAACTGATAAATCCAGTGCAGAGTAAGTACCTGTACCGGGATGTAGATATGTGTTTGAACCATCGTTAAAGATACATAAGTCATTGTTTGAAATGAAGTCTTCCAAAAGCTTCTCCTTATTATTTGTCTGAACACTACCCCAAAGTGGATTATGTCCATTGAGATCACCCATTATAACACAGGGCTTGGGGAGTTGATCATAGAGAACTAGAAGTTCAGACTGTCGGAGAGAAGTAGATGGTGGAATATATAACGAGCACAAAGTAAAAACTATGTGCAGAGTTTCACGGACTGCAACAGCTTGAAGGGGAGTAGTAAGATGAACGGGGCTATGGATGACGTCGTGTTTCATTAAAATTGAAGAACCTCCAGTGGCTTTAGCACCTGGAGGTGAAAAGAAATTGTATGAGGTATAACCTCTAATATCAAATTTGTCAGTGTCTTTATAAAATGTTTCTTGTAAACATAATGCAGATGGTTTAAAATCCTGGATTAAGAGTTGTAAATCATTATAATTATTCCTAAGTCCTCTACAGTTCCATTGAATTAAATTTGATGATTGATTCATGGTGGCTCAATTGGTGATCTCCCACGCAAACGTGAGGGAGAGGAACTCCTTCTGGTCTCCAAAGACGGAGTTACCTCCATGTCCAGAAGTTCAAAGGAGTTGTGAACTGGTACCTCTGGTGGAGAGGGTACCCTGGCAGCTTGTATGTTCAGTTTTTTCTTTCCTTTTTTTGATGAGTGTACGATGTCAACAGCTGGTGCTGTAACAGCTGGGTCAAATTGACCCACACTCTGATTACTGGTCTGAGTTTCTGCTGTAGAGTAAGTGATTGAGTAACTAGGCTGATGTTCAACTGACTTTGGAGGAGTAACTGATTTGGTTGGAACTGGTTGATCAGTTATAATCCAAGACAAATCAGTCTGACAATGAATAGAGGAAGTAGCGACAGGACGGGAAACAGCTGTAGAATAATGCAAAGTTGAGGGAGATGTTGACTGTTTTTTTACAAGTTGTTTTGCATCATTGTAGGAAATGTTTTGTTCACATTTAATTTTGATTATTTTAGATTCTGTGTGCCACACAGGGCAGGACTTGGATGAGGCGACATGGTCATTGCCACAGTTAGCACATTTGGCGGCATTTGTACAACTGGTTCCATCATGATCGCCACCACAGCGAGAACAAACCACTGAGTTACGACATGATTTTGAACCATGTCCAAAGTGTTGACAAGTGAAACATCGGAGTGGATTGGGGACATACACCTCCACTCCGATGTTGTTATAACCTGTTTTAATAGATTGGGGAATAGATGAGCGTGCAAAAGTCAGCATATATGTATTTGTATTGTGAATGCCACTCTCTTTCCTCATGGTAAAGCGTTTAACAGCCGTGACAGCCTAATCCTCCAACTCTGCAGTGATTTCATCTTCTGACATATCCGCCAGGCAACGAGCTCTATCGCGAAAAATACCTCTGCAAGAGTTCAATGTCCTGTGTGCGGACACAACAACCTCTACATTTGCAAATACATGAATGGACAAAAGATTAAGAGATTGCTGCCTCCGCAAACAATCCACCGAGAGGGAACCACCACGGAGACGCGTGACATTCTTAACCTCGCCACAAATCCTAGAAACGGGTTTTGAAATCGCAAAAGGGTTGAGTTTAAGGGGCAGTTGATCCTGGGCCTCAATCACCAGAAATCTAGACCACGAATCTATGTTTTGAGATACACTGTCCGTTGAATTGTCAATTTCTAGTCTTCTCTTTTTTTCATTTCTATTTGAACCAAGTTGTGGGAGAGACATGATGACAGAAAGTATTTCAGAACCCCCCACCCCCCCCCCCCACCCCCCCCCACCCCCCCCCAACCCCCCCCCAACCCCCCCCACCCCCCCCCCCCCCCCCCCCCCCACCCCCCACCATGGAGCGTCATCAGTGACGGTGTTACATTGCAACGGATATCCAAGATGCAAACACCAGGGATACAGGGGTTCTATACTCCAGCAAATATGACGCGAATAGCTACATTTATCTACCAACTCTATGCCAGACTGGTTCCGCCAATGACAGAAATTGGAGACATATATTATTCGGAGGTCAACATCACCACATTGGCCCATGAGCCACCGCCTTCTGGCGTAAGACTCTAGGCAATTTATATAATCCAAAATAGTTAATTCACACAAATTATGCATGGCCAAGGCCAAAATATACATCAAAATACAACACATGTGTGCATATACAATATTACGCACAGGGCCTGGCATGACCAGCCGATTGATAAGACCGGGCCCATCTTACCACCCGTCTAGGCGAAGTAAGGGTCGAAGTAGTGTGTTGGACAAAGGAACACAGTTCCAGGAACCAGTGCCCTCAACTACCAGACTCCCGTCCTCCGCCGACACGGGGACACAACGCACGGCAAACGGGCTGCCCACTTTGGTCGCCTCTTACGACCAGCAATGGGGTGCTGTGGAAATATTCTACCCCGGTTCCACACGGGGGAAGAGCGATTAGCGTTACCCAGCACTCACCACGAGGAGGTTGCTCTTCACGAGTGCCTACAGATAATGACCGCCAATTGTTTGTGTTTCTGAGAATATTCAGGAAATACCATACTGAACTTCCTTGTTCCCAAACTGGACTGGTTCCACATTACTGAGGCGGATTGTATTCAGTGAGTCATCATGATCTGAATACGAGTAAATACTTTTAGAGCTTGTACATAATCAGAGTGAGTGAGCGAGTATGGTTTTACGCCGCTTTTAGCAATATTCCAGAAATGGGCTTCACATATTGTACCCATGTCGGGAATGGAACCCGGGTCTTCGGCGTGACGAGCGAACGCTTTAACCACTAGGCTACCCGACCGCCCCCACACAATCAGAGAATAATACGGATATAATCATAATTAACAGTAGAAAACCGTAGAACATTGTTTGTCGCTGGTTAAAATTTCAAATTGTAATATCGTCTTGTTAGAAATATTGTACTATTCAGCAACATTAAAAAAAAAACAGTACACATGTGCTTCGATTGAACGTTATCCAATAAATATACGGAACAGCATTGAAAACGCACCACCATGAAAATGGATGTATTTTTATCCGGGCTTAAGTCATATGAAAATATATAAGTGAATGAGTAATATACGACGTTCTGGACGAAGCATGAAGAAGAACAGCTCGTCAAAACACATTCCTAAATTTTTTGTGAGCGAAATCGCCAAAAGGCAACAAATTGCTTGCACATCATGGAAAACGTGTTTTGATTCACGGGAAGCATGCAGAATAGGGCTATAAAAGACAGACTTTTTAAAGCCACATCACTTGTTGCTGCAGACGTAAAGGGTACCGACACAAGAAATGCCAAGATTAACAGCAGAGGAACGTGAACGTGCCTTGGGCATGCTTCAAGTTGGTACGTCAAGTAGAGTCGTTGCACAACGGTTTCAATGCCATCATTCAACAGTCCTCAGGCTACTGAGCAGATACCAGCAGACAAGAACCACCAGAGATCGACCACGTCCGGGTCAACATCGTGTAACTACACCACGTCAGGATCGCCATATTGTTCGTCGGCATCTTCGTGATCGTACACTTCGGCTACCAGCACTGCAGCAACCGTACAAGGCCGACGGAATTGATCAGTGCTGACACCGTACGTCGACGACTCCGCTCAGCAGGGCTGCGTGTTCGTGGTCCATATGTTGGACCCATACTCACTGATCGACATCGAAAAGAACGTCTGCGTTGGGCCAAAAGGCATCGTCATTGGAGATTGCGGCAGTGGCATGGTGTGCTGTTCTCTGATGAGTCCCGTTTTCATTGACGGAATGCTGACGGTCGACTGTGAGTGTGGCGTCGACGTGGAGAACGTTACCACAATGACTGCGTTGTACAGACAGATCGATGGGGGGAAGGAGTGTCATGGTTTTGGGCGGCATCAGTCATAACTATCGAACAGAGCTCCATGTTTGTCGTGGAAGTGTTAATGCCCTTTACTACAGGAATAACATATTGGCAAATCACGTCATCCCATTCTTTCATCAGCACCAGGATATGCACACCTTCCAGCAAGATAATGCAAGAGCGCACACAGCACGTGTTTCAACACAGTACCTAGCGAACGATAATGTGCCTCTGCTTCCATGGCCAGCCCTGTCACCCAATCTATCGCCAATTGAACATCTATGGGATTACCTGTGTCACCGCCTCTCACGTCGTCCGCAAGTACAGAACCTGAGAGAACTTGAAGATACACTACGTCAAGAGTGGAATGCCCCCCAACACTATTCGCAGACTTATTCGATCAATGAGAAGACGTTGCATGGCCTTTGTTGCTGTCAATGGCGGACATACCAGATATTGACTTTTCATTTTAACCCTATGTGTCTTCCTTACACTGATGACGTAATTGTAATTACTGTGTGGTATTCCTGTTTCCTTTGTCGTCTTTGTGAATAATCCGTCTATGTCTGTTCTAATCAAAATCGGTCATTGCTCAAGTTGTTTTTGTAATATTTCAAGATTTATTGCTGGTGCGTTTTCAATGCTGTTCAGTATATATGCAAAATACAAGGAGAACCAAACTTCAGCAAATATTGTACAACTGAATAAAAAAATCATACAAAATTGTATATCATATGTCCAAATGTATCTGAATCAGTTTCATTATATCTTCATAGGCACATGTATGGCAGGTTTTGTTCAATTCCGATGGAAGGATTGTTTAGAAAATACAAGTGATTTAAGTTTTCCACGTAATGGCATTTAATATAGGATACTCGCTACAGTCAATGAGCCTTTATGTAATACAGGTGCATATATTTTTCAGACAGAACACGGCGTAATGGCGTCCAACTCTACACCTCTGTTACGAATTCATCGGACCCAAAAGAAGGAAGTCTGTGTCACACAGTTACTGGACGTCCTGACGGTACAGACATCTCTGCCGTACTGAATGTGACATGTCCTGGAACCTGGCGCTACCTGACTGTCTACACAGAGACTGATAATGATGGAGATGGTGCTGTGTTGGACTTTGTCGAGGTACAGGTGTGGAGTAAGTATACACATCAAGACAGATCACTTTCAGCACACCCTAAATTAACGTCTTTACAGGTATAGGTAAGCAAATATCACGTTTTCACAACATTATTATCACCGACATTGTGCTTTGGCCACTTGTATTGTATTCTGTACTGTCATTGTACTTGAACTGCCATTGAATTTTGTACTGCCACTCCGTTTATTACGAACACGCTTATAACAAAGAGATGAATATAACTGTTTTTTGGTCCCGTCCATTTACTGTATTTATGCTGTATATATGCTTATAACGGACTAAAATTAGTGATGCCTTTGAGTTCTTTATGAATTTACATTACTTGTATTAATTTGTAATTAGTTTAAAACTAAATAATTTTATAATACAATTGTTATTTTTATAGCAGTTAGTTGGTTTCACTTCTTTTATGTATAGATTTCTAAACTAAATTTATTGTTCCAATATGGAAGTCGACATGTAATAGAAATTAGGGTCCCGTCTGGGATCGAAATTTAGTAAAAAATAAAGTTAATTGTCAAAATTATTGGATAACCATTTTATTGTCTAAAAATTAATATTATGTTTAGTGCAGGTAGTTTTTAGCTATCTTTCTACGGAACAAGTGTATACTCAGAAAGTCTGAACAGACCTAATCGGCGAAATATTACAAACTTGACATCAAATCAGGTATATTGAGGCCGATGTCCAAACAATTTTGACAACTTACCTGGTTGAGGAAGATATTTTGCCTGTTGATGCTTTGGCTCTGGTTGATGAAAAAATCATATTTTGGCTTTTAATATATTAGTATTGGAAAGAGACATTCAGATTAACAAATAGGAAGCTGAAAATAGAAAGCAAACATGAGATGTGAAGCTGGGAAAGATAAACAAAGAATTAAGCAAGAATTTCGGATTAAGCAATTAGGAGTTAGAACTGATAAAAGTAATAAGGCTGAAAAAAATTGATTCACATTGTGGTCTCTCTCTCAGTATCTCAACAGGTGATAGATCGTATGATCTTTCCAAGCAGATTAGACTTTTTCAATCCTTTTCTGAACGTGAGGTTGAAAAGTTTTTCTTACATTTTGAAAAGGTGGCTAATAGCTTAAAATGACCCCAGAATCAGTGGACCATGTTGTTGCAAAGTGTTTTTAGAGGAAAAGATCGGACAGTTTAGGAGTTCTGATTATCATGTTGTTAGGGCTGCAGTTCCCAAGGCTTATGAATTGATTCCTGAAACTTATAGGCAAACGTTAAGGTTTGCTGAGAAAAGGGATGATTCTACTTTTGTTGAATTTGCTAGAGAGAAGAAGACTTTGTTTGACAGATGGTGTACTTTAAAGGAGGTCAGTGGTGATTTTGATAGTTTGAGGCAGTTGGGTTTGCTGGACGATTTTAAGCAGTGTGGACATGCTGACATATCTTGATGTGCAGAAAGTGGATCACTTACACCAGGCTGCTACTTTGGCTGATGATTATTTTTAACTCATAGGGTTCGTTTTAGGCAGTCAGGGTTATCAGGCAAGGAATCGCAGGGTTATAAATCAGGAAAGCATAGTTCATCAAAGTAAAAAAAGTCAAGTTCTACTTCAGTTGGTTCTGAAGATACTTCTACAGTTTCGTCGGAGCCCTCTTGTAGATATTGCGGAATGAAGAAAGCTCACTTTCAAGAACAGTCATTCTTCCATGAATGCTTTTGTGAATGTCAGGTCACGGCCTTTTTGAGGTTCGGATAATGAGGAGTTCGCTTTTGTCATCAAACTTTGTTGTTGTGAGATAGGAGTACATGGAGGAAATTGAGACCACCAGATGTATTTGCTGATAATGAATGGAAGATTTTTTATCAAATTGTTCTTCCAACATGTATTGAGTTTGGCACATTCAACTCATTTTGGTGTGAATTTTACCTCATTTGCGACATGATGTTGGTGTAAGGGCATGATCATTCACATATTCATTGTAGTAATGTTGTAGTCAATTTGATGATAGTGAATAAGCGGCAATGTAGTGCGGCATCAACCATGAACATAACGTCTTTAATTTCATTGATGTATTCACGACGATATATCAATATGTGTATTCGAGTTGTATTTCATGCCTAAGTGAAACTGAAAGATGACGAGCCGTAGTTATGCTTGAAATTGGCACCTCACTCCGTGACATCGCGTGTCAATTCAGCGTTCATAAGAACACCATGTTGCACTTAATGTAACAAAAGCAACAGAACAACCACGCCTGAGACATTTTTCACGGTGACCGCACCACCTCGCAGAGAACTCTCACAACCCATACCATCCCTGGCAACAGATTTGTGTAGCAGTATTGTTCTCAGAACAACGTTCATCCGTTATGCTGACCACCACGATCCCCTCATCAATTATCAATCGCACCTTTCTCAGTGGAACGAATTTTGCGTCTCTCTCAAATTCTCAAACAACTTTGGAGGAGGCTTATCCTTCCTCATAATACTATAAAATTGTCGTGAGTCGAGTGTGAGGGCTGCATCAATGCACAAGGTAGACACACTCGCATTTGTCTATGGCAGAAGCGCTCTTCATATGGACAGTTTTTAATCTTACCTTCTGAAATGTTCTTTCCTGGTGCTATAATGCCATTCATGCCAGTAACATGTTTTTACCGATTCTCTTTGTTATGTCACAATAACTTTTGCCTTTGATTATATTTGAAATGTGTACATTACAAGAACTCTCCACAACATGCATATTGACAACAATTTGTCAGTTTTACCAGACTGATTGTTCGGCTTATTATGTTAAAGCATTATGACTTGCATCAAAACTGCATTAGTCGTCTTGATAGTCTTTACATCACGATTAGTGATAACAGTGTAATCATATCATATTTGAATATTTACTTGAAAGTCCGGGCTAGAATTGATCTTCAGTAACCTTTGCTTGTCGTAAGAAGGGCGAAACCACTTTATCGGTGGTTCGAGAAGGGAGCTAACTTGGTTTGCCTAATCGAAAGTTCGAGGTGGGCCCAAATTCGAAACTAAACGCACTTGTTGTTGAGAATGTGTACTACGTAAACAAACCCGCATTACAAACTGCTATTTTGTCTATTTAAAATAAGTATTATGACCTATAATTTGATTGAAATGTACAAATGCTATGGCAATACATCAAAACTCACTTCTACGAACATCGCCAAACTAGGTCGTGAGGTCATTAATATTCATGAGTTATTCCTTTTATGAAAAGAGTAAATACAAATACAGACGTCAGGACATTGCCCGTATTAAACAGTGAGATTGACATCCTGCCATACAGGGAATGAGATGCTCACAGTGTCATTCTGAGTCTGACATACTGCCATATAAGATGTAAGATACTTACAGTCTCATACTGAGACTGACATCCTTCCATATGAGGAGTAATATATTTTCAGTGTTATTCTGAGACTGACGTCCTGCCATACAGAGAATGAATTACTTACAGTGCCATTCTGAGAGTCACATCCTGCTATACAAGGATTGAAATATGTCACACCGTCAGCTCCACATAGGGTCATGAACTCCGTTGCTTCACAATTACAACCGGTATCGCTGACCATGGAGTTCCTGAAATATGTAGGCAATGTCAAAGTCGGTTATCCTCGCACTTCCCTAGATGATGTCAGTTTTTTGCTGTTTAGAAAATGAGACGAGAATGTACAAGAACATCACTCGGAAAAGTGTTATATTGTTGTTCATGTCCAACAATCTGTTATCGTCTACAATAACGTCCGCCTGTCACATTGACTTAAACCAAATATTGTTTTGTAATATTTCTCTTTCGTAAATGAGTCGATTTTCAGTAGTCTATGAAACAATGATCAAATAAATATGTACACACGACATATGCCTTATTGTTGTGAAGTATTCAATTGCCCAATTGGTTCATTTTACTATATGCAAAATAAAACAAACGTATTTGGTTGGGTTTGTATTTCACTATAACAGCAAGTATATATATACATATAGTTAATTACTTTCATGCCAACACACGTACCTATATCGGTGTTTTATTAATTACGTATTTCCTATGTACTTTTGAGATAAAGTAGACTTTACATGTTAATATTGTGCTTATTGCGTGTGGCGTGAAAAAGGGTGGTGTAAATGACTTACATGATAAAGAGGTGTATACACATGTATACACAATCTGGAGTGTAGTGTTATAACAGTTGACACTCACCTGCTGCCAACTAAACCATTGATGGTCTGGCAATCATAACTGTCACTTGGGCACACGATGTTCTCGTCATGACAGATGACACGTATCTACCATCACCTTAACCCTCCCCTGGTTGTAATAGCTGACACTTACCTGCTGACATCTAGACCCTTGATGTTCTGATTGTCACAGACCAACGTGAGAGAACAGAGAACAGAGGACAGTGCCAATGGCTGCCACATTGGTCGTGAGCTTTGCACATCCCATGTTGGTCAGTCGTAGTCAGATGGTGAGGATGCCTCCCAGTAGTGTGCCCACAATCGCCAAAAACAACTCTAGAATACCTTCAACATGTGATAATATAGAAAAGTGAATTTCGTTGAAAAAGCGAATTATATACTGAACAGCATTGAAAACGCACCAGCAATAAATCTTGAAATATTACAAAAACAACTTGAGCAATGACCGATTTTGATTAGAACAGACATAGACGGATTATTCACAAAGACGACAAAGGAAACAGGAATACCACACAGTAATTACAATTACGTCATCAGTGTAAGGAAGACACATAGGGTTAAAATAAAAAGTCAATATCAGGAATGTCCGCCATTGACAGCAACAAAGGCCATGCAACGTCTTCTCATTGATCGAATAAGTCTGTTCGGGGGCATTCCACTCTTGACGTAGTGTATCTTCAAGTTCTCTCAGGTTCTGTACATGCGGACGACGTGAGAGGCGTTGACACAGGTAATCCCATAGATGTTCAATTGGCGATAGATCGGGTGACAGGGCTGGCCATGGAAGCAGAGGCACAGGTACTGTGTTGAAACACGTGCTGTGTGCGCTCTTGCATTATCTTGCTGGAAGGTGTGCATATCCTGGTGCTGATGAAAGAACGGGATGACGTGATTTGCCAATATGTTATTCCTGTAGTTAAGGGCATTAACTCTTCCACGACAAACATGGTGTAGTTACACGATGTTGACCCGGACGTGGTCGATCTCTGGTGGTTCTTGTCTGCTGGTATCTGCTCAGTAGCCTGAGGACTGTTGACTGATGGCATTGAAACCGTTGTGCAACTACTCTACTTGACGTACCAACTTGAAGCTTGCCCAAGGCACGTTCACGTTCCTCTACTGTTAATCTTGGTATTTCTTGTGTCGGTACCCTTTACGCCTGCAGCAACAAGTGATGTGGCTTTTAAAGATCTGTCTTTTATAGCCCTATTCTGCATGCTTCCCGTGAAACACTATTTCTGAACTTTTCAATACCGTTTCTAACCACGTACTTTTAGCCTATTTGAAAGAAATTAAACTGTATGAAAAGATATAGATTTTAAATTTTGAATGTCAGTTTTCACTGTTTACTGTGATAAAGGACTGAAGTTTTAGTGATCGTCGTCATCACTTTTAAATAATATTGACTAAAGGAAATTGATTTTGTTTTTTTAGCCGCGAATAGCTGGAATATTGCTGATGCGGCTTAAAGCAACATTTGCTCACTCACTCACTCCCGTGAAACAAAACACGTTTTCAATGATGTGCACGCAATTTGTTGCGTTTTGGCGATTTCGCTCACAAAAAATTTAGGAATGTGTTTTGACGAGCTGTTCTTCTTCATGCTTCGTCCAGAACGTCGTATATTACTCATTCACTTATATATTTTCATATGACTTAAGCCCGGATAAAAATACATCCATGTTCAGTATATATTTTGGATTATACTTTCAAAAACACCAAACAAACTTTAAGCTGAGATTCAATCTTGCAGAAAGAAATACTTGAAATGTCATAATATCAACAATATGCAACAGCACATCGCGATTATGGGTTGTTGAATTTTTTTGTTGAAGCTTTTAAAATGTATTTTCACATCAGTAATATATCACACCTGCCATTAAAATCGCCATGCAATATGTTTCACACACAAAAGTGTCGCTGAAACATTGTGAAGGAATCACGATCAATTTAAAATGCTTTATGTCATGTTTTTGCCAGTTGACATAGAATAATGCTAATATTTGTGACTGGTATATTCAAATTGCCATTGTCAAAGGCTTGATCAGATTTGTAGTAGGTTATGTTTTCGTGAGCAAAAGAGACACTGTGTATTGATTTACAATCATTGTATATATAAATGTTTTCAGTGTGAAATAGATATGCATGTTGTAAAACCAACAACATTTAATGATATCTATAAGTAATTTATTTACATATATCAGGAGATTCCTTAAAAATCAAGATGTAATAAAGGAAAACGATATCATTAACTCAGCACTTCAAGGACTATGTATTGATGTGTTGTCTATGCCAATCCATGTTAAGGGAATGGCCTGTGTCATTGGGAGCTTGTGAGAAGGATGTAGAAAGTACTGCAATATTTCGTTTTCTATTCATTAACGCATTGACTTTATCCTGCTTTTCATATAAGCCATCTTTGATATTTTAAATAATTCAATATGAATTATTTAAACATTTCGTTTCAGAAAACAGTCGATAAATGACTCAAATCAACTACAAAATCTTACAGTAACGTTTATTTTCCAAACTGGGTAACATTTTGTGCAATGATGCCATTTACAATACAGATTTTATGCTTCCAGTTGTCACTGCGGCTATAATATGTTTTCATACATTACAGATACACAAACATACGTTTCACTCCTACTTTATTCAGCATGTACCTCGGAGAAATATGGCCCGAACTGTGCCATTGACTGCAGTTCCCGATATTGTAAGACAGCCTCGACTACTTGTGATGGACGTACAGGAGCGTGTCCTGGTGGGTGTGAAGATGGGTGGACAGGGATAGACTGTTCCAGACGTAAGTAAGATGGTGCCATTGTTTTGTGCTTCCGATAATCAAATATCATATCTTCTACATCAGCGCTGATTGAGCAAGAAATAAATATATTGCTGATGTTTTCTCCCCCGTTGGGACCAGGGGAAGAGGAGAATGTGTCCTCAGCACCCTATTGCTGATCGTAAAAGGCGACCGAATTGGGCAGCCTGTTTGCCGTGGGCTGCGACCCCGTGTCGGCAGAGGAAGCGAGTCTGGTTGTTTAGGGCGACAGAGCCGACAATAGTGCTCATTCGACCCATACTTTGCCTAGACGGGCGGTAGAATGGGCCCGATTCTATCAATCGGCTGGTCGTGTCGTGCCCTGTGCATACAATGATTCGCTCACACTTTTGGTATTTAAAAATAAATGAATTCTAAATGTCTCACATAGATGTCTCACATAGATATAAAACTAGTATAAAGCCCTCTGCCGAGGAGGCGGTTGCTCATGGGCCAATCTGGTGATGCTGACCTCCAAAGTCTGAACTTCTCCAATTGTTTGTCATGGGCCGAACCAGCCTGACCTTTAATTTGGTAGAATGCCATAGCTCTTCGTGTCAAATTTGAGTATACCACTCCTTTATCCTCGGTCTTTGCAGCTTGGAGATCCGTTGCAGCATAAGACTGTTCATGTTGACACTCCATGGTGGGTTGGAAAAAGGGGTGCATAAGTACTTTCCCTTTGATATGGCTTCCCAACACCCTGGTTAAAAAAGACGACACATTGAATCTGATGAGCTACTACGCCAATTCGATCCGACTGTTGGCTTCATTTCTTGGTTATTGAAGCTTTAGACAAAGAACCAGTGAAATTGAACCCATTTGCAATCTCCAAAGATATCATTGGTATCTGCGAAGAGGTTATAAATGTCACAATGCCTCTGTTCAAATTAAAAGAGTTTGTCCAAATGACGATTGTTGTCTCAATGCACAAAACACTGAACTTGTGTAAGGGCATTATCCGTGACAGAGCTCGCTGCCTGTCTGGCTTATCCGAAGACAATATAGCCTAGGAACTTGAACAAGAGTCGGTTACAGCTGTCAAAAGATTTGCTTTCAAGAAGGATTGTGTGGTTGAACCAACCAACATCTACTTTTTCACCTTCGTCCAAACGACTATCCCTGAATCTATCAAGGCTGGTTATTGTAACATCGGAGTGTAACTACTGCCAGATTGATTTAAAATGGGTCAAGTCTGTCCAGCCACTTCCTACTGCTTCAACCAATAAACCAGGTGTGACACCTTCGTAACACAAAACTGTAAAAGATGTTTAGTCTCAGACTCCGAAATCAACACCTGAACCAGAACCAGAAATTGTTAAACTTACAAACAAGGAAAGAAAATTATTGAAAAAGAAGCAGCAAAACGAACAGCTGCAAACACCAAAGGCATGCACCTCTCTTTGAGAGGTTCATAACTCTTTTGGTCCTCTGGACATGGAGGTAACGTGACATTTCACCTGTGGAAGCACCTCCATAAATCCACAACACATTATACAATGGAATTCCAGAGGTCCTAAGAGGAATTTTAATCCAAGATATTAAACCGTCAGCTTTTTGTCTCTAAGAATCATATCTGAAAACACAGATCCATTTTATATCCATCAGTACAGTTCTTACTACTTGTTTTCCCCTCCTGGTGATAAAGCTACAGGAGGTTCCTCTATCCTGGTGAAGCAGGGCATAATCCATAGTCCTGTTCCACTTAACACTACTCTACAGGCTGTTACTGTCCGTTTTACTTTAAACATAGTGTTTACACTGTGTTCACAGTATCTTCCACCTTCCTCAACTATCCATCAATCAGATCTTCAGCCCTGTATCATCATGGGCGACTTTAATGGTCATAATCTCCTTATGGTACTGATACAAATAATAAGGGAAAAGTCCTTGAAGATTTTATATCAAATAATGATTTATGCATCTTCAGTGATGGTTCTAATACCTATCTTCATCCTGTCACTGGCTCATTATCTGCCCTAGATCTTTCACTGAGAGATTCAAATATTTTAAATGAATTCGAATGGTCGGTCCATGATGACCTTTGTGGAAGTGACCATTTTCCAACACGACTTACAACTCTTAATCTGTCTGACGAGCCACCTTCAACAAGGTGGAACTTTACAAAAGCCAATTGGACTTTATTCTAAACATTATGTACAGAAAAACTAAAACCTGACACTTGCTGATCCTATGCAATTCTTTTTCAGATATATTAAATGCTCTTTGAGACTTCTACAAATGGTTTGATAATTAAATATTTCCGCTGACATCCGTCCACAACTTGAATAACGTTAATGCGCGACATACCTTTAAAAATACAAACGTCAATCCTGGAGGAACTATGTATCAAAGATCAATTACCGCAAACCCATGTCCAAGGTGTGGAACATGGTTCAGAAGATTAAGGGCACAGGATCTAAATCTGGAGTTCACCATCTCAAAGATGGGAATACACTTTTAACTACTAAATTTGAAATTGCCATCAAACTTGGTGAAATTTGGCAAATCATTCCTCATCATCAAATTATAACCCTCAATTTCAGAGGTTTCAAAAACACCAGGATATGAAAAAAAGTAAATTTTAACTCTGATAATGGTGTGGACTATAGTGAAACATTTTCACTCCATGAATTACATACTGCCTCAGGGCAAGCTCATGACACTACAGCAGGAGCCGACAGCATTCACTGTCATCTCCTGAAACACTTTCCCGATTCATTTCTGGAAACGTTACTTAGTATAATTGATGAAATATGGACAACCGGGAGTGTCCCTACTTCGTGGCACAATGCTATTATTATTCCTATCCCAAAGCCTGGACGGGATCATACAGATCCATCCAATTACCATCCAATATCCATCCAATATCATTAACTAGATGTGTATGTAAAACCATGGAGCGGATTGTCAACAATCGATTAGTGTGGTACTTGGAAAGCAATAACCTCCTGAGTGACATCCAGTGTGGTTTCCGAAAATAAACAGAAGTACATTTGACCATTTGGTGCATTTTGAATCTTTTGTTAAAAATTCCATTGCCAACAAACAACATACTGTATCAACCTTTTTCGATCTAGAGAAGGCACACGATACAACGTGTATAAATGGTATTTTAAAAAATTGCATGAATTTGGATTGAGGGGCAGATTAGCTCAGTTTTTATCTCATTTTTTAAACAACAGACAATTTCAACTACGAGTGGGGTCTACCC
The DNA here is from genome assembly GCF_022045235.1 of Haliotis cracherodii. Taxonomy (NCBI): domain Eukaryota; kingdom Metazoa; phylum Mollusca; class Gastropoda; order Lepetellida; family Haliotidae; genus Haliotis; species Haliotis cracherodii. The sequence continues at coordinate 9,478,247 of NW_027266297.1, forward strand.
TGTCTGATCATTTCGATCAAGACCAGGGCGTCCCCAGGGCGTCAGCACACTATCAGTCACATCTTTCAGCATCAAAATTAATAGTCTCACTAAAGTATTAAACAAAGATGCAAGTGCCACCATCATTGGATACAGAACTGTCTCCTCAAGAATAACAGATTCTAGTTTAATTCTTACTGCTGAGGCCAAAGCTATCTTAACAGCTTTGTCCTATATCAAACATCAAACCCAATCTAAAAATTTCATCATCTTCTCTGATTCGTTATCTTGCCTTCAGGCACTTAAAACTGTCTCATCATCTCACCCTATTATCCTAGACTTTTTAGAACTATATAATGATCAATTTGGCCAATGTAACATCGTCTTTTGCTGGTTACCAAGTCATGAAGGCATAACAGGTAACTCAAAAGCCGAAGCTGCAGCTAAAGCAGCTCTTGACAAACCCTTATCTCCAATACTTATCCCGTACAGTGATTTCAAACCAACCATCAAGAGTTATACTCGGGATCTCATGCAAAAGAGGTGGTATACCCAGGTAGGAAGCAATAAACTTTACAAATTGAAACCAACAATCGGTCATACCTACTTTGGTTGTCAGTCGAGACATGACGAGGTCGTTTTACGACGATGTCGTATTGGCCACAGTTGGTTTACCCACAAATATCTGCTTAAGACAGATAAGCCGAACCTCTTAAGTGTATCCCTTGTGATGAAAGGTTCACAGTGAAGCATAAATTGCTTGTCTGTGTGGACTATGCAATCGCATTTACATTATCACATTATCAAAGCCTAAATCTGAAAGATCTCTTTTCCCATGCCAGCGGGCATCTCATTATCAACTACTTGAAAGAAGTTGATCTGTATAACAAATTTTAAATATGTATGTGAAAAATAAATGCTTATTTTTATACTTGGTGCGATGCTGTCATCAACTGACATTAATGAAGGCTCTGTCCAGGAGGTTAAGTATTGTAACATTATTGTCCCCCTGTGTGACACGTAATACTATCATAATCGATGTAACTATCATCAACCGGTGTTTGAAGCCAACTCATTGCTGAGTATTTTTTAATATTGGCTAGCATTGTAAATCCTGCTGGGATATCGTGCAGGAAGCAGAGACACCCTAAGTCCCCATGATCCCAGGAAGGTGGCCTGGCTTTGGTTACTGGTGAATTATAGCCAGTGTTTTTAAACTGTATACATGATATTGTTTTGATCAAATATGTTTCATAAATTGTTTTGAATTATAACTTGGCATAAATGACTCTAATGTGAAAATAGTAACTTGATGTTGGTCGGTGTATGGCTGAAATAATGCCGATGCGACATTACATTTTCACTCACTCACTCCTCACTGATATTTTCTTTTTCACAGTACTCTAACGAAGTTTGTTATACACACATGAGTGTTAGTTGTTCATGTCCCCAACCATTAGTTCTCGTACATTTACAGCAGACAAGAGTTTAAAAAAAGGTCAGATCACACGGTGCTGGATTCATGTTAATAATGTTCATTATGACCAACATAATATGATGGTTTTTTCTTAATCTTTAGTATTCAACATTTATGTTAGATTTCGTCCGTATGACTTTTTTCTGATACACATGTGTAACAGCTATGCCACGTTGGTCAACAAAACTTTAATCAGCAAAGTTTTAGATACGTTTGGAAAAGGTTGACAAGATTTAACATAGGCTTGATTTATAAGCTGGATGGACTGAATTCGTTTGTTCTACAGGTTCATTGTCCTTGTTTTCGTCGATTTGGCGATCTATCTCTGTACAACGACACTGACCCAAATGATAAAAAGTAATAATAAGCATGTTAAAGCATCACATAAATGTGTGATAATGAATATGCAAATGGGTGTTGTTGATTAAAGTTAAAAAATGTATTCTGAAGCAAACTGCCTAAAACAATAGGTTAAGTAATCCTAACTATCCTTTAATTTCAGCCTGTGTCGATGGGATGTATGGACAAGGATGTAACTACAGCTGCAGAAGCCGTCACTGTAGTACGACGTCATCTAACATTTGTAATCACGTGACTGGGAAGTGTTCCGATGGCTGTACCAGGGGTTTCATGGGAGATGACTGTTTACAAAGTATGCTTATTGTATTGATTAACATCTTAACTTAATACATTTCATAAGTGCCTTCTTTCATATGGGGTAAGAAATTTATGTCTGTCGTCTAAACAATCCGCTTGCAGGTGATAGTCAAGTAACATAAAAAATCAATCATATCACGGATTTTGCAGGAACATTCTTTTTTCAAACTTTTCAGTTCGTGTCAGGATGTAATGTATTGTTCATAATTCATGTTCAATATTCCACATCCATTACACTCTTCCATTTGGGGCAGGATACGCTCAGCTGTTCGAGAACACCCGGAAACATCAATATTTGATAGTGATTCATAACAACATATTTTTCGCAACACCTGGTGTCATCACAGATTTTCAGTTGTCCATTTATAAGCGTTTCACAGCTATTTCTCCCTATACGTCAAATTCTAGTCCATTTTGATGGACTCTGCTTCTGGTATGATTGTGGAATTATGGATTATGTTTTGCTTCGCTTTTAACAGTTTCACCTCTCCCTGATTCAGCGTGCAGTTCGGGGAAATATGGCCCAAACTGTGCCCTAGACTGCATGACCCGACATTGTAAACCCCCCTCCTCTACATGTGACGGGAACACAGGAAGGTGTCATGATGGATGTGTTGCGGGTTGGACAGAGGTTGACTGCTCTGGAAGTAAGTCAGATTATGCCATGTTTTGGGCCGTCTGAAAGTCCGTTCATAATTTCAACTGATTCATGCAACAATGGTACACAAAGGAATATACACACAGCCATATCTCGGATTTTAATATTCAGAAACAAGTAATTTCATTTGAATTAATATTTTTGTGTATTTAACAAAAGTTTTGAATAACCTCCATGGCATATTTGCGCGTATAGATTTTGAGACGAATGTACCTGATGGTGCTATCTAAAAAGGTTTTAGTAATCAATTTCAGATAATGATGTTACAGTCAGTTGAAAATCTTTGAGGCATGACATTTCCGTGTACAGTAAATATAAAACGTCGACGTCAGAGTACAATTAATCTCGATCACATCATGTTCTTAATGATATGCTAATCCAAAATATCAGTATTTCTAATTTATATCCATTACTAACGATGTACTTCACTGCAGGATTAACATGCATGTGATGGACGACACTTTTTTCACACCTGATTATTAGTTACTAGCGTCTCTCAGTCAGGAGCCAACTCAAATACAACACCGTGATTCCACGTCCTGTCCCTCCACTAAAATGTTAATGATGTTTTATGGTAATGTTTGCATTGTTCCACGTCTGTGGAAGTAGTCATGTACAATTTAAATCCTGTGTATTCTGCTCCAAAATAGATAAACAGTTATAGATGATGCTAACAACACTTCAACTCAAAGTTAAACGAGTTCAATAAATATATAATATACTCTTATATACATATACACTTTCAAGGACAGTCGAATAATCACTTTGGATTGTTATTTCTGTCAATATCATTGATTCTGCGTATCATACTGTTGTGATTTACTGGATTTCGTTCATTGTTTGGGTATAAACTAGCGATGTGGCTTCTACGGGCTCTTGTTCATGCTGGACACAGGCAGAAGTCAGCGTTCAGTTGCAACCACGTTTATTCTATCAGAGTCTTTGATTAGCAGACTACTTAATATGTTGTGGATCGGTTCCGTTCAGGGCGACCCATGTCGTCGTCAAGAGTAAAGGATCGATTGATCCGTAACCAGGATCTACGCAATCGAGCTCAAACCTCGAATCAGATTACTGCACACTTTCATCAGGCTGCTGGAGATACGGGCTAGACGATTAGAATTCGTCTTCATGCAGCCCGACGGCCGCATCGTGTGCCGCCCCTTTCAAAACATAATGATCCTAGTGCCTACAGACGTCAATGGTGCACACAACGTTGACACTGGGGTAATCGTCGCTGGTCATGTTTTGAGATTGGTTCCGATTTACGTTGCACTTCCATAAATAGGCGTTGTCATTTCCTGCGACGTAGAAATTAACGTCAAGCCAATGTCAACCTGAGACCTAATGACAAATTTGTTGTCCCGTTTGCAAGGCGCGTGGGTTGACGTTTTGGCTTTCAGGTCGACGACGCCTGTGATCATCATGCACAAATCGCCAATGCTCACCTCCAGCAGCACAATAGAATGCCATGAGCAGCAATGAGCCCACACATTTCGCCCATTGAACACGCCTGGGACATGACAGGTAGATTAGTGGGTAAACGTCACAGGCCGTCGACCACGTTGGCTGAACTTGGCCAGGGGCTGCAAGGAGAGTGGGACAGACTCCCCCAAACCCATCAAAATCGTTGGTGGTCATAACATCTGTCATACTTCACCACCGCTTGTTATGTGTTCCCAATACTAGAAACTCGTGCAGGTGCTAGCGCCACTGTCATTGGATCAAGAACAATATCTTCACGATTACCTGATAACAGTTCCATATTCACAGCAGAAGCAAACGCCATTTATACAGCACTAAAATATTATCAGTAATCAATCCAAACATAAACAATTCATTCCTTTTTCTGATTCGCTTTCGTGCCTTCAGGCGATAAAAACATGTCCAAACGTCCACTTTAAATCTTAATTTTCGAATCAATTATTGATCTTGCTACTGGGAAATATGACATCGTCTTTTGATGGTTACCAATCCATGTTGGTATCATTGGTAACACAATGGCTGCTGCTGCTGCAAAAGCAGCACTCACCAAATCTGTGACACCACTTCTTATCCAATACACTGATTATTAACCCATAATTAGATCTTACATCCGTGATCTGATGCAAAAGAAGTGGGCCTCCCAAGTATTTATCAATAAATTACATGAAACTAAACCAAATATTGGTTACATCTACTTGGGATGTCAGTCCAGATTTGAAAAGGTCATTATGCGACGATGTCGTATTGGCCATTCGAGATATTCACATGAGTATTTGTTAAAAGGTGAGGCTCCTCCGTTTTCTATCCCTTGTGATGTAAGAATCACAGTTAAGCATGTACTGCTTGATTGTACTGATTTTTCCATCACAAGGGATAAATATTTCAGTGTAAAAACAGTCAAGGACCTTTTCAGTAAAGTTAGCTAAGTTCACAGCAAAACAAATGCAGTTTCCGGTATCCGGATCCCTTCCCAAAACGCATCCCGGTATCCGGTGGCAGATACCTTGCCGGATACCAGATCCGTGGTATCCGGCATTGGCCACCTCACCGGAAAGCATGCCTCCTTGAATCCGGGTATCCGGCACCGGATACCTCACCAGATACCTCAATCTGTGTGTCAAAGGATCCGGCACTGGATACCCCACCGGATACCTCACCGGATACCTCATTCTGAGTTTTTTTAAGAATGTCAAAATTGGGGGGGGGGGGGGGGGGGGGGGGGGGGGGGGGGGGGGGGGGGGGGGGGGGGGGGGGGGGGGGGGTGTGCATATTTGAAACTAACCAAGATATGTATCCGGCAGGTATCACCTCCATGGCGATTTTTCAAGATATATTTTTTCTAGTAAATAATGTAAGCCTGGGCATATCAGATAGCTGTATTTATGTTCTGTGTCATTTTAGTTGTAAACACCCCCTTAAAGTGGAGATCTATGGGCATGTACTTTTGGAGAAGACAATTTGTCAATTTCATCTATACTGAGTCAAATTAAAAACTTCACATTTTTAAAAGTAATCCCCTATGTGATATACAACGGACAAATGTATCAGAGAAGGTAATTTTTAATCATTAATGTCCAAAGAAGGATTTTAATTAACGGTGGTAACAGTTTAAATCATAAGTCCTAAGCACGAGAATCTGATGGCACATAAGTTCAGTAGCGTGTATGGCCACCATGTGCGTTGACAATTGCCACACAACGCCTCCGCATGGACCTTGGGATGCTTGTGAACACATGATTGGGAAGACGACGCCATTGTTGCTGCAAAATGGTGCCAAGATCTTGCAAATTCTGTGGTTGGTTCTGGAGGGTGCGCAGACCTGCCAACAGCATCCCAGACGTGTTCGATGGGATTGAGGTCGGGAGACCTTGACGGCCAGTCCATGACGTTGACTCCCGCATTCTGAAGGAAGTTCCTTGTCAAAATTGCTGTGTGGGGTCTGGCATTGTCGTGTTGAAAGATCAAACCGGGTCAATGTGCTGCCATAAAAGGCAGAAGTTCTGGTGCCAGTACCTGGTTGCGGTAAACAGCAGCATTGAGGTTGCCACGGATGACACGAAGCCAGGAACGTGCATTGCCACAGAAAGCACCCCACACCATGACACTTCCGCCTCGAAATCTGTCAACTTCTTGTACACAACACTGGGCGTAAAGTTTATAACGGCGCCTCCACACCCTCGCCCTACCATCAGCAAATCGAAGATGAAATCGGGATTCATCACTGAAGACGACTTGAGTCCATCGTAATTGTCCCTGTGCCCACAATTGACGTTGACGTCTGTGTAATTGAGTCAGAATCGGCTCGCAGTATGGCCGTCGTGCTTGAAGGTGAGCAGTTCTCAGACAGTTTCGAACAGTTTGCGCACTCAGTCTACCCCTAAACAGTTCATTTCTGGTTGATGTAGCCGTCAAAAATCAGTTACGGAGGTGACGTAAGACAATCTGACGATCCTCTGCATGTGACGTCACACGTGGTCGACCTGGCCGAGAGCGATCAGCGGTGGTACCCGTTTGCTGTAGACGCGTCTGTAAATCATAAACAGTCCGTCGACTACAACCCATCGTCCTTGCGACTTCAGCTACGGACGTTCCCGTCTGCGACATGCCGATGGCACGTTCACGTTGCACATTTGAAAGGCGTGGCATGACAAATGGCCGTAAAGACTTTTGTTTTCTTGTGTTTTTCTTTTCTTGTTAATGACTGCTAAAAAGTATGGCTGAAAACACGTGCGGTGTTATGGCCACGTGACCAGTTGCACGTGAAAAAACACTTTTGCCACTATAGTGCTGTGCACATGATTTTGATCGTTTCACCTGCACAAAAACGGGTGTTATCTGAAGACAACACGTGGCCATTACTGTTTAAATACACAAAAAGGGCCCACAATGAGAACTGGTCAAAATCTTAAATTTTAGGATTGTGAAGTTTTTAATTTGGTTCAGTATATATTGCTCATCTTTAGGGGATGCCCATTCTATTCACATTTCACGGAGTACTTACAAGAGTCCTGCTTATGTTATTCCATACATTTTGTGGTAGATATGCACAAAAATGTACTAAATACAGCGCCTCACTTATCAACAGGATTGGCGATATTATGCCCCGTTATTACCTTCACATTGATTTTTGAAATCTGCTTACTCACTGCCATTTATTTCTATGCGTGGCGAGTGCTACCGACAGAGCAGGACAGGACAGGACTTTTATGCAATATTACCAGTTGCAGATCAATTCATGGGCATTTGTTTGAATCTTTTTGGGACATGGAAACAAGTTTCGAATTTGAAATGAGAGCCTCAAGGAACTTTGGTTGTAAAATGACCTGATTTGACATTCTACGTGCATATCAGAGGCCGACCATTTTTATACAAAATAACCTGTTCGATCATGAACATTATCTTTTCTCAGACTTTATACCCAAAACATAAATTGAACGTTTGTCATGCTGGATATTTTGGAAAAAAGATGAGTTATGAAAATAATAATGTCTGTTCCGCACTTCATCAAAGAAATGGAAAATATATCCTGATTCTTACATAAATTTCAGTCCCAGACCCCTCGTCCCCTTCCCCGAATATTAAATGATCAGTCCTTCGGTGTTGATGTGTTAAGATACGACTATTATATATTTGCTTTGGCTATTCCAAACAGTGTGCCCCAGGGGAACGTATGGTGTCAACTGTAAATCAACCTGTGGCCATTGTGCTGATAACAACACATGTCATCACGTGACTGGAACATGTCCAGGTGGATGTCAGGCAGGGTGGCAACTTGCCCTATGCCAGACAGGTGAGTGTGAACCATCAATAAGTAACAAATGTGCTTGGTCTAATGGTTGAAATATATTCATGAATGTCTTTTGTTTTCATAGGAATTAAAATAGGACGCCTTCTAGTACCTGAAACAAGCTGAACGTATCACACACACACACACACACACACACACACACACACACACACACTCACACAGATATTATTAATATAGAGATATTTCGGTTATTATTAGAAGTAAAAATAACGCCTTCCAGTACCATAAACTCCCGAAACAAAACAACGTTTGAATTGTCAGATCCGTTCTTAGGGGTAATCGACAACCCAACTAGGTTGTGTATAATTTAGCTGAAAATATACAACTGGTTGTGACAAGTGGGAATTCGGCGTGAACTGTGAGACGGACTGTGGCCACTGTAACGGGACATGTGATGCTGTTGACGGAAGATGTTTCTGGGGATGTGCTGATGGTTACATTGGTGCACACTGCTCAGTGAAGCTTGGTAAGATGTGCTGTATAGCTCATCATAATAAATAAATGGTCTGAACCTCAGAGATGGGCAGCAGGTCACAGGGCATCAGGATTATAATACAAATCTGGGCAATTCTAATGAAATGTCTGTGACTGTATCCGACGGTATGCTTACATACATTAATTACAAGCGAATCTGAATTTTACTGTGAATTTTGAAATTTCCCGATTTTGATTGGTCAATCAGAGATTGTCAAATCACAATAAACCCTCTTTGATTGAAACAGACGATTTGACGGACGCATCACCGTGGAAGCTAATTTTCGTAGAATAATACTTTTTTCAGTCATTGTCGGTAGGCATATTTAAATAATCCTTTCTACAAATATTGGTTACAACAATGTAAAAAGGGTGTGCAGCAATACATTTAGTGCAGAAAACACTATAGAAATCTACAAAGAGAATGTATTGTAAGTTTAGGGAACAACAGAGAGCTTGGAATTTGGCGGTTTTCTGTATACGACTACATGACGTTATATCTTTTGCCTCACAATGAGCGATATGACGTCATAATAGTTATGTGCGGTGAAGAACGAAATCCTTGCAAGGCTTGCTTAGCTTTCTTCAGGAGTGCCGACCTATTTTGCTTAAAGGCCGTTGTCGGTGATTCCATGATTCAGATCGACCACCCATTCAAAACACTGGACTCAACACATGCCGCTTCACTCAATATATTTGCTAACACAAAGAGTTGGCGTTATATTTAGTCATGGTAGAATAGACAAAAAAACATTTTGTGTTTTCAATTTTACGCTAGGTAACCTTTAAATTTAACCGCGCTAAATGTAACATTTGAAACCTCACGCTGCATGTCCAAATAAAAGCTCGAGCGGTTAAATCTACAGGTAACCAAGCTCTACATTGAAAACACACGATCATAAATAATGGTTTAATGTGAAGTTTGCACGATATACGACTTTTTCCTTGGACGAGAGGTCGGTCACATGACCGCAAAATTGACGTCCATAAGCGTATGAACGACACAATGTTACGTTCCTGTGTTTTTCACGAGGTCGTAATCTTGAAATGACACTGACGGACTATTTGTATATTCCTGGGAGTTCCCAAGCACGAAGACATACTGAAGCGGTATTTCTGACCATTTAGGCTCTCCAATCTTGAACTCAGCGTTTAAGTATACACTGAGAATAGTCAAAGAGTTTGAATGCATGATCGTTCACACATATCCTCGCTACGACCGTAGTGAACGAAACGAAATGCATATTCAAACTATCGTGGTATCGACTCCATCCGTGTCCAGGCAGACATATACAGTCTACAGCAATCTATCAATTTACCTTAGTAGTTAGTTAACACATCTTTACAAGCACCTTTCAATGATTTGCCACTTGATCAATCATGACTAACACTAGTAATCGCCACAGGTTCATTGGCAACTTCGGAAATATCTCCCGTCACGTTTATCGTGTCGGCCATTTTGACGTATTGATGTAAATGACAATGTATTACGATGCGCTGTCATTATGACAGATTTACTGAGGTTGTTCTGAACAGATCTTTCTTATCTCATGATAACATTATTTGAATATATTTGTTGTAAACAAACAAAGCAAAAGATGTCTGTAGAACAATGTAAGCATACATACATGTACGCTCATGTTACATCTCCTTGTGAGGAACTACTACATTCCGCAATACAGATAGATGTCTGTTGTATGGCTGTCAGTGTAAACATGAAGTCACACCTTACTAATAAAACTGTGTTTAGAACTACATCATTCGAGGTAAAAATACTGATATAGAAACCATAAGAATTGACTTTCACTTTTTGTGAATTCATTCGAGTATAAGTTCATACTTTAAAGTTAACACTGTTTCTTTCATGCTGATTGGCTCAAGGGGTAGTCACGTGATCTGATATTTGGAGTTCACACACCTGTGAACGGACAAGAAAAGTTCACACGATGTGAACATTTCTTTTTGAATTTTTGCCGGAACTACTTCACAGGGTTTCTCGATCGGTGTTTACAATCAACTCGTTTTTCGATTTTCTTTTTAATCCCTGCATTTATCAGCAACATAATTGATTTAGTATTTTTGCCTGGTCTTGTAAAATTTCATCAGACTTAAAAATAGATAAATGCTTTAGTTCTGGTGTTTAATGTCGTCTAGCTGCTAGATGTCAGAAACAAAATGGATTGACCTTACGGAGATTTGGATATAGAATGGCTATCTATCAATACTAATGACGCAAGTGACGAAAAGGAATTATGTGGCCACCGACACAGATCAAAGTGACTGCTCCCGATTAATCCGAAACTAAAGGGAAAGAAATTTAAATCAAAATTATTATTTTTTAAATTGCCTACCTGTTTTACCGACTGGTCACTCACTGGAAACGAGAAAATGTCTGTGGACGGAATTACGATTCCGGTTTCTGAGTTGGCCGACCTTCTCCGTGCATTCTAGGCCGAGAAGCGGCGGCACATAAGGAAGGACGGGTCACAGAAATGTCAGGTCATACAGTAGGTCCATCTCAGGTGACAAGAGACACCAGCTAAGCAAAGTATTATAGCACACACGACAAATCCCAAACTCCAAATATGACACACCCTGACGTTAAAAATTAACACAAAACACACAAGTTTCAGAGCACTCCGTTCAACCCCCACCAGTCCATTCCACATCGTCCGAATCAGTTTGCGATTATCGAAACACAAGCAACACATTCATAAATTTGCTAGTGCTATGCGTCGGGGTGTTTTCCATAATTGTTGAACATTTTCAACAGCATTAAGGCCTCAGACCACAATTAATTTCCTTCTTTGCTATCTACAGTGACATGACAGCCCACCATAATTATTATCAGTCGTAGGCTGTTCTCCTGTTGCATGCTGACCAACCTGCCACTTGTCACTTAACATGCAAAGTTTCGGCCAGCATTCACCATCTCGCTTTCGCAGTAACCACTGTCAACAATGCTCACCGGAAGTTTCGAGCCGAAACACACACAACGGCCTTCAACTTGGGGTCAAATCATGGGAAGCTGGAATCAATACCTTCACAGATTGGGGCTAACAAAAAATTGACAGCAAACTACAATGTCTTATCTTTCATTTAAGCTATCACAAGTCACTCCAAAAAAATTGCCTCAGGCTGAACAGCCCATTTAAACAGGGTACTATATTCTCCTATTTTCCTTCCGGTTCATGGTAAAACTTAGGGGGGATAACTGTGGTCTGAGGCCTATCAGGACAGGAAAAAGTATGCAATTCAAATAAAACTTCATCAATACTAAGCCCATACACTGTTGAAGGCTCACAGAAAATTTGGAATCCCTAACTCATACACAGCTTGACTTATAGTCATTTGCAATCATGCTGCATCCATAGCACTTGAGAGTACATTTTTGGCATGAATTCATTTCAAATGCAATTCTAATTTGTCCATAACTCCATAACCAAAAGGAAATGGACAAAACAAGCAAGTGCTCCTGTCTCGTCATTACATATACTATCAACAGACATCAATTTCAGTCCGGTATATCAATTCCTTTTTTTTTGGCCTATTTTTAGGTACATGCATGCATTTTTTAACAAAAAAATTGAATTAAAGTTCATATTTTTCAAGAAAAATGAAAATTGAAACTGTTAAATTTTTATTCACATGAAAGCCCTGTCTTTACTCATTAAAATGATTGGTGGGACAGGTAGCTGTGTACAGCCAATCAAGTGCAGCGAGTCACCAGGTGTGACCACTCTCAGCTGACACTAGGCCAATACACGACAAGGTGTCAAACTGCGTGTACAGCTCAACTGCAATTTGGACTGCTGGCACAAGACATATGTATGTCTCGAGAGTTTCTAATACATTTACACGCTTGTCATTGCCATTGACATTACACAGTGATGGGGTATATAGGTACATCTTGTGCTCAGAGCACATTAGTTCTGTCCGAGACAATCACGATGAAAGGCGATCGCAAGAGAATCAAGTCACAGTTCTGCAAGGGCCACACTCCCTGGAACAAAGGTCTCACCCTTGAGTCTGAAGAGACAGAAAGTGACTCTACACCCCAGATACCCAGGACTGTCACTAGGATGAGTGCTGAAGACTTCTCACTGGTTACCAAGTCTAGGCTGGATGGCACTGGGCTGTCGACACCTGACTGTGAGGGCATCTCTACCTCTGTGAGGCTGTTGCGGCCTACTGCGGCCAGCATGCAAGACCTGAAACAAGAGTCAAGCAAAGATGACTTGGAGGGTATGCGACTAGTTGACAATGAAAAGGTGGCCGAAGCATGGAACACAGCTCTGCGACTGCATCGTTCGACATCCACTGACTGCGACGACCCTCAGCTGCAGATAGCCAAGGAGAGAAAATGGGGAGCATGCTGGAAAGTGACACTGAAATGTGTTGTATGTGACTTCACAGCACCTGAAATGAAGCTGTATAAAGAAATCAAGACAGGCAAACCTGGACCAAACCCAGCAGCCCCTAACGTAGGACTTGCCTTGGGTCTTCAAGACACCCCTATTGGAAACACAAGAGCCAGGTTACTGATGGCGAACATGGACATTCCGCCCCCATGCAGGAGCAGTATGCAGAGGACCTCTAACAAGGTGGCTATTGCTGTTACTGAACTGAATACACAGGATATGGCTGAAAAAGTTGAATTGGTAAAGGAAGTTAATCGGAAGAGGGGTACTGAGCCATGCGAGATGAATATTGCCATGGATGGCCGATACAACTCAACGACAATAGCAAGCAGGAAGAAGCCAGGGCAGAATGCATCACAAGCAATCGGCATAGCCTGCGAAACTGTTACCGATAAGAAGTTCATCATCGGCGCGTCATTCCAGAATAAGCTGTGCTGGACTGGTGCTTGGCTGAAAGGAAAAGGAATGGATGTGAAGTGTCCAGGGGGGCACCCAGACTGTACAGCAAACATGTCGGCCTTCGCTCCGTTCTCCGAGTTCAATATGGGAGAGGACATTGGAAATCAGCTTGCGCTACAGGGTGTGCTCATTAAGTATGCTACTACCGATGGGGATTCTAAGTCTGCAGAAGGAATAGACCAAGCTCTGAAAGTGTTAGACCCTATGTGGAAGGTGCAGAGGCTAGCTGATCCCACCCACTTGGCTCAAGGACAGTTTCGGCAATGCTACAGAGCTGATTTCAACCCAGATATGTTCCCCGGCACTACTCGAACACAGAAATTGGAGGCTAAGAAGGTGCTAAGTCAGGATGTAAAGGCACGGTGCAGCCTGATACTGAAAGAACTCATGAAGGATCATGCAGGCGACATGAAAGCACTTCGTAGTATCTTACCTAGAGTGCTCGAAGCAACCCTTAAGTGCTACAGCGGCGACTGCTCCAGGTGTGCCTGGTACTCTGTTGTGTGTCGAGGCGGTGTAACAAACAGCTGGTGGCAGCGGTCCATGTTCCTCGGCTGCAACAAAATCACTCATTTCAATATGGATGACAATGATAAACACTTGCTGAATGAAATTCTCAAGATGAAGCTGAGTGTTGAGGTTGTCGAACAAATGAAACTGTACACAGACACACAGAAATGTGAAGCCGTGAACCGATCAATGAGTATTTCTTTGCCAAAGAACGTGAACTTTTCAAGAAATATGATCGGGAGGGCTTCATCGACTATTCATAGGCTCAACAATGGCCCCGGGACATCAGCAATCGACAAGTGCCAAAACTCTGGTGTTGAACTATCAAGTCGAGCAGTGCGGTCACTTGAACAAATGGACAAGGAAGCTGCCTATCACAAGGAATACCAGAAAAGCCCCAGTGTTGTGAAAAGAAAGCTTGTACAGCATGGGAGCAAAATTAGTGAACATTTAAAGTCAAAACTGAGTGACAAACAGAGGGGGGACTACAAAAAGGGTCAACTTGACCCTGTGCCATGTTTTAGCAAACAAGCTGACCATTCATATTCAAAGAAATGAACATGTGCAGTAATACTGTAGCTAATGATTAGCTTATGACTGACTTTGTGTAAAAAATTGAGTTGAAATAGGTAACAGTTGCTGTACAGCTATGTTTTTTGTATATGCAATGCTACAATCAGCTGTCACTGTGATGAACATCAGTTAATGAATAAAATCTTAATCATTTACTTTGCTTGTTGTTGTCTCTTTTCACAGCTTCAAAGCCAAAAGGCAATCTGCATATGGCGCATGGCCTTTGCATGCACCCCTGTTGACACAGGCTACTCTGTCTGCATTAATGCTATGAGGCTCAGCAGAAAGATGTTCGACATAGGTGCATTTGGAATTATGGCACAAATGGCTGATGTCCAAATCACCTATGTCGAAATCTTCCCTATGCACGATGTAGCTGAGTCTATGTGCATTTATGGTGCGCCACTTGTTGGATATGGGGCAATAGTATCTCAAAACCCCATATCCACTGGGCTTACATGCCCTTGACCAGATGTGACATGGGCCGTTTTGACACATGCCATGTTGGTCACTTTTGGCTGAATGCCGAGCAAATATTTCTCTGTATTTCTTAAAAAAGGCTTCGATGTTGGCCATATTAATATTGTCCAAGTGCAAACGAGGCACGACAGGTGTAGTGATACATAATTCTACCATATTGGAACTCATGTGACTTATTATGATGCTAGCATTCACTCATTTCAACAACATGCATAAAATCGCACGTTCGAAAAAGTACACAAAATCGTTAAAAAAAATATAAAAATATTTCAACCTGAAAACACATGTACACAGGTTTCAACACTTACTATGAATATATGTGCCAAGTTTCAAGTCAATTTCTTGCATAATGATAGAGATATAGTGAATCAAACATATGCACTAGCCTCACCATATCAGGCCTCAGACCACAATTAATTTCCTTCTTTGCTATCTACAGTGACATGACAGCCCACCATAATTATTATCAGTCGTAGGCTGTTCTCCTGTTGCATGCTGACCAACCTGCCACTTGTCACTTAACATGCAAAGTTTCGGCCAGCATTCACCATCTCGCTTTCGCAGTAACCACTGTCAACAATGCTCACCGGAAGTTTCGAGCCGAAACACACACAACGGCCTTCAACTTGGGGTCAAATCATGGGAAGCTGGAATCAATACCTTCACAGATTGGGGCTAACAAAAAATTGACAGCAAACTACAATGTCTTATCTTTCATTTAAGCTATCACAAGTCACTCCAAAAAAATTGCCTCAGGCTGAACAGCCCATTTAAACAGGGTACTATATTCTCCTATTTTCCTTCCGGTTCATGGTAAAACTTAGGGGGGATAACTGTGGTCTGAGGCCTATCAGGACAGGAAAAAGTATGCAATTCAAATAAAACTTCATCAATACTAAGCCCATACACTGTTGAAGGCTCACAGAAAATTTGGAATCCCTAACTCATACACAGCTTGACTTATAGTCATTTGCAATCATGCTGCATCCATAGCACTTGAGAGTACATTTTTGGCATGAATTCATTTCAAATGCAATTCTAATTTGTCCATAACTCCATAACCAAAAGGAAATGGACAAAACAAGCAAGTGCTCCTGTCTCGTCATTACATATACTATCAACAGACATCAATTTCAGTCCGGTATATCAATTCCTTTTTTTTTGGCCTATTTTTAGGTACATGCATGCATTTTTTAACAAAAAAATTGAATTAAAGTTCATATTTTTCAAGAAAAATGAAAATTGAAACTGTTAAATTTTTATTCACATGAAAGCCCTGTCTTTACTCATTAAAATGATTGGTGGGACAGGTAGCTGTGTACAGCCAATCAAGTGCAGCGAGTCACCAGGTGTGACCACTCTCAGCTGACACTAGGCCAATACACGACAAGGTGTCAAACTGCGTGTACAGCTCAACTGCAATTTGGACTGCTGGCACAAGACATATGTATGTCTCGAGAGTTTCTAATACATTTACACGCTTGTCATTGCCATTGACATTACACAGTGATGGGGTATATAGGTACATCTTGTGCTCAGAGCACATTAGTTCTGTCCGAGACAATCACGATGAAAGGCGATCGCAAGAGAATCAAGTCACAGTTCTGCAAGGGCCACACTCCCTGGAACAAAGGTCTCACCCTTGAGTCTGAAGAGACAGAAAGTGACTCTACACCCCAGATACCCAGGACTGTCACTAGGATGAGTGCTGAAGACTTCTCACTGGTTACCAAGTCTAGGCTGGATGGCACTGGGCTGTCGACACCTGACTGTGAGGGCATCTCTACCTCTGTGAGGCTGTTGCGGCCTACTGCGGCCAGCATGCAAGACCTGAAACAAGAGTCAAGCAAAGATGACTTGGAGGGTATGCGACTAGTTGACAATGAAAAGGTGGCCGAAGCATGGAACACAGCTCTGCGACTGCATCGTTCGACATCCACTGACTGCGACGACCCTCAGCTGCAGATAGCCAAGGAGAGAAAATGGGGAGCATGCTGGAAAGTGACACTGAAATGTGTTGTATGTGACTTCACAGCACCTGAAATGAAGCTGTATAAAGAAATCAAGACAGGCAAACCTGGACCAAACCCAGCAGCCCCTAACGTAGGACTTGCCTTGGGTCTTCAAGACACCCCTATTGGAAACACAAGAGCCAGGTTACTGATGGCGAACATGGACATTCCGCCCCCATGCAGGAGCAGTATGCAGAGGACCTCTAACAAGGTGGCTATTGCTGTTACTGAACTGAATACACAGGATATGGCTGAAAAAGTTGAATTGGTAAAGGAAGTTAATCGGAAGAGGGGTACTGAGCCATGCGAGATGAATATTGCCATGGATGGCCGATACAACTCAACGACAATAGCAAGCAGGAAGAAGCCAGGGCAGAATGCATCACAAGCAATCGGCATAGCCTGCGAAACTGTTACCGATAAGAAGTTCATCATCGGCGCGTCATTCCAGAATAAGCTGTGCTGGACTGGTGCTTGGCTGAAAGGAAAAGGAATGGATGTGAAGTGTCCAGGGGGGCACCCAGACTGTACAGCAAACATGTCGGCCTTCGCTCCGTTCTCCGAGTTCAATATGGGAGAGGACATTGGAAATCAGCTTGCGCTACAGGGTGTGCTCATTAAGTATGCTACTACCGATGGGGATTCTAAGTCTGCAGAAGGAATAGACCAAGCTCTGAAAGTGTTAGACCCTATGTGGAAGGTGCAGAGGCTAGCTGATCCCACCCACTTGGCTCAAGGACAGTTTCGGCAATGCTACAGAGCTGATTTCAACCCAGATATGTTCCCCGGCACTACTCGAACACAGAAATTGGAGGCTAAGAAGGTGCTAAGTCAGGATGTAAAGGCACGGTGCAGCCTGATACTGAAAGAACTCATGAAGGATCATGCAGGCGACATGAAAGCACTTCGTAGTATCTTACCTAGAGTGCTCGAAGCAACCCTTAAGTGCTACAGCGGCGACTGCTCCAGGTGTGCCTGGTACTCTGTTGTGTGTCGAGGCGGTGTAACAAACAGCTGGTGGCAGCGGTCCATGTTCCTCGGCTGCAACAAAATCACTCATTTCAATATGGATGACAATGATAAACACTTGCTGAATGAAATTCTCAAGATGAAGCTGAGTGTTGAGGTTGTCGAACAAATGAAACTGTACACAGACACACAGAAATGTGAAGCCGTGAACCGATCAATGAGTATTTCTTTGCCAAAGAACGTGAACTTTTCAAGAAATATGATCGGGAGGGCTTCATCGACTATTCATAGGCTCAACAATGGCCCCGGGACATCAGCAATCGACAAGTGCCAAAACTCTGGTGTTGAACTATCAAGTCGAGCAGTGCGGTCACTTGAACAAATGGACAAGGAAGCTGCCTATCACAAGGAATACCAGAAAAGCCCCAGTGTTGTGAAAAGAAAGCTTGTACAGCATGGGAGCAAAATTAGTGAACATTTAAAGTCAAAACTGAGTGACAAACAGAGGGGGGACTACAAAAAGGGTCAACTTGACCCTGTGCCATGTTTTAGCAAACAAGCTGACCATTCATATTCAAAGAAATGAACATGTGCAGTAATACTGTAGCTAATGATTAGCTTATGACTGACTTTGTGTAAAAAATTGAGTTGAAATAGGTAACAGTTGCTGTACAGCTATGTTTTTTGTATATGCAATGCTACAATCAGCTGTCACTGTGATGAACATCAGTTAATGAATAAAATCTTAATCATTTACTTTGCTTGTTGTTGTCTCTTTTCACAGCTTCAAAGCCAAAAGGCAATCTGCATATGGCGCATGGCCTTTGCATGCACCCCTGTTGACACAGGCTACTCTGTCTGCATTAATGCTATGAGGCTCAGCAGAAAGATGTTCGACATAGGTGCATTTGGAATTATGGCACAAATGGCTGATGTCCAAATCACCTATGTCGAAATCTTCCCTATGCACGATGTAGCTGAGTCTATGTGCATTTATGGTGCGCCACTTGTTGGATATGGGGCAATAGTATCTCAAAACCCCATATCCACTGGGCTTACATGCCCTTGACCAGATGTGACATGGGCCGTTTTGACACATGCCATGTTGGTCACTTTTGGCTGAATGCCGAGCAAATATTTCTCTGTATTTCTTAAAAAAGGCTTCGATGTTGGCCATATTAATATTGTCCAAGTGCAAACGAGGCACGACAGGTGTAGTGATACATAATTCTACCATATTGGAACTCATGTGACTTATTATGATGCTAGCATTCACTCATTTCAACAACATGCATAAAATCGCACGTTCGAAAAAGTACACAAAATCGTTAAAAAAAATATAAAAATATTTCAACCTGAAAACACATGTACACAGGTTTCAACACTTACTATGAATATATGTGCCAAGTTTCAAGTCAATTTCTTGCATAATGATAGAGATATAGTGAATCAAACATATGCACTAGCCTCACCATATCAGGCCTCAGACCACAATTAATTTCCTTCTTTGCTATCTACAGTGACATGACAGCCCACCATAATTATTATCAGTCGTAGGCTGTTCTCCTGTTGCATGCTGACCAACCTGCCACTTGTCACTTAACATGCAAAGTTTCGGCCAGCATTCACCATCTCGCTTTCGCAGTAACCACTGTCAACAATGCTCACCGGAAGTTTCGAGCCGAAACACACACAACGGCCTTCAACTTGGGGTCAAATCATGGGAAGCTGGAATCAATACCTTCACAGATTGGGGCTAACAAAAAATTGACAGCAAACTACAATGTCTTATCTTTCATTTAAGCTATCACAAGTCACTCCAAAAAAATTGCCTCAGGCTGAACAGCCCATTTAAACAGGGTACTATATTCTCCTATTTTCCTTCCGGTTCATGGTAAAACTTAGGGGGGATAACTGTGGTCTGAGGCCTATCAAGTATAAATTTCATCCTCATGCTCCCGTTCGACTCGAAATGCATCTCTTTACAAACTTATGCGACTTCACATATAAATCTGCGCTTGAAGGTTGACTTCGCCTCGGTGCGTCGAGGTCATGATTACCGGGTATATTTTTGTTCACTTTCCTGTTACCTTTATATTTTTTAGATTTGATTAATCCCAAACATTGTTTCTCAATTTGTATAGAGAATACAATTACATGTATGTTGATGTTGACATATTACTAGATCATGTTGTATATATTTAAAGAACTTTTTTCTTTGCGTAACTGAGTATGAGTGAATTGTTGCAATGTTCTTCGGCGAAGATAGAGTGAGTGCCAAACATTGTATGAACGTCGCAGCAAGCTCCAAATCTACAATGCTACAAATCATGCATTTTGTAGCTGCATAATATGCAACTCTGACAAGGATTGCGCTCATAGCAACGATGTTGTTGATTGATGGATGTACTGAGGATGTCCTTAGGGATGCACACTGAACCTAAGGAGCTTGTGTGTACTTTCCCCTCAAACAGCAATATAGTAACGTCATAGTTTAAGGAACTTTGTGGCGCTAATCCAACTTTGGCTGTATGCTATACCGGTCGTAATATGTAAAATAATTCACTCTAGCTTTGATATATATATTCACATTTAATCTGATCATTGGCGATATATAAACTTAAAATGTATCTTGAAAAGAAATGAAAAACCTTTAGGCTTTGCCAGTTTCCTGATTCCATTAACTGTTTGCATGTAAAGGAAACCTTGTATTTGAAACCCAAGCTGTGCTTTTCCTACCAAATCCAATTTCAAAACGTAAAGGTGACATAACTGTAAAAAAATGTCCTTGAAATATTTACGCACGCGGGACTGAATTTGATTTACAGAAATCGTAATGATATTACATCTGATAAGATTTGGTGTTTCGTTCGTCTTAGGTCATGACCTTGATATGACAAATAAAGAAAATCTCATGAAAATGTGTTTGAATGATTGCCAAACACCATAACACCTAAAATGTACATTTCATATAATAAATACAGGTCACGATTTTTATCAGTTTTTTGTTAAATATTTCCGACCGGAAAGTATTACCACCATGGCCACCTATGGACACAATTGCTATCATTGCAAAACATCCCGACCTATGCCATCTGCATCAACATCATTCTATAAATCTTTCAGACATTTGGAGATTCACGCGGACCACTTACAGAACATTTTCGACACGATTGTCCGAAAAAATCTAGAAAACCCACCACAATCTTGTGCAACCAAAAGAATACAATATTTCAGAATGTATGTTTTAGAATAATTCATTTGAGTGGGATTTATTCCAAGTAGAGACCAGGATCGCTCAGTCCATGCTCTCAACAAACTTGGGATGACGGTTTTGTGTCTTTGTTACCAGAAATGCTATATTACAGAACAAAGGCATGCATCATGGACTAGGTTTTCAAAATGCTTGTCAACACGATATCTCGAGTGTACTAGTTTCTAATGCATAACGATCCTAGGTGGCCAGAAGCAGTATGTTTCACTGCCAAAAACAATCCATCTATACAAGCTTGTATATGCTTTGGAATGATGATATTTCCAAAGCATATACAAGATTGGAATGATGATATATACAAAAATATACAAGTTTGTATATACGACATATACAAAAAAATTCAAATTTGTATATATGGTGTATCCAAATTTGTTTTCTTTGTATATATTGGTAAAGGGAGATAATTGTTATGTATTTGTGTATAATTATTATATATGTGCAAATTGAAGTGTTTTAAGTTGAGCACTGTGTTTCTTTGTATATGTTGGTAAAGGAGGATAATTGCTATGTATTGTTCTATAATTGTTTTGTATGTGCAAAATAGTATCAGCAAGTTACAAAAAACTGAAATAGTGGCGTGTAACATTACTGGAATGTTTAATTAGTACTCCACACTGTTAGCGGGAGTACATACTCTCCTTGCAATGATATTGACGGGTAAGCGATTGAGGCGTCTGGTACTCTTCCTGGCGCAGTGCTTGGTATGTGAGTAGACTTTTTGGTCAAATGCACAGAGAGGATAAGCTGTCGGGGGTGATTGCATTGGCGGTGACTTCTGTATTGAAAGTGTTGAAATCGATTTGTGCTGAGCTTGGATTCGTTTGTACGGGGAGGCCGCGATGTGATTTGTAACATGCTCTCGTGCAGTAGTATAGGTAATGATGGTTCTGCCGCAACCCCACTGGAGCCAGATTTATATACCTATACTGCTACTACAGGTGGCATTTTTTATGTGTAAATGACTCTAAGAGATTAAACTAAATTGACTCTAGCTCACCACCACCTGGAGTCAATCAATGCTTCTATGATATAAATTTTTATAGGTAATGATGGTTCTGCCGCAACTCCACTGGAGCCGGATTTATATACCTACTACAGGTGGCATTGTTTATGCCAAAACGATGATGCGATTCAACGATAGTCATAATTCATATTAAAAGAAACATCAATATCAATTAATAATGAATAAAATTTACTATAGTCCACGAGGATATTGGAAAGGTGTAGGAGCAATATAAAAATTAGCCACCGTGGCTAAGGTATCTAAAGATGTGGCCAAGGATTGGTTAAAGAAACAAGCGATGTGGCAAATATATTTACCGGCACCGCGTTATATACCGAGGAAGAAATTTGATATTTTTACAACGAATGAAGTTCATCAGGCTGACCTCTTGTTTCTTCCCCACGATAAGGTAAAACGCAAAACGTATAAATAGGCTTTAACCGTAGTGGATTTGGCTAGTCGATACAAAGAGGCTGAGCCATTAACCTCGAAAGATTCAACAGAAGTAGCTAATGCACTGAGTCGCATATATAAATGCGGACCACTAAAAGGGCCTAAGCTATTTCAAGTACATCCCGGTCGCGAGTTTATGGGATCAATAACTAAACTGTTAACAAAGCACGATGTCGAAATCAGGCGTGGTGAAAGAGAGGCCCACCGTAGTCAAGCTATCGTCGAAAGATTTAACAGGACATTAGCGTAACGTTTCTTTGGCTATCAGTATGGGATTGAAATGAAATCTGAGCGATTGAGATCAACCGAATGGGTGACACGATTATCAGCTGTTGTATCAGCGCTGAATAATGAAGTAACGAGATTAATAGGGAAGAAACCATCCGATGCGATTAAAATGAAATCGGTGACTTCCGAATCTTCAGCACCGAGGAGAGGCAAAGAACAAAAACTACCGGATAGAGTAAGGGTAAGATATTTATACCAGCCTGGTGAACTCGAAGGAGGCCTACGTCGCGCAACTGATCCGATTTGGTCCCTTAAGACATATAACATTAGTCGATTGGTTATGAAAGAAGGAGAGCCTATTCTTTATTATCTTAAAGATGGACCGGGCAGGGCATTTGTACGAGAAGAGTTGTTCATAGTTCCCGACGGTATGGTATTACCGCCCTAAGTAACCATAAGCATAGGTAGCTACACCATCATTATCAATCCATCTCTTTGTATCTAAGGGGGATAATGATGTCTTGTTCATTCTTAATCCATATATCCTATGATTGTAACTTCTTAAAGAGTTCATCTCGTGTTTGAATGTTCTACCGTTGAATAATGCTTCTTTATACTGTTCGTGTTTGATATGCTTTTTTACCACATACTTTTTAACGCCCTTGGCTTTTCTTATCTCTCCATTATCGGACTTCCTTATAGAATACATCTTAGGTCTTAATCCGACATACTCTGCTATAGGAATCCCAGCACATTCATCCTTCATCTTACCTAACACCTTTTTATTTACTGCGCTGTGCAGTGGATTATCTTTTGGGTAATCGCTCGTGTCGTACATATCTATTTTTTCTGCCATATCTTTATACACATCCTCGGTTTGTATTTCCATCAACAAAGAATCTGTGTCGGTATATAACACCTCGCATCTATCGCTATATTGTTTCTTAAGTTCGTTGTAATAAAAGTCATACATTAAGTGTTTTGACAAGTCAAGAATACTCATACCAACGTACACCGGTCTGTTGAATTTTATATTACTCTTCTGCATATGCAACGCGGCTAAGTCATAATCGAATATCTTGCTTCTGTTAAAAGCCGGACTGGCTATAAGTTTCCTGAGTCTTTCTTCCTCATTAGATCTGACTAATTTAACATCAACACGCTTCCTTAGATTCTCCATAGTTTTACCAAATACTGAGTTATTCATGAGCTTATATAGATTCCTTTAAAAATCGCTGGTGGCTATCTTTCTTAAATCTGTGTTCAGCCTTATATAGGGCTCCATCCAAGGGCTTTGATCAAACTTTAGAACTCTGTGTATTTTCTTTAGTTTCATACCTAACGATAAATATAACTGGAGATTTCTGTAGTGAACTATATATTTTGTCTTAGCCATCAAATTTGGTACGAGTTTTTCTACGTTAGCTAACCTAGTATTACCCATCAAGGAGTGTTGATATTCCGACATCCAATCTTTATTAACCATTAATCTTTCGAGAGCTAGCGGATAACTGTTATGGTCTTTATATAATGAATTTAGATATTCCAAGTCAACTTCTAGTATGTACCCTTTATTCACATCGATATTATTCACATTGATATTATTCACATCGATATCATCGACCCATTCAAAACCACCCGTGGGTAAAGGTTGACTCATAGCCCATCCGTACAAATTGTTGGCGACGAGATATAATATATGCGTGTCCGGTTTACTCGGATCATATCCTTCCACTAATTTATTATTAGCCTTAGAATACCTTTTCGCTACCATCGATATACCCCCTCTTAATCCTTTCTCAATAAACAAGTGCATATCGTAATCTGTGAGTAGTTTTAGTTCTACGCCGGTCTTCTTCAACAATGCATCCCACGATAGTCCGGGACTGGAATAGCCGGGTCCATGCCATGCCAGGTCCAAACCGTATTGTTTTAAACATGTCTTTCTAAATATCTCGAATATATCTGCGAGTAACAGTACATCGGTTTTTAAGTACAGATCGTGATAATCGCCTAAATTCTTACAACCTAATTTATCCCACACCGTCAGAGCGTGTTCATAATCGGCATCGGTTATTTTAGTTTCTGTTAAGTTACTATAGAATGATTCACGGGGTGGTAATTTAGTTTTGTCGAATCTAGACCAATCATCCCTATATTCGTAAGGATAAACACCTTTTCTCAGCAACAAATGACGTGTTTACCTATCGGTATATTGATTTGTTATCGCAAAGTCATAGGGATTGTTCACATTAGCTAAATTGTCCAGGGAAGATAACAGAAACTGTACGGAGTCTATGAATCTAAGCCCATTACTTTGCTTTATTCTGGCTTTCCCATCCTTGTCCCTATAATGTATAGTTTTTAGTCGAACGAGAATGATATGTATTTTTCCATATTGTTAGGAATGCACGTTAAACCGCCGTCGGTCTTTGAGATAGCTTGCATAATGAAATGTGAATCGTATCCCCTAAGGTTATGTAACACAACGGGGATGGGTATTGTTTGAGAATTCATTTTTAGTTTCAAGTTACACTCGTTATGCGCGGCCCCCAATAATTACCCGTGACGTGGCAATGATCTCTTACGGAATCTCCGTCCAGGGGTTTATTACAAACATGACAACTCGTTGACTTCATATGGGCCCTCCAATCATCCCTAGTCATACACATGGGTTTCTTACGCGATAAATTTTCCCTTATTATTCTCTCTTCGTTTTGTAGATATTCTAGGAACTTTCCCGCTGCATCGGGACCTCTGTAAATCATGGGCGGGTTTGTTTTCCCATCATACCTTACAACTATATATCCAAACCCACAAGGAATATGTTCTTGAGTTTTGTACGTATTATTATCTTGATTATTGCGTTCAGTATTTTCTATGGGTTTGATAAGCGCTTCGAAGTCGGCGTAAATTACGTATGGTACTGGCATTTGATTACAATAATGTTCAAATTTTAATATATTTTTTCCCTCTTTAGGCATATCGATCCTGATAGCGGTCTGCCCAACACCTCTACAGTCTTCTTTATGTGCTTCTAGTAGATTGTGTCTGGTGTACCCATGTAGGCATCTTTCGCAGAAATATTTCTTTCTAGCATGTTTTGTTTGATCGTATAATAGCCTGTTTAAACTCTTTATCCATGTATATTGATATTTTCCATCTTTTTCTATCAGAAATGAATTGATTCTGGGGATATGTTTCGGAGCGGAGC
The DNA here is from genome assembly GCF_022045235.1 of Haliotis cracherodii. Lineage (NCBI taxonomy): Eukaryota > Metazoa > Mollusca > Gastropoda > Lepetellida > Haliotidae > Haliotis > Haliotis cracherodii. The sequence continues at coordinate 9,504,381 of NW_027266297.1, forward strand.
TTATCCTGTGTACAACACTTCCTTTAGAATGTCCGAAAACATTTATAGCTAAATTATTTTGCTTTTCCACCTTATCAATTTGTGATATTGGTGCAGGTTCGTCTATGCCATCGAAGTTGAGTCCATCGTTTTGGGGATAGCTAGAAGGTCTATTTGCAATTTTAGAATCTACGGAGATAAGCAGATCTTATCATCATTCTTAAACAGTCATCAGATTTATTTTTTATATTAATCATGGCTTTTTTCTTCTGATAATACGGGGGTAAATCTATATAAGATCCACCATTGAAGGGCATATAATTTGCTATATCTAAATATAAACTATCGCCTTTAATAGAAAATGGGCTTTGTTTCCTCAAACTGCAAAATAACTTATTCACTTGATGTTTGCAACATAATTTGATGTACCATAAATACTGCATCTCCTTAATTCTATACATAAATATGCCTTCATCTGTACCATGATGTGGATTATGTTCTCTTCTGTACCATGATGTGGATTATGTTCTCTTCTGTACCATGATGTGGATTATGTCCTCTTCTGTACCATGATGTGGATTATGCTTTAGGCCTCCTCTGTACCATATCCTTTTGAGAAAGATCGATATTCGTAAAACTGCATTGCTCTCCAAGTGCTTATGTATCATGTGCAATGACTGAATAAAAAAATAGAAAAAAAAAATATAAACTATCGATTTTATCCACACCCCAACCCGAACCTCTATTAGTCCAGCATTCTAAAGTTTCCTGTATCCTCTGATTTGATGTATCTAATGATGCGTTTATAGTATCGGATTCGGTTATAACTTTTTGATTGCTACGGAAATATGGTTCGGTATTTTCGGTGCTATCGTCTGCGTTACTTTTACTCAATGACATTTTTATCGTCAGCTGGTATTTTATACTATGCAAATCATCTAACTCCTCGTTAATTTTGCTCGATATGATGGGCTTAACATCATTAACATCCATGTTGGAATTAATATCCATCTTCCAACCTCTTAGATGTTTACCAACGCCGGCGGATGTGGGTACAAATATTAATTCTTGTTGTTGTTTTTTATCAACATCGTCAACAGATTTATTATCAACATCATTATCATTATCTAGTAAAGCGATCTATTCAGCTTTTCTCATTCGAGAATAACCTCTCAGCCCACTGTTTTTTTCTTGAGCTTTGAGTTCTCTAACAGTCTGGGGTTTGTTGTATTCCAAATTGAGTAAATCGATCAATTCAGCTTTTCTCATTCGAGAATATCCACGTAGACCACGTTGCTTTGTCATAGCCTTCAGCTCTCTCACAAAAACCATTGTGGTTTAATGGTATATGCAAAATGATTCATTTGTCTAATTGGTTATTTCTCATATATCTAAATACGTATTCTCCCCAACTTATTCCTCTCATTGATGTAATCTCTCTTCCTAGCATAAATAATCTGGTTCCTGACCCTATCAGCACCGTGTTTCTTACATAAACAATAACGACCTTTGACCCCTATCCCACATACAGAACATGTATAGTGAATGTTTCCCCGCCTGATGTAGTAAGAGTGTATACCACAGTAAATACCAACAGAGCATTGGTTACATTGAGTCTGCTTCCCCATGAGTGTAAATCTGCACAGATTCATGGTTATACATCTATCATTTCATTTGTCTGAATGCAAATCAGATCTCCACTGGTGAGACATGGCTATTTATAGTTTAGCAGTCATGGTGATTTATTGATTAGCTGTCACTCTAGGTCATGGTTTATGCGTAGTTATTGTGTAGCTGAAAATTGCAACAACTGATAACCCGATTATCACGAATGCTACCTCGCGGTTCTTTTGTTCCTCTGACGGTGTATAAAACTGACTCATTGTTGGTCTCGGTATTGGGTCAAGTTTTTTCCCATAAACGAGGAAGTATTCGTGCATGGCAGATTCGACATTCTTAAACGTTTGAATTGAATGTCCTTGTTTACGCAGTTCTTCATGAATAAAATCTAATCTCTCCATTCTCTGCCGCGCCCATTGTGACTGAGCTTTTTCGAGTTGTTCTAAAGCTTTATTATGTCTTTTCTGCCCCGAACCTCTCATACATGAAAATAAAAAATTACCCCCCGAATAAGCTAGAGCATTAACAACAGCTCCACCGACCATCATCGCAATTGATGCCATGTTCAATAATATAAAATATTCAAATGTTCAATAATATAAAATATTTAAATGTTTAATTACTTCATTATGTCTTACGGGATAAGCCCTTGTTTGATGAGTATATCTTTCTTTGCCATTGCTAATCCAATATCCAGAATCATCATGCCGATATCATAACCATTAAAATCTAGCTTGGGAGGTGTGGCTTTAGTATTCATTTTAGCCATACGGGCATAGCCAGTGGCCAAGCTGGTGACCACCGCTGAATGATACGTTGCGTTTACCAACATTTTACCGTCTGTAATTGGAGTAGTCATGCTTCTTATAGCATTATATGGGGGCTAACCTCTAATTGAACTTCTTGTTGTGACATCGGGGGTGACGTTTTCTCTTCTCCGGTCTTATAAAACAACCATACAGCCGCTATAGCAACAACTCCTACTAGTGCCCATGTTTTAATCGGATCAATATTTGAATTATTCATTAGTTTCGCTTTGCGAGCAAGTCCGCCCATTCTTCCTGCAGAGATTTTTTGGGGGGTTTTCCTCGTCACTCTGGGTTTTGGTATTTCCTCATTCACAATCTGTGTTTCCTCATTCACTATCTGTTGTGCAATCGGGGTTATTATTTCCTCGTTCACAATCTGTGGTACCTGTTGAATCTCCATTATTATTAAGTGGGCACTTATGTTTAAATTGACAATACCTAGCCGTTATTAAAGCTGTGGTGAGTGGAGCTAAGAACATTCCGTATCTATGATAAAACTCACAGCTCACTGAGCTTATAGCATGTTCGATGAATGGGTCTTTCTCGAGAGAATCGCATAAATACATGCGATGTTCTGCCGGGATAGGGAGAAACATACTAGCTACGACTGTGTATAGTTGTAATATAGCCGAACCTATCGTTTTAGTCATGGTAGCTCCCAGTCTAGACTCGTAATGCGCGTACAGTTTTTTAATTTCTTCTTCGGTCATGTTATCAATTTTTTCGATGGTATAATTTTCCCCAAAATATTGGGAACATTTTCCACCAGCTACCAAAGCCGCGAGTCTTTCTCTATGTTTTTCTAAAGATTTATCTGTCATAGGTTCTTCTGCATGTTGATCAGATTCTTTGAGCATTTGTTCGATGAGTTTATCGCATTCCATAATGTAATACCTAAGGAGATATTTAAGTCTAACATAATAAAATATGGTATATCCAATACATCCCGTAATAATAAACTGTTGCGAAAGAATGAGGATTTCAAACCACATTATGTCATATTAACCGCTAATGTTCAATTTATCGTATTTTTTCGCTATATTTGCTATAATTTTGCTATATTTGCTATAATGTTGCTACATTTTGCTATCTTTTTGCTATATTTGCTATAATTTTGCCACATTTTGCTATAATTTTGCTATAATTTTGCCACATTTTGCTATAATTTTGCCATATTTTACTAAGCAATTGCATAAGCAGCTGGTTGATCAGTTTTTAATACGAGCTTACAGTGCTTCGTTGCTGCTAACAGTTTTCTGACTTTATCTCGTTCGAGCTTGGTATAAATAACATCATTTTCGCGTAATCATTCCTCAAATGAATCTCGGTCTTTGCAATGAAACAGGGCTACCCATTTGGTCTTCTCTCTGAGATCTTTCAGGCCAGAGTTGTATTTTTGAGTAAGTACCCATATGCTATGCTGAGTATGACGTCCGGAGAATGCTCAATACAAAAGCATATCTTTCTTTTTGGTGAGTTCTTTACTCGCGCTGCAATCGTCTATTACGAAAAGGGTTGATTCTCCTTTGTATTTTTCGTGACATACTCGTAAACAGTCTTGTAAACGATCGCCCGGATCGACTCCGTGTACCACGTCGTCATTCATTACCCAATCACTCGATAGGTATGTTTTATTAATGCTTATACTCGGGCACAGAATAATAATATGATCGAAAACGTCCCGATAATGACTTTGTAAAATATCTAGAATAAAGGCTGTTTTTCCACAACCCGTTTGCCCGCATATGATAGCGCAGTGCGGTTCTTTAGGTAAAAGATTATTAATAGATTGCTTGCACGAATCTTCCATTCTGTATATTAAGTTGCGCATCCATAATCACGTACAAATATATGTTTAATTTACCAGCTGATTCCTGGAGCTTCGTTATCTGTATGGTGACACCCTCGCTGGCATTTTCTATTCTCCTCCCACTGCCGAGTAGTTGGTCATTGTCCGTTGTTCGCATGTCGAGCCATAGCGCGTACTTCGTGGTGAGGTATTCACTCATCGATACACCCCTGAGAGACAGATCTTTCACAACCGCGTTAATTTCTGGGCTTCGTTTTATAGAAGGGAGTTTTTTAATCTCACCCCACTTTTGATACGCTAGCATTCCTTGACTGTATAGTTGATTAGGAACGCCCTCTATAGTCAATTCTACTTTTGTAATCTTGGGATTGTAGAACTTCTCGGTATTTCTTTTAAATGCATCGGAGGGGTCCTCGAACAACATTAAAATACCCTTCAACAACCTCGTGGGGACGTTTAGATTGATATTCCATGTTGTATCTTTTTTGTTCCTGGTGATCTTTCGTTGTCGAAGCATGCGATCGTACAAAATGGCTAAACTTCCGGTATACTGGTTATGAATTTGTCTGGCTAATTCGGGATCTGTTATCATATCATACTCCAGCGAGATATTGTCAATGGAATAGCTGGCATCTTCAGCAGCTCTGATTACTCTACCGTAGTCATTAAAAGTGAGTTCGTATTCTAATCTATCGCCTAGGGATGCTTGATAAAAGGGCATGTGGGAATCTAGTAATTCAAAATCTAGGGGAATATAGAATCGGTTACCTAATGCGTCGGCAACGGCCCGATCTTTTACCACGGTACCATCACCACTAGAAGTCTCAATGTGTTCCGATTACAAATACCTTGGTATTGCAAGTTTTCCCGCTCTTTATCCGTTCTCCAGAGATCCATGTAACAATAGTATATATCGCTATCGTCGATACTCAAAACCTCATTACCGCTAATTTTTATGGCGATTTTCTTAACGATAGCACGACCTATATTCTGAGCGGGCTCCCTGTTAACGTCGGTAGAAGTCAAAATAATCGTAAATGCTAGTTGGACAGTTCCCGGAACTAACACATCATGTGCGCCGAGATTAGGAAAGCGAACCATAAGCGTTTGATTCTGATCGATGGTACTCGGGTTATTAGTTATAGTTACACACTGACGAATTGCTTTGACTCCTATAATGGATCTCGAAGTCTACGTTGTGGGTTTAACTTGCTTCCGTATTGCGAAGACATTGTTATATGGAAATTATATAACCATATGTTCAATATAAAAATGGATGATATTAATCTAGATAACATAACTGATACTAGTACAATCGAAGAGGGTACTGATGAAACCAGTTTTATGTATCTTAACGATGAACTTTTACAATCAACCGTCAATGATTATTACGATACCTTTGAAGATGTTAGTCCTATTGGTCGTGACTATTCAAAGTTTACGATAGATAGTAAAGGAATATTGCGACTGCGTGGCGCTCCGGATATTGATCTTATGAATTCTCGTACTCGTAAGCCCCTAGCCTTGCCTACGATAGCCGCTAAACACGGTATCAGCACTGTTCTTGATGAATTAGGTTTTGTAGACTACTCACGAGGAGCAAAACTTTCCGCGAAGACTACTAAGGTTCTTCGGACTGTGCGTGATGAACTCGGTAACATAGATTATTTGGAAGAAAGCTTGAAGGTGGCCTCGGACGGACTCGGAGAAATCTTGGATACCTATTACGATAATTCCACAGTCAGTGTATCACCATATTCAGAGTTAAGTATTAGGGAATTACGAGGCCTTGACAAGGCAATGCGAACAATGCGGGGAGAACTCATCAATAATATAGCCTAGCTATTCGAAATCGACAAGCATATAGCTTATGAGAAAACAAAACTTGAACAGGCGGATGATGAATTCGGTAGACGTCGCGTTGCAGAAAGATTGCGTAACTTAGAAGAGGAAAGATCAGCCCGCCTCGAGGCTGCTTCCAGTAATAGAAAGGCACTTCGTTCACAAGTCAGTCGAATTCGAGAAACTATCGATCAAGTCCTCAACGATAATACTACACTGGCCGATAAAATTAAAACATTGTTCAGAGAACAGGGAATAACCATTGCCAGTATTTTAACCACATTGGGATTTATTATATCGACTTTGACTCTCCCTTTAACCGGTGGCAGTACAGGTGGTAGTGGCGGAACACCGCCTACTCATAGGGATGGTATAAAAGAGTGGATAAAAAAGCATTTAAAAGCATTAGGTTCAGCACTGGGAAAGCTTGCTGAGAAAGCCGCGGCTGCACTTCCCGGTATGATAGGGAGTATTGTTTCCTGGCTCTTGAATTTATTAGCTAAGACCACCACTTGGCTTAGTCAAAACTTGTGGGCACTGATCGTAGCAATTGCAGGGCTGTTGTACGTATCCGCTAAAGACTATTCAACCAAATCAGTTCATTAAGAACTATTTAACCAAATCATGAGTAAACCAACCGCGACTCCACCTAATACAAGCGCTGTTTTTTCATCGATATGTTGTTGATTTTTAGCCGCAATATGTGGTGGCACTTGTGGTTGTGCGTCAGTAGATGGTTGAGTAGATAACTGTGGCTTGACTATTCCCGTTTCGCCTGTGTTTGTTTGCGTTATTAATTCGATGTTAATATCTGAATTTATACCTGGTTTTTGTTGATCGGTAGCAATAAGAATTTTATTATTATAACCTATCACTTGACCGATCTTAAGTTCCATATTACTCGGAGACATGTATAGACCTGGCGCATAAACGTAGTCCACTTTGGATTGAGCGTACTGTAATACATCTTGATAACGCTTTATAGACGATGGTATGTCAACTGGTGAATTAATAGCGTCTTCCACGTTTGTGACAAACTGTTTTTGCGCATCGAGCGCCGTCCCAGAACCAATAATGGACGTTTGTGTTTGCGATTGTGCACCGAGAATTGCCCATACATAAGTTCTTATTGATTCATTAACTCTTACAACTCCTGGGTTAGTAATATTTTTTTGTTTGTTTTATCATTAAGAAATTCATTCCAAGCGTTTGCGGTATCGTTCATTTGTATAAATTTTGTAACAGTATAAGCCAAACCACCCTTAAAACTCATAAGAGAACCTCTCCAATCGTTACTTGAAAGTTCCCAGCCATGATTAAGATTATGCATTCTTACAAAAAGATTGTTTTTCTGTAACAACTTAAATGGATCGAATGGTTGATGAGTTTTTTTAACTAAATCATCGCTTTCTTCTTTAACAGTTTTTTGTCCGCTGTACGGAACACCTAGACCATGGTTTGCTCCTTTAATACGCCAATCTTTACTCGTAGAAATATTAAATTTCTGACAAATACACTCGAATGCCCACCTATTGTACGGATTATTTGTGGAATTAATTTCTTTAAGTATACGTCTAATCTGATAGTACACGTGAAATGATAAAACAGACTTATTCAGTTCAAATCCAGGAGCATAAAGAGATACACCACATTCCGTTGTGGCACACCATATGGCAAAGTTTAACTGATTCTGCCAAAATTGCATCGGATTGTGAAACCAGTCGTGCACCATTTTATCACAAAGTGCTGTGACCCTGTACTTTTCAAAGATATCAGGGAATTTAACGAAAAAATCAAAACCAGAGGCAGTTACTATAATCGATTGATTAGTAATGTATCTTGATTTCATATTTAAGTTATGATATAGTATCATTGTATATTTAATATGTACCGTATATGACCGCGTATAAGCCGAATTTTGAGGACCAGAAAAAAGATTCTGTAGAAAGGGGTCGGCTTATCCACGGGATACACTTTCATGATAGTATTTTTCAGATCGTGATCTGTCAGAAACATCGTCTGAATGACGGTCCGATAGATCACAACTTCCCGAAAGTTTGGAAGTTGCCACGACTAGAACCATTATTGTTATAAATTATCAATAAAGTTATTATTATACACCAATGTTATGCATGTTACTACTTCCGATAATAAGTTTTCAATTGAATGTTCAAAGTTTATCGTTCTTCGTAAACTCCACAATCTATACATGTAACAATATATGTAATTCACAGCTGTAATATATAATCCCCAGATGAAATCGCCAATAGCTATTACGTACGTTTTGCAAAGTTCATAAATTGATAGTGAACAAGTGTCTACCTTTATTGAAAGAGGCAAATAAACAACTGTATCAGCGAGTTATTCCGTTCGCCATTTGCAAATACATGTGATCAGCTGTTTCCTGTGACGTCACAAACGGTGATCACTGTGATTGCTTCCTGTTGTTTAAAAAGCAACACGGTACACAAGGAAATGAGCATTGATAATAACGGGCCGATTGGTATTGTCATGTTGTTTACACAAACATTTTCAAGTTGTGGGTGCTTAGCGATCGTGTTGGGAGTAGGGGCTTAATTCCTTTGTTTTCGAGAGATTAGTTTAATAAACTGGAGAAGCCTGTGAGTAAGTGATGGTCATTCAATGTGTTCATAGTATGATAGTTTATTTAATTCAATTGGATTAACATACAATAGTGGTGTAAAGGGGGTTATAAAAGTTGGTATATTTTTACTGACTGACATTTTCATCATGAGTTTGAAACGAAAACGCCATGCTTACGATGCTGAATTCAAACTGCGAGTCTTCGCTCTAGCTGATATATTTTCTCACGGGTTCATAATTCTATAAACACCGATTCACAAAATGGCGCTTGTTGTTGATGGCAACATATAACGATCATTATGAGATTAATAAAACCCACGAGAAACAGCTTCCCACATTATGAAAGTGGATGACTGGTTTGTTAAATCTTTATTAGAAATGATAATGACTTTTTCAATATAACTAAAACGTTTTTCATCTTATATTTTTGAATATCTGCGAGTACCGGCACATGTCTTGCAGTCCGACTTCGCAGTGTTTTTTGCCTTTCAATTCCTGGTTCGGCTTATCTGCGGGTCATATCATTTTCTCTCGTATTTCAATGGTCAAGTTAGCACCTCGGCTTATCTACGGGGTCGGCTTATCCGCGGTCATATACGGTATGTCACACTCCCAGGAATAACAAATGGTCAGTCTATTCAACTGCGTCATACTATCGATAACTCAGCTGGTCAACTCGAAGTCGCTCTATGCGATGTAACGTATTACCCACGTTGGATCAATATAAACGCTGCAAGAGGTCATAATAAGACAGTAATAAATAGTAAAAAACACATTATACCTGATGGGTATTACAGCATATGCTCACTCAATGATGAATTTTTTAAGCCTAATGGAATTAGTCTCACACAAAATGAGTCGAATGGGATGCTGATTTTAAAAGCTGGAGAAAAGGATGTAAAGCTTTACAGGAACTTAGCAATTACACTTGGATTTGCAGATGGAGATATAACAGTACTCAAGACATCAGCACAGGGGGATAAATTACCCGATTTAGTTCCCTATAAAGAGTTGTGCATCCATCTTGATCAAATAAGCACGACGGATAATATTCAACTAGAAAGTCCTTCAACTCTACTCAGATCTATTCTAGTCAAAGATGAAAAATATAATAGTGGTAGAACGGAATCTTTCTCATCATTACAATATAAAAAATTGAAGCGTGGTATTATTTCAGACCTCAAAATTTCTGTATTAGATGTAAAACACCAACCTGTACATATAGGATACTTAAGTGTAACACTCCATATTAGAAATAATGGTTGATTCCATATTTAAGTTATGATATAGTATTATTGTATATTTAATATGTAGGTTACACTCCCTGGAATAACAAATGGTCAGTCTATTGAACTGCTTCATACTATCGATAACTCGGATGGTCAACTTGAAGTCGCTATCTGTGATGTAATGTATTACCCGCAGTGGACCAATATAAATGCTGTGAGAGGTAATAATAAGATATGGATATTAGGTGAAAACTTTAATATTATCGAACCCAAATTTATACCTGATGGGTATTACAGCGTTTGCTCACTCAATGATGAAATTTTTAAGCCTCATGGAGTTAGTCTTACACAAAATGAGTCGAATGGAATGCTGAAATTAGACACTGGAGAAAAGCAAGTAAGGCTTTACCCGAACATATCAGATACACTTGGATGGAGTGGAGATACGATATTAATCGGCGTAACAGCAAAGGGAGTTAAATTACCCGATTTAGTTCCCTATAAAGAGTTGTGCATCCATCTTGATCAAATCAGTACAACGGATAATATTCAACTCGAAAGTCCTTCAACTCTACTCAGATCTATTCCAGTGAAAAATGAAAAATACAATAGCGGTAGAACGGAATCTTTCTCATCATTACAATATAAAAAATTGAAGCGTGGTATTATTTCAGACATCAAAATTTCTGTATTAGATGTAAAACACCAACCTGTACATATAGGATACTTAAGTGTAACACTCCATATTAGAAATAATGGTTGATTCCATATTTAAGTTATGATATAGTATTATTGTATATTTAATATGTAGGTTACACTCCCTGGAATAACAAATGGTCAGTCTATTGAACTGCTTCATACTATCGATAACTCGGATGGTCAACTTGAAGTCGCTATCTGTGATGTAATGTATTACCCGCAGTGGACCAATATAAATGCTGTGAGAGGTAATAATAAGATATGGATATTAGGTGAAAACTTTAATATTATCGAACCCAAATTTATACCTGATGGGTATTACAGCGTTTGCTCACTCAATGATGAAATTTTTAAGCCTCATGGAGTTAGTCTTACACAAAATGAGTCGAATGGAATGCTGAAATTAGACACTGGAGAAAAGCAAGTAAGGCTTTACCCGAACATATCAGATACACTTGGATGGAGTGGAGATACGATATTAATCGGCGTAACAGCAAAGGGAGTTAAATTACCCGATTTAGTTCCCTATAAAGAGTTGTGCATCCATCTTGATCAAATCAGTACAACGGATAATATTCAACTCGAAAGTCCTTCAACTCTACTCAGATCTATTCCAGTGAAAAATGAAAAATACAATAGCGGTAGAACGGAATCTTTCTCATCATTACAATATAAAAAATTGAAGCGTGGTATTATTTCAGACATCAAAATTTCTGTATTAGATGTAAAACACCAACCTGTTCATATAGGATACTTAAGTGAAACACTCCATATTATAAATAATGGTTGATTCATCAGGCCCTGGAACACTCAGACAATGTAATACAATTGCGCTTTCCGATCTCGGAGACGCAGAAGGATTCGGTAGACCCCGTACCGATGGTAAGTTATACGATTTACACTTACAAGATAATGTATACAAGCGGAAAGAAGTCACATTCACGGGTAATCTAGAGGATTTAAGCGATGTCGACGTTAGTAGACTCCTTAAAAACACTTCGTACAATATTATTCTCAACGATGATAAAAAATGGACTATGGTTGAAGCAAACATCGAGTGGCTACTGAATATCGTCATTACCCCACCGTATATGATGACGGGTAAGGCACATAATTTAACTAAGATAATAAATAGTGGCATCGTACTCGCGGCTTATATCCCATCAAAACGAAGAAGTGTGTTGGTCTCTCCCCTGCCAGAAGACCCAGGTCATATGTTATATAGTCGTCCGGCAGTCCAAAATTAAATTTGGTTACTGAATTCAATGATATTGAAGTTAACTTGAGTGCAATACCTAATATTTCTACGCTTATTATTGAAGTTTTGTTCGGAGATGCACCGGAAAATGCCTTCAAAATATTACCAGGTCTATCGATTAAATGGCTCAAGAAACACGAGCGTCGACGTTGCAGTATTATTCATATTGGAGCATCACCCGTTGCAACCCTCGAGGGGGTTCAAATTATTAAAAGTGACAGCATTTCTCTTACTAACATATTCTTGCCATATAATATTCATTTGATAAGGTTGATGTATACCCTCTCAAAACATTTAAGCAAGATCAATTAAAGACTATTATATGACCGTAATATACACGTTGAGTTTATATCCAGCGCTCGATGAAGCATTTGAAAAAATGGATACTGTTCATGGATTTCGATTACATCAAATAAGCGACATAAAACATCGAATAGAGATGGAGAGGGAGTTGAGACTTGGATTGTATAAAAAGTATCGCAGAGCCGTGAATGCTCTCGAAGGAGTTGACACCGCGCTTGTGACAGCTGGCATGGGACTCGGTGTAGCCGGTGTTGGTTTATTATCAACTATAGTCGCCGCGCCTATCGTACTTGGCATGGAAATAGCGGCTGGACTCTCAGGACTGGCAGGAATAGTGATAAAATTAATTTCTTGTAGGTTGCAAAAGAAAGCATTAAAACACGATACTATTCGGATACTCACCGAAGCAAAGTTGAACAGCATTGAGGATCATATTTCAACAGCAATGGCTGATTGTAAGATATCCGAGGAGAAGTTTCGTTTAGTGTTGTCGGAACTCACCAAATACAACGTAATGAAGCAGGACATTCGATCAAAATCTCGTAAGACCAGTGGTATTACACTGCAAACACGAAAACGTCGTTTTTTCCGTATATGGTCATTGGACGGGAAAACGACTAAAAATTCATTAAAATTGATTAATTGGTCAGCGTCTAGAAAGTGTCCAGAAAAGGGTCGAGTTTTTCAAGCGTAAAATGGACGGAAAAACGATGCTTTTTGCTCCGCCTTGTACAACTGTTAACGGCCAATCAGATGGCGCTGGTCCCCCGACGCACGTGATGTCCAAGGCTTCCTTTCGGAAGCTTTAGGTTTCGTATTTCTGGCATGCCTTGCTCTAGTATCTCTCGCGCGCAGTGCAGCGAGATTTGCTGATAAGCTAGTTTTAGGATATGTTACATGTTAATGGAATTCAGACACGCGCCAAGAAGTCAAACCGAACAATGTTACTAAGTTTATTGTGGTAACGGCTATTTACAGTTACCCCTATCGGATAATGGGTTGTGTTTCATTTGGTTATAACAATAACTAATTTTTTAATGTGAAGTTTACAAGATATACGACTTGGACGCGAGGTCGGTCACATGACGTTCTTCACGTGACTGTATTCTTGAAAAGCCGTAAACACTGACTACTTCCACATTCCTGGGGAAAACCCTTGGAATTTACAGAAATCTATGAATTTACCTTAGTATCTATTTGACACATCTTCACAATCACCTTTCAATGATCGGCCAATTGATCAGTGATGCCAAAGGCTTGAAATAGCCACAGGTTAATTAACAACTTCGAAAATATCTCCCGTCACGTTTATCGTGTCGGCCATTTTGACGTATTGTACTTGATGTAAATGTATTACGACGCTGTCATTGTAATTGACTTACTGAGGTAATTCTGTAAAATATCTTCTCATCTTATGAGGATATTGTTTGGAATATATTTCTTGTAAACATACTAAAACATATGTTCCTCGCTTTGGGGGGAACTATTTTATTCCGGGGTGGCCCATTAAATCTAGTAGTAAGTCAATGCGTGATCTGTTATTTTATGTGTTTAAATTACGATTTGGGGCGTTAATAAAATACACTGACGCAAGTATATTCTATTCAAATCAATTGGATAATTAAATATGCTTTCTTTTACATATTACATAACATCACTGCACAAAATATGAACAGTTGCAGTAACACACTACGGTAATCGCATTAAACATCATTTTCGACTGTACAGTATTTCAGTATTTCAGTTATATCATGGTGTATCAGACTGCTGTGGGATAAAAATCCGAAGTGGTTCAGGTCATCCAATGGGTGTTCGGGAAAAGGTGAGCGTATCCTGCCACACAAGTGGCACCCGTCACAAACACATGCAAGGACAAGTCAATTGTTCACCTGAACAAAGCACGGAAACACACAATGATGCCCGTCCTCAGTTTTACCGAGCATGTAAATTATTTTGTCCGTCAAAAACATGGACGAGTATAAACAATATGTTCATTCACGTAATACATGTCATACATTTGACAAAATGTATTGACTCGGAGCATTATTGTAAATCACAGAGTATGCAGTTGAACTCATCACCCATCCCATTATTGATAACCCCTTCTTGAAGATCTATGAAATCAGAAGCTGCAACACTCTATCTTTTAACTGGCATGTCAGACTTCTATTTCATTACTCAGTTTTATTTGCACGGATTACTATGGAAGGGACATTGTCTCGTTGTCGCATTGTTGCATTGACGCCTTTACAACAACAAGCAAAACCTGTCAAAATTAACAAAAGCGCGACAATTGGCCATTTGTCGCATTGTCGCGTGTTCGCATTGTCGCTCTTTGATAATCCTTTTCTTTATTTTACAAAAGGGCGACGATGCCGTAACGCGACATTTTCAAGGTCAAAATATGTCTCGTTGTCGCATTGTCGCCCCATCACAAATGTGTATAAAAGGCGTAAAGTTCAGTTATTGTTACAGTTAGGAAGTTCAACCTGATAAATGTACGTCTTGAAATGAAAACACAAGTCCGTCCGCGAGTCCATAACGTTTTATTATGAGCTCTTCTCTAAAAGTGCTTAGTGTTCAATTCCAAGTTCCAAACACGTAGTACCTCCTCAATAATCCACATACCTCCAGTGCAGTGGTCTTCCGGAAGATCTTACTCTTGACCGTATTAGACAACTGACGAGTGCACGCCTGATCTGTGACCTCGTTGCAACCCTCATGAGGTGTTTGCCGAAGGGAGAGGTGTAGGAAATGTGTGCTCCAGCCCAGCGCAGAGCTTGCGACACACTGTATACTGATGTATACAGTATATTGCAGTTGATATACTGTATACTGCATGTGATACTTATTTGCGGAAATGTTACAACTTTCAAGATTCAAGATTCAATTTGCATATATTTCATATACAACAGACCGCCGTCATATATCACTGGAATACTGCTGAGAGCGGCGTTAAAACAAATTGTTTTCATAATGGAGCGCTGCAGTCATTTAAAATAGAACCGTATACATATGTACATGTAGTACCAACTCACTCTATTTGTTTCGAATATTCAGCAGAAAATATATTATTAACCAGGTCTTTGGGAAAAGATATCAGATTTTCATAAGCAGCCACATAGGGATGATAAAGGACCCCTCGCTGATTAGGTTCTTGTTTACTTAAGAGCAGAGTTGGCCATGTTAGATGATATAACCAAAATCCGGGAGCTCCGACGGGGGGCAAGCTGGTCTTGTTAGTGTATGGTATGAGCTGTGACGTTGACCCAAGAGAATAATGTAAAACATGAGACCAACTCAAGTCTATAATGATTGGGAAAGTCTAGATTTCCACAGCTCTAGCCTGAAATTAAGGATTGTTCTATGCTCCATTTTAATTGTATTATTTTCATTTTGTAGACATGGATGGACCAACCAGGAAAGAAATTGATGGAATATTAATATCACATGTTACCACTGATCCAGTTAAATTCATCACACAATAATAAATTAGTATTTGACATTACGGCATTTGATTATTAGGGCATGATCATGTACATGTTCACTGTAGTAATGTACACACCAGTCAACTTGATTATAATTTTTATCAAAGTGTAGCGCGGCATCAACGATTACTTTATGATATCCTCACTTGTCATCGATGTATTGACATCGAACAATGGGCGGCAATTCGAAATTCTTATGGATAGCTTCAATAGGGACAGCGCCGGTGTCAGTACAATTTTCCTAGTTAAAATAAGTATCTACAAAATATAATCTGAAGCAGACAAGAACTTTTTTTTTTTATTAATGCTTACTTTCATGGATAGAATTAAGGCAATCTAGGCTTGCCAAATCGTTCTAGACTTGAGCTGGATTCCTTTTAAATTTATTCTGTATGGTCTGGGAGACGAACAGGCGTCAGTATCGCATGGAGAACTGGGACAGCCTTAATCAGTGTAATCAGATATGTTGTGGAGTTTCGGTTTTGGGCTGTTTGCTGAATATATAGAATTGCAAGTTATGTATACTCTGTATTCTTTCGTCATGGAAGTCCATATTTCAAGGCATGTATTTGATATTCATAATAACTCCACAAAAGCTACACAATGGCAACAAAACGGTACCAGCATCACAGATACCAATAATACATGAGATACATATAATTACTTTAAAGTTAAAACATGTATCTAAATAGAAAATTAGAAGGATACACTTCCGACATTTATCGTATTTTGTTTTCGTTTGGAGAGAGAAGTTGTGATTGGTATCTGATGGGTGCAAACAGGTGTTCCCTTCCGCCCAGGCCTTGCGGCAATGCTATAGCCCAAAATGAAACAAGCCTTGTTCAACAGGTTCAGACTCAAATTTCTATCCCACTTGGGCTCCTTTTAAATTTAAATATAATTTCTCGTGTCGATATGTGTCAGAAGAAATGAAATATTACAGCACTGGTGAATAGGTTATATGCGCGTCAGCGTCGATCCTATAATATCATTTTATGCAAAATACATATATACTGATGAATTAAGGTAGTAATACTACGCAAATATGTGTCCAGATGCATACATCAGTATCATCTCGTGATCTTAATTGGTGCTTTGAGCCCTTTTTCTACCGGAGATTCTGGGGTGTTACATCACACCAGAAAGCCAGGTCCAAATTCAAGTCATAATTTCATGGTCCGTCTTGTATGTTGGAAACCAATATCGCAATATGGCTAAATATTGCTGAACGTGGTATTAACCCGATTACTCACATAATTATTCCATTGTCTACAGTCATCTACGAACACTGTACTATCTTTAAGGAGGTATATCTGTATCATCCAAATGTCCATACATATATGTCCACATTTATATGTATAAAGCAAGTCGTCCTGCACTCTTCCCTAAAAGATAAATGTTAAGCATTTCCTCTGTATGAATTTATATAATGTAATAACGTTTTAATGTAATGCTGATGCAGTAAACGTACCACAGACCTGATGCTAGAATAACATCTAATTTCTGAAATGAACATATTTTACAGAAAAAAACAGTTGTTTAAACAATACTTATAAAATATAAGTACAAGGAGCCAAGAGCCAAATAATGGGCTGTGTTGGCCATATTTGTTTCGGGGTCTTATGACAGACAAACCTGATGCCTTTAAGTATAAAGATAAGTAAGTATAGATGTTGTACATATTCAAATATGTTCGTGATTAACCCAACCTTGAAAAATATTGAAAGATGAGTGGTAACTATTTATGCCATTATTTCAAATTAGAATGAGAGCACATCAGGAAAGCATGGTACTTTAATATACGTATCCTGTTAACCCTTGTTATTCTTTTTTAAGTAAGAGCAGCATGTATATCGAGAGTATAGGTTTGGTGCGTGACTTATCACACAGTACTTTCAGAAAGTGTGCATATTCTGTTTATCGGCAATAAATAACATAAGACGATTCATACGGGTAAATACGATTTACTTCAGAACTAGTAGAGATTATTTAAGGTTAGGGGGAAATGTATGTAATTAATTAAACTTTGGCCCGGTTTGAAGGATTTGGGTCCTGGCTTGGGCTTTGTGTTGGACGTGTAGACGGCATTTCCAGGTTTGACGTATCAATGACAAAAATGATGTCAGATGCAATTCTCTGCCTTTTCGGGTGAACAATTGGCTTGCCTTTGGATGTGTTTGTGGCGGGTGCCACTAGTGGATCGGAATGAGCTCGCGTTTTTGCGAGCATCCAATGTCATCATTTATCATGGTGAATCATGAAACATGCTCCTGATGTTGTCGCAATGGTGCAGTTGGCGCTACTTTTGGCAAGGGTTTCTCATGATAATGGAAATGCTTATGTCGCTTTTGTTGACCGATAAACATGAAAAGATATAAAGTTAGTGTATATGGTCATGTAATTAAGAAACAAACGACGAGTGGGAGTTGTTTATTGTACGATAACAACGACCGAGACTCGTTTATTTCTGTATGAGATATCAACATTACGTACAGCCTCTTTTAGGGTGTTAAATTAGGAAAAAATACACGCTTTACAATATTTACCCGTACTTAAATAATGATGATTCCTTGAATAGAATCCGACAGCGGCCATGCTAGATAAATCCATTTTAGGATTTGAGTTTGGTCCCGCATATTCTCACAATTTTCTCGTCAATCATCTGTACCTTTTCTCCCAATACCGATTGTCATATCACTCTCACTTTCGGATTCTCCAGCAACATTTATTGGGAACAACTCACTAGACACATACCTCTCAAAAATAAGGTCAAATTTACAAATTTTACTTTTCAAGTTGCGAGTGCATGTTCGAATCTCAATAAATGACGTCATGATAGAACAATTTTTATCGTGAAATAAATATCGCTTCCTTCTTTGTTCTTTGTGATTTATCGCGTAGCTATCTTATATCATCAAATGCCAATTTCTAATTGCTTTATCATGACGTATCCGTGTCATGTAGCAATAACATACCCAAATATCGTTGACTTCGACGTTGAATAGTGTCATGAAATATGATTATCCTCTTGTGTGCAATATTTCTGGTTGATAAATCTAACATATTCTTACTTTAAGAATAGCGACTATACATTATTATATATCCCTTATCAGGTCTCTGTAACATTTGCAAAATGATACAAATATAAGAATACAACTGAACCTAAATGTAATGTTTTAATATCCTTACGTTGCTGAGTGCAGCATTTAACAACAAACAAACAAAACATAATATCTTTAAGAATTATGTTAACAATTCCGATGCTAAAAATAATCTCACAATCTCCATACCTCTTTCTCTCTATGAAAACATAATAACTTTTTTTTTAATAATCTGAAGGAATAATAATGGCAATACTATCATAATTATCATCATTATTTATGTTACTTATCCTCAAGCGAAGTAGTCCTCCACATTATACATTCAGTGTAGAAGCCCATGAACATATGAACTATGTAACATACATTCATGGAAATTAGATGAACAATTGAAGTTAGCAAATGATATTATTCGGTCGAACGTCTATCAGCCATCTATTCTATTCGTGAAGAACATTTCACGTGGGACCAACAGAGGGAATTATGACTATCGACTTGCTAATTATTTTTTATATTCATGCCAGCTCAAACGATCTATTGGCTTGATTTATTGTTATGGTATCCACAAAATAAGTAGGATCCGATTTTTTCCGTTTTTGTTGAAATAAAACTGAATAATATTTGCTGTTTACATATCAAAGTTTGCCAAATTGTTACAAAATGTTTGCCCACAGCAAGGCTACGTATCCCCAACATATTGTGCTAGGAACAGTATCACTGGACTGAGGGAGGGCGGTATTCCTCCTTGTGGGTCACCTGCTTGGCAATATGGGACGGGAAAACTGCAGGGGGTGAGGGCAGTTAAGTTGATGGTACAGACAGATAAGAGAGATCATTTTACAAATGTGAAACCTCAGTCCACAAAGGAAGAGGCGAAAGCTGAAACTTGGTGAGGTTTACAGAACAAAGGCAGTTATTTCTAGTTTCTTACTGACTCTCGAAGATACATTTAATAAAACAATTAATGCGTGTGTGTGTGTGTGTGTGTGTGTGTGTGTGTGTGTGTGTGTGTGTGTGTGTGTGTGTGTGTGTGTGTGTGTGTGTGTGTGTGTGTGTGTGTGTGTGTGTATGTGTGTGTGTGAGAGAGAGAGGTAGAAGAAGAATTGTACACCATAAAAATGGCTACGTATGTAGTTGGGGTAGATATGTTGAATGCCCGGCCAGTATGACCTTTGAGTCACTACAGTTTCAGTCATTAAAATGCGTAAAACAGTATTTGAGTGAAAGAAAACACTATAAGTGAGTGAAACAAAAGACCTCAGTACAGGCACACCCAGTCCCCCAACCCCAAGTCTGCATGTACGAATACTCATACCCGCCACATCCTCAACCACTTAACTTACTCACACAATCATCTGACAACATGTTCGCCAACCCTCGTATCACAACGCATGCACGCATGCACACACACACACACACACACACACACACACACACACACACACACACACACACACATCACATTCTTCTTTACCCACCATTATGTCTACGTCAGCCATCATGGATCCATGCGCATGCTTTCATACATAATCCATCCTCCCACCATTCCCCAACATCCATCGAACTATAACTATATCCGCCCTCATGTATCGGTATTCGTGCTTTCATACATACATACACCCCCATACCATTCCCCTACATCCATCGCAGTATAACTATGACTATAACCGCCTTCGTGCATCCGCACTTATGTTCACACTGCATTGCACATGCATCGAATTACACGTTTAAAATATCGTAAATATTTTACAACATGTACATAGAATAGAATAGAATAGAATTTTATTGTACTGAACACCCTCATAGGGCAGGGTACAGACTATCTACATATGAACATGTATATAATTATAGATAT
The DNA here is from genome assembly GCF_022045235.1 of Haliotis cracherodii. Lineage (NCBI taxonomy): Eukaryota > Metazoa > Mollusca > Gastropoda > Lepetellida > Haliotidae > Haliotis > Haliotis cracherodii. Next base: position 9,524,975 of record NW_027266297.1, read on the forward strand.
GACAGGTATATGTATATGATGTACATTTTGTATAGAGGCATTATTTCATTTACATCATCTAAACATTTATGTATATTAGGTTATTGCTGGCAGCGTACACTTAATTGGATTGAATATAATAGAATTTCCTTATGGCCTCAGCTTGAACATGTGGTATATAGTCCGGGCAACAAGACTTGACCTTTCTTTTGGTGGATTCATAAAGTGTTTTAAGAGGCTGGTTTTATCGGTCTGGGAAGGGTCGCCTATTTCTACCAGTGCCATCAGATTTCTCCTAAGGTCTGTATATAGTGGGCATGAAAGCAGGAAGTGTTCTTCATCCTCCACGGAATGGCTGTCACAGTGCGGACAGAACCTATTTTCAACTGGGGTGTTGGAGTATCTCCCCCTCTCAATTTCCAGGCTGTGGAGACTCAGTCGGAGCTTGGTAAGGGCCCTTCTGTGACTTGTATTCTTTACAGTTGTGAGGTAATCTTTTAATCCATATTTGTCATTTATCTGCCCCAGATGTCGCAGCTTATGGTTTACACCGGTTGGAATCTGGTCAGTTTCAATGAGATAAAAATCTTCAAACTTTGATATCAGGCTTTTGGAGAATTGCTGAGTGGTGGTATTGTTTCGATGGGGACCTTCAGATATCACACTTTGGAGTAGACACTCGATGTGTGAAAACCAGGAATTAGTTAGTTTCTTGTCCTCCTGAAAAGCTGCATAGAGCAGTCTACCACGATCCATGTTGCCAAGACGTATATAGTACTTGAACATGTTGATATAGATTTGGAGAGATAATGGGTAGATACCTAACTCACTAAGGGAACCAATGTTGCTGCTTCTTTTTGGAATGCTGAGGAGACCCTTCGCGACTTTGATAGAGGTACTGTTACATTGTTGTCTGTGCCAGTTTATCAGTGGATCAGAAGTAGATTTAAACAGCTGACAGCCCCAGATTTCAGAACCGTAGGTTGCTATTGGAACCACTAGGGCATGGTAGAGTCGTAGTAAGACTTCTATGGATAAATGGGTATTTGTTGTCAGGCTGTGTTGAATTTTGAACCAAGCCCGCATAGCCTTTCCTTTCAAGGTTGAGATTGCACTCTTGAAAGAACCGTTTTGATGTAATATTACACCAAGGTAGGTGTATGATTCACTGATTTCTAGTGACGCTGTCCCTAACTTAAAATGAAGTTTCTGGTCACTCTTGGAACCGCCAAATATAATTATTTTTGTTTTTGATATATTAACTTTTAATTTCCAGTCCTCTGTAAATCTGCCTAAAGTATTTATGCTGGTCTGGAGACATTTTGCTGACTGTGACAGCAGTAGCAGGTCATCAGCAAATAGTAAGTGTGTTAAAGGGACACCGTCTAGCGATGGGGCAGCAGTATCATTAGTTGACAAGTAGTCCTTTAGGTCATTAATGTAGATACTGAATAGGTTTGGGCTACAGACACAACCTTGCTTGACACCTATGTTGGATTTGACAGGACGAGTGACGCCATCCTGGGTCTTGATGATGTAGGAGACGTTTGAATACATGCTGTTTAAAACATTCAGGATATTTCCTGTGATGCCATATTTTATCAGTTTATAGTGGAGTCCCTCCCGCCACACCGAGTCAAATGCCTTGCTAAAATCCACAAAGCAAGTATATAGTTTTTTCTTGGACTGCCTGTACTTCTGTATGATTGTTCTAAGTATAAACATATTGTCAGTTGTTCTGTGGTTGCTCCTGAATCCTGCCTGGCTTGTGTCATAGTGTTTGTTCAAGTCCATATGTTGGGTAATTCTTGTATTAAGTATTGATAAAAACAGTTTTGAGAGACAGCTACCGAGAGCTATGCCTCTGTAGTTGTTAACATCATTAAGATCCCCTTTCTTGTGGACAGGTACGATGTATGACGATCTCCATTGTGGGGGGAAAGTGCCAGCATCTAAGATGGTGTTGAAGAGTTTAAGGTAGTGATCTATAAGAATAGAGGAGGAACACAGGATCATTTCGTTAAGCACCAGGTCCGGGCCCCCAGATTTTCCCTTCTTCAGTTTCCGGATAGCCTGGAATAATTCATCTGCTGCAATAGGTTTGTTGAGATGGAAATTAGATGATATAGTGCTATTTCCACAGTCTGATACAGATTTTGTCACATATTTATGGAATCCTGTACTGTCACGGACCTCAGTATTTAGTTGAGTGAAATGGTTCTCCCATTCTTCTTTAGGTATATTGTCATGATTCTCTTCCCTTTTCCCTGTGAGCTCTTGTACAAGTTTCCAGTAGGCTTGGGAATCAGTTGTGGAAAGGTGATCCAGTTTTTCTAGTAGGGTCTCATGGTACTTTTTAGTTGCCCAATTCCTTCCTTTCTTATATTTCTTCCTGGCCTCATAGAATTTCTTTTGTAACGCTCTATTAAGTGGGAACTGTTTGTGATCCATCCACGCTGAGAGCATAGCCTGTTTTAGTGCTTTACAACTTGAGTTAAACCATTTATTTTTCCTTTTTGTCTTCCGTTTCACTTGAACAAGCTTCACTGTACCTTTCGTTGCATTTAACAAAATATTTGTGAGGTCTGCTGTTGCTGAGTCCACATCACTTTTGGGGGACATGAGGAAGTAGTCGGCCAGTGAACGGGAGTGTGATGAACGAAGTTTTTCCATGTAGAGGGCTCCTGTCTCTGACTTCCATACAAGTTTGAAGATTTTGTCTTTTATCTTAGAAGGATGAGGTCTTGAATTCTTCTCTTCTGATATTAAGGGACAGCTAATGTTGACCAGTATTGAACAGTGATCCGACATGTGGGTGAGTGGATGGACCTTCAGTCTGTTGAACATGGTGTAATCCTCACACTTTGTAATAACATAGTCAACAGTACTACATCCGTTATATTGGTAGGATGTGTAATGGCCAAATATGTCACCAATGATTCTACCGTTAAGAATACAAGTGTTTGTGTTGATACATGTTTGTACTAATTCCCTGCCAAACTTGTTGACAATACAATCGGTGTTGTTCCTGATGAGGGGCAAGTTTGGCGTATCCATTGTAGGTGGTAAGGGAGATTTGTCTTCTTCATGATTAGGCAGCAGGTCACACAGGCTCCCAGTCCTGGCATTGAAGTCACCTCCCACCACTAGAAAGCCTTTTGAGCCATACAGTGCAAGCTTCTGTTCCAGAACAACAAATGGATCATATTGTTTACTTCTCCATATAGTGGAGTTCTCTGGTGGGATATAGATGATACCTATGTAGATATCGTTGGCAAGATTTGACTTTTTCCCATTGATCTTTATCCACAGCATGTCTCCGTCTTCCCGATCGAGGACTTCTAATGAAGATTCAAATGTTTTCTTGTACATTAGGGCTGTGCTACCTCTAGTTCTGTCATATCTACTATGGGAGCTTTTTAACCTCGGGTTGCATATCATATTATAGTCTTTAAAGCTATCGCTAAATATTTCAGCTTCTACCTCTTTCTGTCGAAACCAGCATTCAGTGAGACCTATGAAGTCAGGGTATTCAAGTGACTGCAGAAAATCACTAGACTGCTTAGTACCACTAATACCTTGTATATTCCAAAAACCAAAAGATATTAGTTGTGACATATTTCAGGAAAGGGGCACTATGCATAAATCAAGTAAACACACTTGGGCAAGCACATGTAGCTACATGGATACACTATATACAACAAATAAAGTGGTAATAATAATGGATTATATACATGTCACTGCTAATGTTACATACCTTAGAAAGTAACCTAGGCTCTACACTGTTTACAACATCTAACAGTGTTTATATTTCACATAACATTAATGTCATATCACAATACTATAGGCACCTGATGCCCTTAATATGAAGAACCTCCATGGGGTACCCAGGGATTCCACATAAATGGTGATCCAGCCAAGGCTCTGGTCATGTGAGTCATTAAGGGATTAAACATCCACTATGGTGGTACTGGTAGTCTTTGGGGGTATCCAGGTGGTGGGGGTGGCACCGTGCTATGCCAGGGTGGTTGTGCCCATGGCATGGGTTGGGTGGGATGGCTCGTTGGGGTCGGAGATGCTGGTGCTGTATTTTGCTGTGGAGATTTCTGTAGATTGGTGTCCACATTTGGGGCTGATAATGATGAACCTGGTTGGCCATACCTGCCCACAGATAGACTTGTGGGTTCTGCAGGGGTGGGGGTCTGATCACGGACGGTAGAAATCTTACTTCGATTTGGTAAGTTGGCGTGGTCTTGGTGTCTTCCAATAGGGGAAGTGACCTGAGTTGTGGTGACTTCTTCTGGCACACTCTGATTCTGCTTGTAGATGAACAGTTTCAATGATCTACCAATGACAGCAGATCCAATTTTGTTGGGGTGGACACTATCTACATATAAGTATGTCTTGATACAGTTATTTTTATCACAGAAATGGAAGTCAACCGGAATGTATTCAATTTTGAATCTGGTACACACACTCTCTATAAGATCATTTAAGTTCCAGATGTGTTTGTTGTACTTGAGGCCCTGTTCATTTAGCCTTGGAGGGATGCCGCAGATAGCAAGTCTTGCGTTGGGGAACTTGTCCTTAAGGTTTGAGTGTAGGGATTCCATTGTCTGATTCATATTCCGTTTCTTGTCACAGTCGTTCGTCCCAATGAGACAACAGACTGTTTCTGTCTCTGGGTGTCTGTGTATCAGGGACAGGAATGCGACCATATCGTCACAGGTTGCCCCTGGAAAGGATCTAATATGGGCATCACCATCGGAATTAATCTTCCGTCTGTCAAGGTTTTTCAGAAGAGAGTCACCAAGAATAAGATGTGGCACCCTCTCAGGTAGTCTGCCCCTCTGTTTTTCAAAGCGGGATGCTTTACCTGAGATGCTATAGCTGGCCTGGTCGATGGGGTCATTATCCTTATCTCTTGATGTGGTAGCCTCTTCTACATGCTCCTGTCCCACATTCCCAGAGACTCCCTGCTGGGCTGCCTGGCTTGCTGTAGGTTGGGGGTGTTGAGGAGTGGAGGGAAGCTGACTGTTGGGGGTTCCATCCTGGGGGTTGGGGGGAGGAAAAGATGTTGCAGCTGGAGTGTTGTTCCTTTGACTTGAGAGAGTATCCTCTTGCTTTGCAGCTAGAGACATTTGTGTCTGTGTTTGTAGGACCATTTTGTCAATAGTTAGAAGTTTGTCTTTGAGGCAAGAGAGTTCTTTGCGTAAGTTTAAGTTTTCATTCTTCAATCCCTTTAATGAGGTGATTGTACTTTCCTGTGCTCTGATGGTTTCTCCCATGAGATTCACCCGCTCCTTCAGGTTTGTAATATCCTGCTCTGTTGACGTGCAGGTGGGGCAGCATGGGGTTCTATTGTTACTCAGATTTTGGAAACTTGACTGTAGTTGGCACATAGCAGTCTGTAAGTTCTGGAGAGCCAGCAGATTCTTCGCATCAGGTTGTGGACGGCTAGATCGAACAGCTATGGACTTCCGGAGAGATTTTTGAGATTTAAACGCTGCCTTCCTACCTGGGTGTTTGGGAGTGGTGCAAAATATGGAGCCCTCATTGTCCAGGGAATGGGTCCAACTGTTACTGTGGCCACTAGGGCTGCCAGGTGACTCACACTTTCCACAAACAAATTCACAGTCTGAGTCAGCAAGTTGGGAATATTCCTCATCTGTGAGACCTAGGCAGGTTTTATGGCACCAGCCCTCACACTTGCTGCACATGAGTTGAGCACCTATATCGTCTCGATAGTTACACACTGTGCAAGCAGCTCCACCCCACTGGTCTTCAACTGTTTTGTACTTCTCAAGAATGGTCTTAAAGACTTCTGTCAGGTTATTACCTTCTACTTTGTCTTCTTGAGTTAGAATTTTGGGGAGATGTTCTGACATAAATACATTGGTATCCTGTCCATTTACCAGAACACTACTTGTTGTGTGATACAGATTCACAGTGTATCTGTAGTTGGAGGAAGAAATCCTGTAGATTGTCTCTGTCTCAATCCCATGCTTGTCCACACTATGGATATTGTCTTGTATTGATGACTGTGCATGAAAGTAACTGTCACAGTTTCTTCGGAACAATTCATAGGTCCCAGCATTGAGGTGTAGCCTTAGACCTCCCCCTGTCTCAGTGATGGTCACACATACCCTGTCCACTGCAGCCATCTTAGATTTTATGGCCTTACCCTTGTTGATGGTGTAGGGTTTCTTCCTGCTGGAGGCGCCATCTTGTTTCTTGGCCGGCACTACCTCACATGTGGTCATTTCTTCATCTTCTATTTGCTGACTTCTCTTCATGTTTACAGTCAACAGCTATTGTGCAACTTGTTCTTGATTGTGTTACACAAGTGTAGTGTACATTGCACTTGCCCATGTGTTCCTGATTCTGGCCAAATCACATATTTTGGAGGAGAATAGATGTCTGCTTACTCCAGAGATGACCTTGACCTTAGCTTTAGTACATATTATATATCAGCAAACAGAGATTATTATAACGCAATAGATTTCATCCGTCAAAACATCACAGAAAGAGGGGCAGCCTGGAATTTTACAATGGCATCTGAATGCACTAAGACGTTCAACTGGTCAGGAGGTGAGAGTTGCGGAAGATTACGGTAAACTTCAGTTACAGATCTCCATTACGAATATCTAAAGTATGAATAAAGATCACAGCTTGCTATGGCGTGTACTTCATGCCTGCAGAATTAGCAATGTCCTTAGCTTTAAATTGTATGTCTAAATGCTTATGTAGACAAAGACCCAAATGTATATAGGCATGACCATATTATATTCTACGCAAATATCACCACATTTAAAAACAAAGTTAGATTGAGTCTTTGAAGGGCATTAAGAACTGATACACACAAGGAAAAATATTTATGGACGTCAACGGAGGAACACAGCGTTTCGGAATATATACTTTCTCCTTCATCAGGTGCATATTATTAAATGCTATGAGGCAGAGAACATATATTTATACCTGTAAGAACAACAAAAGTAAAAAGATATCAAAGATGGGAACGCAACAAGGGAAGCCAACAGATAACTGGCATGGCGCTGATTACCCCGCCTCCCGTTTGCCCATTGTCCATTTCCCATTACCAATCATTCATAAGTTAAGTTTTGGCTTTAATTTGTCCATTGATAATCAACCATCAACGTCTATTATCTCCACCCTAAAAATATGTAGTTTACTGAGAAAGTGGTATCCAAATATAATGTGTGTTACTGTTGACCACTTTCTTAAAGGCATTGTTGGTTCAAAGCTTTCGGTCATAGAAGCCGTGCCATTTTTCTCTTGTCAGAGGAGTACACAAAGTATACGTCATCTGGACTAACATTTTTGGTTCGGTGGCTGGGTTAGATTGCCAACATTGTGTTCTGGCGATTGGGTGCCTCACTCACAGTGTGGGTTCAAATCCCGGACGGGACTCAACCAAAGAAAGTACGAGAATCTGTACTTTACTCAGAAAGTGTTATCCCAATTATAACATTTGTTGTCAAGAAAAGACAATAAATGTATATTCGGCTTTGGATGGGTAATGATATCATAGACATATACGGATATTGATGATGACTTGGAGGAGCTTCGTAACGCACGTCTTCTCAATTCAGGGATTGGTAAATCCAAATATGTGTGTGCGCGTGCGTGCGTGCGTGCGTGCGTGCGTAAATGTGGGCCTGTTGGATATTACATAAAACATTCATCTTGAGCGGGATGGTAGTTCGAGTTGGATTAGCATGTTAACTATATGATCTTCTTTAGGCAGAGAATGCCGCGCATGAATGTATTGATGAAATTCCTAGGTACATGGGACCTTTTCGTCCCCAGGAATACCCACAGTGGAGACTTCAATGGGGATAGGGTGTACACAATGTGCTACCTGGTAGATTGTGTGTCATCAGACCGGACAACGTTGGTCTTTGACTGATTGTGGCGTAAAACACACTAATGACTTATTCATTTACTAATATCGGAAATTGAATGTTCATCTTAATTGTTATTGTTGAACATGTAATATATTTTTAAAGAAATAAAACAGTGACATAATAACTACAACTTTATGTGAGCGCGAGTAGCTTTTTTGGAATGAGATGAATAAGTCTTATAAAGTTGTAAGCTTCACAACCGTGTAACTATGAATTGACTTTATTGGGTAATCAAAAAAGAGATAAGACCTAAAATAGCCAAATTTCATACGATTTCACTTGTCCACCATCGTGGATGCAAGGCGAAAACATTTCAGCGCGTTTGAAGCCACTGAGAATGCCCCCTGCAGAGTTGGACGGACATTCTGCGGTGGCGCGGCTGAGTTGACCAGAGGCTATCAGCAGTATTTCCTGTCCAGGTTATTTAGGTCAGTTGTTTGTGTGTGTGTGTGTGTGTGCGTGTGCGTGTGCGTGTGTGCGTGTGTGCGTGTGTGCGTGCGTGCGTGCGGGGGGGGGGGGGCGTGGGGGGGGTGGGATTGGGGGGATAGATGATAGATTCAGCAACAAGTAAGGTCATCTTGAGTGGGAGGGTATTCGCAGATGGATTAGCATATGAACTATGATTCTCTTTAGGCAGAAAATGAGGATTCACATGTTCGACCTGGTGGAAGTGTGTTATCAAACCTCACAGCATTGGTTTTTTGACTGACTGTAGCGTCAAAACAAACTCATTCATTTACTTGAACTGAATGTTCATCTTAATTGTTATGGATAGTCACGGAGCCATGATCCAGAGTACAGGGTGTCATTAGATAGAAATAAACTAAGTAATAATAGGATTACCAGAAAAACGGGGTTTTACACACAAGCCAATAAACTTCGCTCATTAACACCAGAGTAAGTCAGTGCAAGATTGAAAACTGCCCCATAATTATGTATGACATGCTTGTCGGGTATTGCTACATATATATGTGAAAACAAGGTTATTAAAATGAAGAGCAAAACTGATGAAAGTTAACAATAAACGTGTATACGTGTTATATCGTCACTGCAAAAATAATGATTGTTTGTCTTTAGTATTAACATTCAAATACGTTATATCTGTATTAGCGATATTGTCTTTGTTCCACCGGTGAGTCACGCGTTAGCCGTACTATCTCGTAGTATAATTGTATTTCTGAAGACATCACGATACAGTTTTACGATGCATCACGTCTGCACTAGCGCTTGATAACAGCCTTATGTTTGGGTGTTTCAGTGGTTTAAATCGCTGCTCTTGATATTGTTGATTAAACTTTGATACTATGAACAATATAATGTTATGTGAGGGGATGACTTTAGAACGGTAACATACTAATAGTATATAGGATGACATAAACAGAACAATGAGAAGTTCGTCCAGATTAGTGTATAGGCAACATTTAATAATTAAAAAAAATACATTCAACAACTCCCCTTTTAAGTCCATTTTCCTGACTTATAAGTAAATGCAAGAACAATCGGCCGGAATACAATGTATAGTTCTTGTCCACTTCCATATGACTATATAGCATACAATAAGCTATCGGGTCCCGTTTAGATCGGTTTGGGTGGCAGCCTAGATAGCCATAGAATAGTTTCATCTTGGAATCTCCCATATCACTGGGGATACTCTTCAATTTAAATGGAGTTACTCGTTACGATTCCGAACCTTCACGTGACTGTGTTTATGAACCATTGCAAAAATAGTGGTGACATTAATTCTAGGAAACAATACGCGAAATCGCGCATGCACAGAACGGAAAATTTGGTCAAGGCATTAAGTAATCCGCATGCGCAGAACGATTGATTTCAGTACTTCCGCTAAGCGCTTCGAGTGCAGCGTCAAACGCGGGCCTGACCAATGAAAACTGAGAAGTAGAAATACCCGCAGACGCTGTTGGTTGATTGACAATGTCAATCAAGAAAGGGAGGAGCTTAACGGTATCGTTCTCTCCCAGTAAATTCCGATGTCAAATAACGACGTTATTTGGACGGGAAAACGATGGTTTGAAAACGTCCAAATAACGTCGTTTTTCCGTCCAATGACCATATACGGAAAAAAACGACGTTTTCGTGTTTGCAGTGTTAGCGAAGAAGAGAAAAAAAAGTTCATAGAACAGGGGAGACAACAAGCGCGTCAATTATTCCGTGCCAAAACCAAAGAACTGGTTGGAGATTAAAAATAGATTGCTTACTATCATTAGATCACATTTAAACGAATGTTTACGTAAGTATATAATAATGGAGAATTACAAACCAACAAAGGAAGAACTCGAAAAAGCTATTGAAACATTTATGCTCAGGGACAAAATTATCAAATGGAGAGAATTACCACAAGGTATATATTATATTTGTGATGTCAAACCAACCAAATACGGTCATCAATTGTTTCTTTCCAATTACCAAGAAGAGTATATAGTCTGGTCTCCTAGTAAAATGAACGAAGAACTTAGTAAAAATGTTGAATATCACTTCGTTGAAAATAATGGTATACGTATTAGTAAAAATAATAGCTCACACAGAAATTGTTAATACTCCAATAATGACTTTTTTATGATAAAGTTGTCTTTTATAAGTGAATGAGATGTTTTACAGTTGTTTATGTGAAAAAAAATATGAATGTGTATTCAGCATCCGAAAACCCATAACACGGGGATATATGTTGTATTCATGTCTTGTTTTACAAAAGATAAGTAAGTACAAAGGTAAGCTTTTCTCAATATGCTTCAACATGGGAAAAGGGACATTGCACGTTTGTGGCAGTATTGCTCCCAGGTGGCGGCGGCGTCCACTTATGCCTACATCCACTAATGCCAAATAAACAATCTGTCTTGTCTGTCTGTCTGCCTACAGTCTACAATATACAAAGTCATGCACCAGTGATTTTCAGCGACACCTGCTATCAGTGCTACCCTACCTCTAACTGGACAAGTCCACTTTAGTGGAATAATGCCTATAGGCGACAAAAGACAGAAAATTTTATGAAGTCTCTTTTTATTTCACATTGCCATAACACTAAAAGTAATAATCTATTTCTGCGTCATTATATTTGTTCTTATAGTATACACCAGCAGATATTTGCTGATTTGAAAGAAATTTCAAAGACTTCATTCCTAGCATGGGTATGTTGTTTTCATTGTGTAGGCATTATTCCACACTGCTTTATTTTTTTTGTAGGCAATAGTAACTGTAGGCAAAAGTGGATGTAGGCATTAGTGGCTGGAACCCAGGTGGCCGGGTGCGCGGAAGCTATTCACGAATTTTTAAAAGTACTGATTTAACTCCAAAATTTTACTGCATCCGCCATCTTTATTCATTTGACTTTTGCCACTGTTACATTTGTTGGTATGAATATTGTCCAAACGGCACAAAATTGCTTAAAATGCAATCAAATGTTTAAAACATTTCTGGGGGCTCAGCCTAATATCGTTAGCAAAGTCAACAAACTACGACCATAAATGTAATGTACAATAGGCGCAAGAAAATTCAAAAACATTCTTACAAATACAAATGATAAGAAGTCGAATATGAATACTTATACCTGTAATTTTTAGAACAAGAAATTGATACATTGACGTATTCAGATTAAATTGATATGTTCTTTACTTATGTAAATGCAAATGATAAGAAAAATAATTAACAGTGAGATACTCTGGCTATTGTGCAAAGAATCCAGTCCCAATGACAGTGAACAACATGCCGATGTTATACAAAGCAATCATATAATATATCGCAACTGATAGTTCTTAACAATCAGGCAATCAACATAATGACGTTATCAGTGGGCACATCGTGGTATTTGAAGATAGAAAATGATAACACATGTCAGCAGTATGGGAAGTTATACACGGCATCTTGACAATGAACAAAAAGAAGAAGAAGAAGAAGAGTAGTTTATTAAAGTGTCACTATTAAAACAACCACACCACACCACACCACACCACACCACACCACACCACACTACGGGATTCCATACTCGGTATTGACCCATGACAGATCCCTCTTTTTGTCAGGGAATGGGTTTTTGGATGGTGGTCAACGGACACGTCTTGCCTTAGGGAAAGCTGCTGTACTGTCCCGCTTCTCCATGTATGTCTCATCTGCGAACCTCTTCGCCATCTGCAGTTCCGTCGACTCGCAGTTCTTTGGTTGTACTGTAAAAAATATTTATGCCGTCTTCGTCATAGTTACTTTCCTCGGAGGGCATCAACTGAGCTATCTTTAATGCGTCCTCGTACCTCTGTTTCTTCTGGACGGGAAGGTTGCGATGGCGTATCCCGAGGACTCGGTTACGACTCTTCTGAAGAAAAACAACAACTTTATTTACAATTGCATTTCAAATTTAAAATGCATATGTATGTATATCCATGTATATGCTCATGAGCAAAGGAGGAAAATATGTGAAAATCAAATTCAAATTTATTCCGATAACCCTTAAGCAACGTGTCAGTATTATAGCTTGATGTATTAGAACAACACTATTTGTGAATGCCAGGTGCTACCGGTAGTGTTGGGTATGCTTACGCTTTTTGAAAATTCACTCTTTGTAATTCGACATCAAACGGATTACATCACAATCTAAGTAAACAATCTAATTTAACCCTTAATTAGTTAATTAATCTAGTTAACCTGCAGTATACTGTATCACTTAGTACTGCCTTAACGAGGATTAATCCCTTGTCAGTTGTTGGTGAGTGATCAATTAATGTCTGGAGAAAGGGATTAGCCTTACTCACAATAAATTAACATTTCATACTGCAACACAAGAGATTATCGATCATTATGCCTTTATAAGAAAGTGAGAAAGATTGAATGATACATAATGGGCCGTGCCTGCATTATGTGGCCTGCAAGAATCGTCACTGTAAACTAATAGAGGATTAATTTCAATTTTACAGAATATTCAACTGCTAGGTATATGATCAAGTGTTGAAGTAGCATTAGATATGTTTGAGATTACAGTTTTCAATTAACTGTATTATGTACCTTGCTGTCTTTGAGAGAGTCAGTGTCTGTAGAGCTGGCTTGGTCTAATTGGTATTCACTCCCTGGGACACAAATAATTGTTTACTAGCATTGTATTGTGAGCAGCCGGATGCGTAAATAATATGTAATATATTTCCGTATTACATTTTATAGTACTTGTTGTTTAAATATTGTTAACAACAGAGAGAACGAAGATTTTTTTGAAAAACCACAACAGCATGCATATGTTCTAGCAAAAGGAAACTTGATAAATATTCATTTTGCTTAATTTCTACTTTGGAAAACTTAGTTGGCGCTCTGAAAGCTTGACGCTGTATAATTTGGCACGCGCATGGTTGGATGCAAACCAAATGTTTAATTTTCGCAAATTCAGACACCAGCAGCGGTATAGGAGCATATATCTAATGTCATTCAATACAGAATAATAATCAAGATGGCAGTTTCAATGTTAAGATTAAGTATTTCTAGAGATATGGAAATTAATAACTTGATAACTTTTTTTAATCTTTGATCTTTTGGGAAAATAATAGTGGAACTGGTTGAGGGACTGATGTATTCTACATTAAAAGTGACAGGTACGTGATTTACATCATTAAAATTTAAAGTGATACAGTGATACAATTATAAGTGAGGGTTGTGATTTATTTAGGAACGAAGTCGGTATTTGGGGATTTAACTTGCGCTTTCCGACATTATGCGTATTTCGCACACGATTAAAAAAAAAATGTAATTCATTTACTTAAACGAAGTACAAATGCATCAATCCTAAATCACCGGACTAAGTACATAGTTTGTTGAATGTTATTTCGTGAATACACAAATTGCATAACACATTCCCTGAGGACAAACCCAAATGGCCCGTCCCTTTGTGACAGGTGTTAATTAGAGAATGTATTGCCACCACATTATGTCCCGGCACTTTTATGTAATGAACCTAGTCAGTCCCTGGGTCTGTAACAACAACATTTGTCTTATAAAGTAACGTAAATGTTACGTAATTCGTATTAAAAAATTGACTGAAAAAACATAACATGAATATAATTGCCCTTTTTGGGATAATATAATATTGGGAAAATATACTTAAAAGTACATGATTAAAGAATTTCAGAATCAACTGTTTCTTGTATTTATGACCGACTTCACACAAACTGAATAATTAAACATATGTTTATATAGCTATAATTACATGCATGACACCTACATTATCATGAAATAATAATGTTGGTCATGTTTGTTAATTTTTACATTTCGTTGTTATTGGTATCCTGAGGATGTTGTAATTATACACGTGTTCTGATCTTATTTGACGTAGAATACATGAACTGGTTGAGTGACTTTCTTCCATCAGTGTGAAAGGATTTCCCACAGATAAACCCTAAATCCTTTGTGAAACAGAAAGAAGTCATATAGATATCATATCTAACTGGTACTAAAAGTTCACTATCTATCTCCTCTGATAACAAACTGTTACATTTAATATCCCCAAGCACCAATACCCAGTATGCTCATGGAGTAATTATCAGAAACCCGAATAATATCCTGTCTACATGGTCACACCCGGTGATTGTTAAGACATTCAGACAATATGGCTGTCTGTATTCATTTCTTATATCCCAAAAGTCCCCACCAAGCTTTCTATATACAAATTGTATTAAATAATACATATATACATTAAAACAGAACAAAAACGATTGGTCAACAGTTTGGTGCGGGCGATGGAAAGGTGTTCAATTACTAAGAAAAGCTATTTAACTGTTTAATACTTAATACGTGTCTTATAATATGAATTAGTTCTTAAGTTATTACATTAGTGCAAATTCACCCGAACGTAGGATGTACATGGGCTGATTTCAAAATAGCTTAATTGACAAATTGTTTCCCATAAACCACTGAATATAAACTCACTTAACCTTTAGAATAGAAAGGCGAATCGTTTCTTAATATATTTTCTTTTAAACCGATGGAAGTTTAAATCAGTACTACAACCGAGTCCGAGGCGATAAAGGATTATGTGACAAAATCTGGTATCATAGCTTAACTGTATATGAGTAACACTGTCCAAGATTTATAATCCTCTATATCAGATGACTATTCCAATTATTAATGATATCAGGTAGGAATGACTTGGCATAGCATTCTGTTCTACAACATATAGCCTGTATATTGGTTCGATTTCTATAAATGTAATTACTAACAGCAAAGATGTTTTCCATCTTGTAAAAAGGTGTAATGGCTGTGTTAGTATCTCTATAAATTTTCTCGTGGCCTGTACCCCTTATCGCCCTACAAATAGTCCGTATAGTCCGTATTGAGTGAGTGAGTTAAAATCTAACGTCTCATCTGCATTATTTCAGCGTCCGAAATGAATCTCAGTGTAAACATTCTAGGATCAATTCTTGTTCTTGGTACAATTATCCAAAATATGGGTATTATATGCTTGTTCATAACTTCTAACGATTCATGTGAAAGGAGTTATTTAACTGAGTGAGTGAGGTATCTAAGACTTCTAAGGCAATTAATCATGAGGCTTTCCTTTTTAATTCTATCGTCATTATCAGAATCTGACTGAAATATTATTCCCAAAGTCACAAATATTAATTCCTTTCATTTTAAGATTAGGTTTTGCACTTAACGTTTAACATGCAATAGTTTTTTCTGGATTCAATTTTACTTGCTTTCATCCATTTGGTAATTTTCTCCAAATCGACATTAATATTTTACGCAGTAGTATTTGGAATTGTCCATTTGGGAAATTGTCTGGACCCCACCGCAAACACAGTAAACAGAAATTCCAATGTGAATGATATGTACAATAGTTTGTTGGCTCGACATGCAAGACTCCATAATTTTAGTTATAATGTAAAAGTCATAGTAATATTAAATTATATTTTTTTAAAATCATTAATGTATTTGACATGGAAGACGAAGCGACACACATTGTATTTTATATTAATTCACAATTTTGAATGCTTTTAACCTGTTGCATTAAACAAATACTGGATTTGATGTTGTCATATAGTGAATCAATATGTGTCTAGTCTTCCAAATGTTCTATTGCGAACACATATAGTGTCAGCGCTCATGATTGCCATATCTATGAATGAATTAAAATATCATCATTAATAAACTCACCTGAGCTCACTGTGGGTTCTGAAGACAAATCGCTGTAAGGCATCCTGCATGGCTTCGTTCACGTTCACCCTCAAATGTACAATAGAAATCTGCGATTGTTCGTGTTCAATGTTCGAATGCATTTTTGCGACAGGCGTTCGTTTAGTTATTAAAATTCCACTAATTCATAATCACATTGAGTTGCTCGCCTCTTCTCCAGTTGCTCACACTCT
Organism: Haliotis cracherodii; assembly: GCF_022045235.1. NCBI lineage: Eukaryota > Metazoa > Mollusca > Gastropoda > Lepetellida > Haliotidae > Haliotis > Haliotis cracherodii. The sequence goes on from NW_027266297.1 coordinate 9,541,233, forward strand.
CAACTGATGTAGCTGCCTTGATTAACTGGAGTCCGGATGTAACTAATTACAAACTCTGTTCTGATTATGCTAATCGAGGAAGTGCATTATACTGGATGACAAACTTAGTAATCCTTTCACACTAATGATCCTTGTTTACAATCAACGCATGTCAATTGACTAAACAAACATCCTTAAGTAGAAGTATCACAATGGACGGTGTATACAACTGTTTGTCAAACAATATCAACCAATATTTTATATTTAGAATCACCATTACATGAAATCACAGAAACATATATATTAAAGTTTACTTTGAAAAACTAATGTAGTGAACGTAATATAATAGGAATTTATTCCAACAAAGTGTTTCCCATATATATTTGTTTCCTTGTACAATTTTAAATTAATGGATTTTTTATCTATTATTTTGCAATGATCGTGACAATCGCGAAAAGGCTACTCTCTTGCTATTCCGTTTATTGGTTATTCCAATTGGTTTAGGCAGCGACAGCCTCTCGTTATACAAACAGTACTTTTCTAACCCCGATTTAGTTAAGACAGCGTCAGTCTTTCGCTATACAAACAGTGTTTTTTCTAACTCTGATTTAGTTAAGACAGCGGCAGCCTTTCGCTATACAAACATTGCTTTTCTAACCCCGATCTAGTTAAACCAGCGCCAGTCCTTCGCTATACAAACAGTGATTTTTCTAACCCAGATTTAGTTAAGTGAGTGAGTGAGTGAGTTAAGTTTTAAGTCACATCGGCAATATTTCAGCCATATCGTGACTATCAAAGATTAAATATTAGAAATACTTGGAAAACGAATAAAAACCTGCCAACGATGGGCAGTAAAATAACTAGATTTATCACAGAGAAATATTTAAAACTAGTATGGAATCATAAAATGGATAGTACGATACATAACAATACATTATAAAAACAGGCTATGATCTCCAACTACTGAAGGTAGATCACCATACTGGGGACCATGGGGACTTACAGTACTTTTGCTACCTGCATGGACCCCAGCTGGATTTACATCATCCCTTCAGGTGTTGGCGACGATTAGGGAATTTAGCTCAATTTAAAAGAACATATATGCTACGATTAAAACTATGATAGTAATAACAGACTTCGAATGATATGGACTTACTATGCCCTCTCAGGGGGACAATGATTTTACAGTACTTTAACCCCCGTCAAGGGCACAGCCAATAACAATCTCAGTTCACAATTAGATACTATCAAATTAAGAAACAATTATGTACATCAAAATTTATTTATCAGTTCAATTTCTTTTAAAAATGCAATAATTAAATGAGGACTAATATTGGTAAAAAGATCCATAAGCGATGATGATTTGAAATATTTATCCCTTGTGATGGAAAAATCAACACAGTCAAGCAGGACATGCTTGACCGTGATTCTCTCATCACAAGGGATGCAGAAAGGAGGATCCTCACCATTAAATAAATATTCATGAGTATATCTTGAATGGCCAATGCGACATCGTCTTAATATAACCTCATCAAATCTGGACTGACAACCCAAGTAGGTATAACCGATATTTGCTTTGATTGCATGTAATTTATTTATACCCACTTGGGTGTCCCACTTCTTCTGCATCAGATCTCTGATATAACATCTAATGACAGGTTTATAATCACTGTAAGGTAGAAGAAGTGGTGTCACAGATTTGTTGAGTGCTACCTTAGCAGCAGTATCAGCCAAAGTGTTACCAATGATCCCAACATGGCTGGGCAACCAACAAAAGACGATGTCGTATTGGCCAGTTGCAAGATTATTATGTAATTCAATAATTTCAAGTAAAATTGGATGCTGACACGACATATTTTTTATTGCTTGAAGACAGGAAAGTGAGTCTGAAAAAATGATAAATGCCTTATGTTTGGACTGGCTATTTATATAGTTTAGAGCAGTTAATATGGCATGTGATTCTGCTGTAAAAATTGAGGAGTCATCTGGCAATCTGGTTGATAAAGTTCTGGATCCAATGATGGTTGCGCTGGCAACAGCACCTCCATCCTTGGATCCATCTGTAAATATTGATTTGTAAGTGTTGTATTCACTTCTTAACTGATTATATTCTTGTTGATATTGAAGTTGGTTCGTGTCAGATTTCTTTAGTTTAGATAATGTAAGATCCACCTGTGGCTTTACCAATTGCCAAGGAGGAGAGGAAATCAGACGGAAAGGAGATATATTTTCAAGGTTAATGTCAGCAGCAGAAATAAAAGGTTTAATTCTTATTCCGAGAGGCGGAATAAGAGATGACTTTTTACTATACAGGTCCTCATAAAGGGGATTGAAAACACAACTGTATGCGGGGTTTGACTCATTAGAATATAACTTTGTGATATACTGTAACGAAAGTTTAATACGGCGCTGTTTAAGAGATGGCTCGTCGGCCTCAATGTACAAACTGTCAATAGGGGAGGTTCGGAAAGATCCAAGACAGAGTCTTAGACCTTGATGATGGATTGTATCTAAAAGTTTAAGATTGCTTTTACAGGCTCCACCATAGATGATGGAGCCATAATCGAGCTTAGAACAGACAAGAGATCTATATAAGTGAAGGAGGGTCGTTTGATCTCCTCCCCACTTGGAGTTAGAAACGACCTTTAATAAGTCTAGTGCCTTCAGACATTTAGCTTTCAAATATTTGATATGTGGTAAAAACGTAAGGTGATGATCAAAAAGTATTCCTAAAAATTTAGCTTCTTGTACGACTTTAATTGGAGTTCCAGCTAGATGTAATTCTGGGTCCTTATGTGGTTTATATTTTCGACAGAAATGTATACAATTTGTTTTAGTTTTAGAAAACTTGAATCCGTTCTGCTCTGCCCAAACATTGATTTTATTTAGACAAAGTTGCAACTGTCTTTCTATCGTGTGCATATTTTTACCTCGACATGAGATATTAAAATCGTCAACAAATAACGACCCATCAACAGAGTCACTTAAAACCTTAGCTAAACTATTTATCTTTATACTAAACAACGTTACTGATAATATGCTACCTTGTGGGACACCTTGATCTTGATCGTAAAAATCAGACCAAGTGGATCCCACACGTACCTGGAAATTTCTATCTGTTAAAAACTGAGATATAAAAGAAGGCAAACGGCCTCTCAACCCCATCTCATGAAGATCTTTTAAAATTCCATGTTTCCAGGTTGTATCGTAGGCTTTTTCTAAGTCAAAAAAGATCGATACAGCATGTTGTTTATTTATTAGAGCATTTTTCACATAAGTCTCTAATCTAACCAAATGGTCAATGGTACTTCTGTTTTTCCTAAAACCACATTGAATATTTGTTATAATATTATTTGTTTCTAAGTACCATATAAGTCTGTTGTTGATCATACGTTCCATTGTCTTGCAAACACAGCCAGTAAGTGATATTGGCCTATAATTTGTTGGATCAGTGTGATCACGGCCAGGTTTAGGTATTGGAATTATGACAGCATTTCGCCACGATGAAGGGAAATCACCCGTTGTCCAGATATGATCAAATATAGTCAACAATGTCTCCAAACATGAATCAGGTAAATGTTTTAGTAACTGATAATGGATATTATCTGCACCAGTAACAGTATCATGAGCTTGTCCTAATGCGGTATGCAGCTCATGAATAGAAAATATTTCATTATAATCCTCACCATTATCACTGTTAAAATTAATTTCCTTTTTTTCTTGCTGATCTTTAAATTTCTGAAATTTTGGTGTATAATTTGATGAGGATGAATGTTTAGCTAAGGTTGCACCTAATGTATTGGCTATATCACAGGTATCAGTTACTAATGTGTCACCGTCTTTAAGATGATGAACACTAGATTTAGAGCCTTTACCTTTAATTCTTTGTACCATATTCCAAACTTTCGACATCGGTGTTCGGGAATTTATTTTAGATACATAATTGCGCCAAGATTGGCGTTTATTTTGTTTGAAAGTACGGCGAGCTTTTGCATTTAGAATTCTAAATTTATTTAAATTGTGGACAGTTGGGTGATGGCGGAAATATTTCTCTGCCTTTTTTCTAGCTTTCCTAGCTTGTTTACAATCGGTATTAAACCATGGTTTACGTATATGTGGAATTGTAGAGGATTTGGGGATACATTCGTCAGCAATGTCTTTTAAAACGTCAGAAAACACCTGAATAGGATCAGCAGCATCACTGAAAAATTCAGGAGTGAGCTTATTCGAGGCTAATGATGTAAATAAAGTCCAGTTAGCCTTAGTAAAATTCCATCTAGTTGAAGGTGGATTATCAGATGGATTAATTGCTTTAATGATAGTTGGGAAGTGGTCACTTCCACAAAGGTCATTGTGGACTGACCATTCAAATTCATTGAGTAGATTGGAGTGTGTTATAGACAAATCCAGAGAAGAGTAGGTGCCAGTTGCAGGATGCAGGTAAGTGTTTGAATCATCATTAAATAAGCACAGGTCATTATTAGAGAGGAAATCCTCAATTACTTTACCTTTATTGTTAGTGTATGAACCACCCCAGAGTGGGTTGTGTCCATTCAGATCGCCCATGATTACACAGGGTTTAGGGAGTTCATCATAAAGGGCTTGCAGATCAGACTGCCGGAGAGCTGATGAAGGTGGAATATACAATGAGCAAAGAGTAAAAGCAACGTTCAAAGTAAGTCGAACTGCAACGGCTTGAAGAGTAGTTTGAAGTGTGACAGGACTATGGATAACACCATTTCTCACAATGATTGAAGAGCCGCCAGTGGCCCTATCACCTGGAGGAGAAAAAGAATGATAAGCATTGAACTGACGTAAGTTGAAATTGTCTGTCTGCTTTAGGTATGTCTCTTGTAAGCAGAATGCCGATGGCTTCAAATCCTGGACTAATAACTGCAATTCATTAAAGTTAGTCCTCAATCCTCTACAATTCCACTGAACAACATTATTTGAATAAACTATCTTTTCGGGGGATTGATAGGGGATCTACCCCGCACCTTTTTTGAGGGCGACAAGCTGTGTGCCCTATCATGGACATGTTCAGACACGTCCATGTCCTCAAGGGATCCGAATTTGTTGAAAATTTGGATCTGATTATCTGCCCCTTTAGAGGTTCTGCCACTTTGATATTTATTTGAAGAGTCAGCTCTAGTTTTAATTTTGTTTTTAACCACTGTTTTTGGCTTTGTTTGAGATTCCACTTGCAAAGTGGACTGTGATAATGATTGTTGCTGAGACGATGATTGTGATTTAACAGGTGTTACAGGAAGTGATTCTGTAGTCTGAGTGGACTGGTCAGGAGAAAAGACTTCAGGACCATCCGTGTTTATCCATGTCAAGTCTGTTTGACATTGGATTGAAGTGGTTTGAGTCGATGTGGTTACTTTACGGGTTGTGTCTGAGGGTACTCTAGTAATGGAGGCATAAGATTCATTTGAGTCTTGGGGTGGAACAACAAGCCTTTTTGCATCTGCAAAACTAATGTTCCTTGTGAATTTAATTTTATTGATCACCATTTGCTGTTTCCAGGATGGACAATCTTTAGAAAAGGATGAGTGGCTTCCTGAGCAGTTGGTGCATTTTTTATAGGTACTGTCACAATCTTCTGTTACATGTGTTTTCTCACTGCAGTGAGCACACGTAACAGACAATGTGCAAGTATTGACACCGTGACCGAATTTTTGGCATTTGAAGCATCTCAAAGGGTTCGGAATGTAAACATCAACATTGATATTGCAATAGCCTGCTTTGACTGATTTAGGAACAGTAGGAGATGAAAAATGGAAGAGGTAGGTGTTTGTAGGTTGAGTTACAGAGTTTTTCCGGGTGGTAAATCTTTTTACAAAAGTAACTCCCTGTTCTTTCATTTCTGACACAATATCATCTTCTGTCATGTCAGCAAACAAACGATCTCTGTCTCTCACGATCCCTTTGCTGGTATTTAATGTTCTGTGTTGAGAGACCAAAACAGGAACACCGACAAACATATCAGTGGACAATAGGTTGGTAGATTGCTGTTTTCTGCTACATTCTATAAGTAAAGAGCCTGAACACAATCGTTTGATATGTCGTACCTCACCTGCAATGCCTTGAACACCTTTTGACACGGCAAAAGGGTTCAATTTAAGAGGTGATTTGTCAAGTCTCAATAACGAGAAAACGTGGCCAGTGATCAATAGATTTGGACGGTCGTGGTTCGTCATCATTTTCAAGTTGACGCTTGTTTCTTTTTAGGGGGGCTTCGTAATCCATGTTTAGTGTGTTTAGTTTCATCATCCGAGCTCCCCACCCACCATGGAGTATCACAAAGACAATGCTATGAACAAGCGGGCCTCCGACTTGCAGCACCAAGGATACTCGGATGATATACTCAAGCAGAAAAATCGAAAAATCAATTTATCCACCAGATTGGCCCATGAGCCACCGCCTTCTGGGCATAGGACTCTAGGCAAAATTCATACTTTAAATACAGATATTTGAAATACAAACATGTGAAATGGAATTGAGTCATCAGTTATAATAATCAGGGCCAAACCTCAAGTAAAATAGAATTCTCAAATTAATGTGTGCAAATACAATCATTAATGCACAGGGCTCGGCATGACCAGCCGATTGATAGGACCGGGCCCATCCTACCACCCGTCTAGGCGAAGTAAGGGTCGAAGTGGTGTATTAGGCAAAGGAACGCTATTCCTGGAACCAGTGCCCTCAACCACCAGACTCCCGTCCTCCGCCGACACAGGGACGCAACCCACGGCAAACAGGTTGCCCATTTTAGTCGCCTCATACGACCAGCAATGGGAGGCTGTGGAAATATTCTACCCCGGTTCCACACCGGGGAAGAGCTATTAGCGCTACCCAGCACTCACCACGAGGAGGTTGCTCTTCACGAGTGCCTGATTTAGTTAAGACAGCGGCAGCCTTTCGTTATACAAACAGTGCTTTTTCTAACCGCGATCTAGTTAAGACAGCGGTATAATTTATATTATTGATCTGTTACTAAAATCTGCACAAATGTTTTAATTCTTATGTAAAACGCTGTCAACATAAACAAATACAAATTATTTCATAACACTCCAAATATAATTGCCATAATGAAAATAGTATTAACGTATTATTGTCACGTGCAATAATACTGTTCGGTAACATTACTAATATTTTCAACCCCCCCAAATACCTATTTACTGACTGAAGAAATTCAATGAAGCAGTGGTAAAATCTATCCATATATACAAAATTGTATATTTTTGGATATACCAATTATACAAAATTGTATATTTTGGAAATACCAAATATACAAAATTGTATATTTTGTATATATTGGAATTTTCCCTTGTGTTTTTGTCCTGCTACAGAAGATAGGTTATCAGGCTGACCTCGCTGATTCAGTTTCCTATGTGATGATTTAATAAGCTGGGGTATCCGCGCTGCTATAAGCATTTGTTTTAGAAAGGTGACAGTGACTTGCCATTTCATTGATTAACTTGACTTCTTGTATAGTGCAAAAGAAATCTCAGTGTGTGCATTTTTTAGTCAGAATCGTAATTAAAATGGATGATTATTTGATTATTTCAATAATCGTTTAATCGTGCGTATAAAACTGATTCAGCTATTGTTCCTCTGTTGTTTAATATTAGCACAATGTATATTGCATTTGAAACGACAATTCCTTTCGTCTGCATTATACTCAATTCCTCAAAACATTGCCACAGCTATTTTTCATCGTGCAAGAAGTGGTTTGTGGGTAGTTCTTTTCGGGTATATAAATAAGAAGGTTGTCCATACTACCGGCCGTAAGTGAGAGCTTGGATACAGCATGTTTACACCAGATGCAGTTTTTGATATTGTCAATAACTACAAGGTCCACTCTTGACGTCATTAAGGAGGTATTACCATTTCAACAGTTTGTGTTAAAATCCTGAAATACTGTCACACCTTTCTCAAAGCTTACAGCGTTATAAGGTAGATGTATAGGAACAAGTCTGTAGGTTACAGATCATTTGCAGAAGGGTGAAAATGACATAGTTTTTTTTTTTATAAATGGGTTCCAATTACAAAAAAAAACATTACAAAGCGATCAATTAACGAGACTTGTGAAATAAACAAATGTAAACCAGAAGTACGATACAATGACACCTGCGGGGTTCTGCCAAACTGGTTTCTTTGTTTCAAAAACTTGCAGGTATTTTCAAAGCACATCATTCATAACTTTAAAATATGCATTATTGTGAGGGTATGAATCAATGTATGATCCGTAGAACCTCTCCAAATTTTAGGGATCTAAACTTATATGGAATGGCCTATTCTTCGATGGGAAGTGGCACCAGTACCCTTTTTGTACCTAACGACATACACACACGGGGTAGTTATTTCTATTGAGTTAGGGCTTTGAACAATAGCGGAAGGATTGTAGGTTAAAGGATGAGATATAAATGTGTAACATTGTTTGGTGTATCACTCAAACCGTAAATCATTACACCAAAATTTGTGGCGGGGGTTTCGCGCATTCGATAGAGACGTTGGCATTTTGAAATAAGATCGACAAAACCCTTTCGACATTCATAAGACATCTTTGCCAAACGCAGAGTCGATTGTACGATTCCGACTATATCATGATCGTGATATCAACTTGATCAAACACCATCAGCAAAACATGTATCTATATGTTCATTATGTATATCTCACTAAAAATGTTCGCATCACGATTCGAGATTACTGTGTAATTACTTCAAATTTGAAAACGTACGTGGTTTGAACTCGGATTCAATCTTACCGAAAGTAGTTCATGAAATATAATATAATGACTGTAAATACGTACGTTGTTTGCTAACACTAGACCTCACCACATTGTAATTTGATTTTAACATATTGTATTCACGGGGAAAAAGATTTGACACACGGTTGAGGTTTCAAAACTTAAGTATCCCCATCCCACAATATTTACATGATTAACAAAGGAGATATGTACAAAAGACAGGGTTTAATATACAAACAGAGAGAAGCAGCAGCAAACACAGTTTTACATTTATTTACATCTATAAGTGCGGTTGATATACTTATGGACAGTGTGAAACAACTCTATATTTTCGTGGTAGCTGAGGTTGTGGCTTCAATTTAACAACATTGACGTATCAAGAATAGCCTGTTTCTACAAATATCAGTTCTGCTATTGTATCTGCCTGGCAAATTGAAAAAATGTACTTTATGTTTCTCATTTTAAATAATGATTAACGATTTCTCCCGGAGAAGTACATATATAGTTAGGACTATATATATATTAAAAATAATTGTAGATAATTATAATTTAATTGCTTGCATAAGGAGCGTTATCCTGTAAGCAATATAATGTTGAACATCTTTTAACCTAGAAGAATGATAAGAAGGGGCACATTTAGTTTATATTTTGGTTTTGGTGTAAAAAGAGCTCAGGGTACCTGAATCTCTAATTGAGTGAGTATGAGTTCTTGTATTCTTTTCCATTTTCTGTGCTTACACAACGTCACAAAACACCACAGTTACCAGCAAAATTAGGTGTTAATGTGACTGATTCAGAGACATGACACCAGTGACCTTTCAGTAAACGTACTTCCTACTTAAGATATCGCCCGGTCGACAAGGGTGGAAATAAAAACCATATATATGTGTTTCACAAACGATCTGCCGAAACATAGTGTAGAGGTCGATTTAGAATTCTTTTGATCAATCTTTGCCAATTGATCCTGAATACAACCAACATTTCTATTAATAATTCAGTCACATAAATTGCTCTGAAGTATACATGACCACGTAAATAAGAGGATAAACCAATGACTTGTCGCCTCGGAATGAGTTTACTGTGTCTGAGTGGGATATCCGTGCGAAACTGCGGTATGGTGTCTCAGTGGGCTAGCAGTAAAAAACCAGTATAAGTTCGGACTAGTACAAGTATACACATACATGTGCATTCTTGTCTCAATATTCATGAAATAATCTTGATCGCTACGTTGAACCCCTTTTCACCTTACCTCACCTATGTACTGTGTTGCCACTTCTCTTGTTTTAAAGAATTTCGGATGGATTCTTCAATCACTCCCGCAACAGCTGGTATTATCGGCTTAGCTGCTGGAATATGTTTCATGCTGATCCTGGGAGTTGGACTCTACGTGGGCCTGGTAAGAAAATGGAGGTAAGTAAACCATACAAAAACACTACTCACATGATACTTTTTATCAATAACAATGTATATTTGTTCTTACATCAAATCATCTTCTACAGACGAATACTTTCTTCATTATATTTCGCAGGCTGCAGTTGATAAGCTCGTCGCAGAAGGATGCAGTAAAAGTCAAGGAAACTCAAGTGCCAGTGGACAAGAACACAACACAGCCACCAGACAGCTACACATCTATATCCGAGCAGGCAGGTGGTCGCAACATCTACAACAACGACTATGCTGCGCTGGATGTCGAGGCAAAGGCGAACAATGAATATGACGTGGTTATGAACCAGGCTTATGAAAATCTGTAGAATGTATATCATAATATTATTTTATGATAGAATCGTTAAAAACAGTTTCAACGCATGGGAGCGACCCTCCCTCGCTCGTGAATACAATGCGTTGAATCCATTGGTGTCCTCGTTTTTAGTCACAATTGAAAGATGGAATTTCGAAAATGAATTAAGAAATTCACAAACTTATACACTCTGCAGAACGATGATAGATGTATATTTGTATTGAGTTCATATGTCCCAGACATTTCTGAAGTTTGAGAACAATATTGCATGACTGAGTGAGTGAGTTAATATTTAACGTCACATCGGCATTATTTCAGCCATATCGTGACGAGAAAAAGTATTATATTCAAATATAGATATATTTAGACTGTATAAAAACCTGTCATCGAAGGACAGTAAAATAACTAGATTTATCACAGATTAATATTTAAAACTAGCATACAATCATAAAAAGTGAGTGAGTGAGTTTAATTAAAGTCACGTTGCCAATATTTCAGCCATGATGTGACTTGAACAAGTTATACAATAGTTATAAAAACTGTCGACGAGGGACAGTTTAATAACTAGCAATATATTACAGATTGATTTAAAACTAGTTGTAGAACATTAAAAATATCTGATTATTGAGTTACGACACAATATAAAAATGGGGCTATAGATCGCCAGCAACAAGGTTAAAATCCCCATACTGGGGACCAAGGGGACTTACGGTACCTCTGCTACCTGCATGGTTTCCCAGCAGGATTTACACCTCTCCAAGTTACTGGCGATTGTTGCAAGTTTAGCCAGAGATTAAAAGTGAACAAATATTCTGCAGTTAAAATAGAGGTAGATATAAATATACTTTGAAAGAGGTGGTCTTACATACCCTCTCAGGGGGGACAATAATTTTACGCTACTTCAACCCCCGTCGAGGGTATAGCCACGAACAGTCTCAGTTACTAATCATACACTACCGATTTATAAAATACATAACTTTTTACATCAATATTTGTGAATTAGTTCTATATCTTTTAAAACGTTAATGGTTAAACGTGAATTAACAGTGCTAAAATGGTCCTTAACTGTTTTGACATTGAAATATTTATCCCTTGTGATGGAAAAATCAATACAGTCAAGCAGGACATCCTTGACTGTGATTCTCTCATCACACAGGATACAAAACGGAGGATCCTCACCTTTTAATAAATATCCATGAGTATATCTACTATGGCCAATACGACATCGTCGTAAAATGACCTCTTCAAATCTGGCCTGAAAACCCAAGCAGGTGTAACCGAAATTTGGTTTAATTTCATGTAACTTATTCATACCTGCTTGGGTGTCCAACTTTTTTTGCATCAGATCTCGGATGGAACATCGAATCACAGGTTTGTAATCACTGTATGGGAAAAGAAGTGGTGTCACAGATTTGTTGAGTGCTGCTTTTGCAGCAGCAGCAGCCATTGTGTTACCTTTTATGCCCACATGACTTGGTAAACAACTAAAGACGATGTCGAATTGGCGAGATGAAAGATCATTGTAAAGTTCTAAAATATCTAAATTCAGTGGATGAGTCGAAGATACATTATTTAGTGCCTGAAGGCAAGAAAGAGAATCAGAAAAGATGATAAACAGTTCACATGCAGACTGTTGTTGAATGTATATCAAGGCTGTAAGAATAGAATTTGCCTCAGCAGTGAAAATAGAGCTATTGTCTGGTATTCTAGAGGATATAGTTTTTGATCCCACGACAGTGACACTTGCTACTTTGCCACCATCCTTGAACCCATCAGTAAAGATTGAACGGTGAGTGTCCCTGTTGATATACTAGTTGATTAGTGTCAGATTTAATATAACGTTTAAGGGAAATGTCTACTTCTGGCCTCGCCAACTGCCAGGGAGGTGAAGACAAAAGTCGGTAAGGAGAGATGATGTCCATATCTAGATTTGCAGCATTAATATCAGATTTGAGCCGAATTCCAAACGGAGGAACCAGCTTTGGTTTCTTCAGAAACAGTTCTTCATATAGGGGATTAAAAACGGAGTCATAAGCAGGGTTGGAGGCGTTGGAACGTAATTTAGTAATAAATTAGAGAGACAATTTAGTACGGCGTTGTTTTAAAGAGGGTTCATCAGCCTCAACAGAGACGCTGTCAACTGGGGAAGTCCGAAAAGCACCATGACAAAGTCTTAATCCTTGATGATGGATTGAATCCAGTTTTTTTAAATTACTCTTACAAGCTCCAGTATACACAATGGAGCCATAGTCCAGCTTAGAGCGGATTAGAGATCTGTATAAGTGAAGAAGGGTTATCTGATCCCCTCCCGCTTTGAATTTGAGATGACTTTTAACAAATCTAGGACCTTCAGGCATTTTGTTTTTAGATATTTAATATGTGGCAAAAAAGTTAAATGATGGTCGAAAATCAATCCTAAAAATTTGGCTTGATTTACAAACTTGATTGGAGTGCCATCTAAAAAAATTCAGGATTTTTATGTGGTTTATATTTCCGACAGAAATGTATACAATTAGTCTTGGACTGTGAAAACTTAAAGCCATTCTCAAAACACCATTTATGAATTTTATTAAGACACAACTGTACCTGGCGTTCAATTGTACGCATATTTTTACCACGACATGAGCTATTAACATCATCCACAAACAAAGACCTATCAATTGAGTCATTTAATACTTTTGATAGACTATTTATTTTTATACTGAACAATGTGACAGACAAAATACTGCCCTATGGAACTCCCGGATCCTGATTATAATGATCAGACAGGGTTCATCCAACACCAACTTGAAATTGTCTGTCCGCGAAAAAAATGTGATATAAAATGAGGCAAACGGCCTCTTAAACCAAAGTCGTGTAAATCTTTTAAAATACCATGTTTCCATGTTGTATCATAAGCTTTTTCAAGATCGAATAAGATAGATACAGCATGCTGGTTATTTACAATGAAATTTTTGCGGAAACCACATTGAATATTGGTAATAAGATTATTGGTTTCTATAAACCATAGTAGTCGGTTATTGACCATGCATTCCATAGTTAAACAAACGCAGCTAGTTAACGAAATAGGTCGATAGTTAGATGGATCGGTATGATCCCGGCCAGGTTTTGGTATAGGGATAACGATGGCATTGTGCCACGAAGGAGGAAAGTGTCCTGATGTCCAAATATTATCAAAAATATTTAAAAGCGTTTCGAGACATGGATTGGGTAAATGTTTAAGGAGCTGATAATGGATATTATCAGCTCATGTTGCGGTATCATGGGCTTGCGCCAGGGCAGTATTGAGCTCATGAAGTGAAAATACCTCATTGTCGTCTTCACCATTATCAGATTGAAAGTTAATAGTTTTCTTTTCTTGTTGATTTTTATATTGCTGAAATTAGGGATTATAATTGGATGATGAAGAATGTTTTCACCCAACTTATTTGCAATGTCTACTTTGTCTATTTTGTCAGTTAGTAGACCATGATCACCTTTAAGATGATGAACACCAGAATGTGAACCTTTCCCTTTGATTTTTTGTATCATGTTCCACACCTTTGTCATAGGCGTACGGGAATTAATCTTCGATACAAAAGCTCTTCCAAGACTGTCGCCGATTTTGTTTAAACGTACGTCGGGCCTTGGCACTGTTTATCTTCACAGTATTTAAATTATGAACTGTAGGATGGTGGCGAAAGTATTTTTCAGCCTTTTTCCTACACTTCCTAGCCTGTTTGTTATCATCAGAAAACCAGTGTTTACGAATATGTGGGTTAACAGAGGACTTAGGAAAAGTTATATCAGCAATATTATTCAGTTTGTCCGTGAACAACTGAATAGGGTCAGGGACATTGATAAAAAAATTCAGATTTTAATTTGTCAGTACAAAGTGTTTAAAATAATGGCCAATTGTCCTTAGTAAAATTCCACCTTGTCGTAGGTGGATCAGTTGGGTTAATAGCTGAAAGGATTGTGGGGATATGGTCACTGCCACAAAGGTCATCATGGACAGACCAATCAAATTCGTTATTAATGTTTGAATCTCTGAGTGACAGATCAAGTGCAGAAAAAGTTCCTGTAGCGGGATGTAAAAATGTGGCGGAACCATCATTAAAGATGCATGTATTTTTATTTGAAATGAACTCTTCCAGAAATTTCGCTTTAGCATTGGTTTCTGTACTTCCCTACAGAGGGTTATGCCAATTCAGATCGCCCATAATGATACAGGGTTTGGGGAGTTAATCAAACAAATTTTGAAGATCAGACTGCTGAAGGGAGGAAGACGGAGAAATGTACAAGGAGCACAATGTGAAGGTTATGTGCGAAGAAAGTCTAACTGCAACAGCTTGAAGTTGCAGGGCTATGGATGACACCCTGCCTCACCAAAATAGAAGCACCAACAGAGGCTTTATGCCCTGGAGGTGAAATTGATGATATGAATTGTACCAACGAAGTTCAAGTTTATCTGTATTTTCACCCAACTTATTTGCGATGTCTACTTTGTCAGTTAGTAGACAATGATCACCTTTAAGATGAAGAACACCAGAATGTGAACCTTTCCCTTTGATTTTTGGTATCATGTTCCACACCTTTGTCATAGGCGTACGGGAATTAATCTTCGATACAAAGCTCTTCCAAGACTGTCGCCGATTTTTTTTAAACGTACGTCGGGCCTTGGCACTGTTTATCTTCACAGTATTTAAATTATGAACTGTAGGATGGTGGCGAAAGTATTTTTCAGCCTTTTTCCTACACTTCCTAGCCTGTTTGTAATCATCAGAAAACCAGTGTTTACGAATATGTGGGTTAACAGAGGACTTAGGAAAAGTTATATCAGCAATATTATTCAGTTTGACCGTGAACAACTGAATAGGGTCAGGGACGTTGATAAAAAAATTCAGATTTTAATTTGTCAGTACAAAGTGTTTAAAATAATGGCCAGTTTTCCTTAGTAAAATTCCACCTTGTCGTAGGTAGATCAGTTGGGTTAATAGCTGAAAGGATTGTGGGGAAATGGTCACTGCCACAAAGGTCATCATGGACAGACCAATCAAATTCGTTATTAATGTTTGAATCTCTGAGTGACAGATCAAGTGCAGAAAAAGTTCCTGTAGCGGGATGTAAAAATGTGGCGGAACCATCATTAAAGATGCATGTATTTTTATTTGAAATGAACTCTTCCAGAAATTTCGCTTTAGCATTGGTTTCTGTACTTCCCTACAGAGGGTTATGCCAATTCAGATCGCCCATAATGATACAGGGTTTGGGGAGTTGATCAAACAAATTTTGAAGATCAGACTGCTGAAGGGAGGAAGACGGAGAAATGTACAAGGAGCACAATGTGAAGGTTATGTGCAAAGAAAGTCTAACTGCAACAGCTTGAAGGTTGCAGGGCTATGGATGACACCCTGCCTCACCAAAATAGAAGCACCGACAGTGGCTTTATGCCCTGGAGGTGAAATTGATGATATGAATTGTACCAACGAAGTTCAAGTTTATCTGTATTTTGTAGATATGTCTCTTGTAAACTAAAAGCTGATGGTTGTAAATCTTGTTTTCAATAATTGTAGATCACTAAAATTGTACCTAAGTCCTATGCAATTCCATTGTATTAAATTGATAGACTAGCTCATGGAGGTTCAACTTAGGACAGTGGTCGTGTGGAAGTACCACTTTCATGCACTGCAGGAGAAGGAGCAACATCCTTGTCAAGTGGTTCAAATGAATTTTGAACCGTAACAGGAGCTGCCAAAGGAGTAGACACCTCCAAATTTTGAAGAGCTCTGGTCCTTTTCTTCAGCTGTTTCTTTTGTGTTTTTGTGAGGTGAGCAACACCCTGGACTATTTCACGAGAAGAATCAGTATCTGGGATTGTTTCTGGTTGTGGTTGAAGAACTGGCTGGCTGAAGAACTTTGACAAGCTTGTGATATTAGTGAATGTTCATCTAAGTTTATCTGGGCTTCATTAATCCAAGATATCACTGTCTGGCATGAAGTTGAGACTGATGTAGATTTAGTAGGGGAGACTGGAGCAGAAGACGAAATTGCAGCTGAATATGTTAGACTGGTGGTAGGTGCTGATTGTGCAGGAACTAATTTCTTTGCTTCAAAATAAGAAATATTATTTGTGCATTTGATTTTGATAATTTTGGTCTCATGTACAAAATTTGGACAGGATTTAGAAGATGCAACATGCTCACCACTGCAGTTGGCACACTAAATGTCATTCGTGCATTCGGAGCTCTCATGAGGCCCACTGTAGCGTGAGCATCTTGCCTTGTTAGTGCAAGACCTTGCATTATGTCCAAACCTTTGACATTTATAACATCGGAGTGGATTTGGTACATAGATTTCCACACCGATGTTGCAATAACCAGCATTAATGGATTTGGGAAGTGTTGTCAATCCAAAAGAAAAAATATAGGTGTTGGTTTTGAAAATATTTGAATCCTGTTTCCTTGTAAAATGCTTTACAGAGGTTACTTCTTGGTCTTTCAACTCAGCTACAATGTCTTCTTCTGTCATATCTGAAAGACAACGCGACCAGTCTCTGACAATGCCTCTACACGTATTCAGTGTCTTGTGTGCTGAAACAACAACCTGGGTGTTTACAAAATGCTGTAGACCCAGCAGATTGAGAGATGGTTGACTCTTCACGCATTCTACTAAAAGTGAACCACTCCGGAGTCGAGTGACATTTTTAACGTCTCCGCAGACACCTTGGATGCCCTTGGATACAGCAAAAGGATTACGTTTTAATGGACTACCATCTGCAGCTTCCGTGACCAAGAACCTTGGCCAAGAATCATTTCCTGAAGTAGATACTTCTTCATCGTCAGAAGAAGAAGATAAATGTCTTCTCTTATTTGCTTTGGATGAACCAGGTTGTGAGTGTTGAGCCATGGTATGAGAATAAGTTTCAGCAACCTTGCTCCCCACCAACCATCGAGTGTCAACATGGACGAGGTTGCAGTGGAAGCCAGACAACAATAGCAGGGTTACAAGGATGTTATACTCTAGAAATACAGACATAAATAGCCAAGAAGAAATGTCTGACTGGTTCGGCCCATGACAAGTTTCCCAAGAAACTCAGAATTCAGAGGTCTATATCACCAGATTGGCCCATAAGTCACCGCCTTCTACATAGGACTCTAGGCAAAAGTAACAATACAACAGTTTTGAAAATAGTGTTACAGTTTAAAATCATTTGACATGTAATTCAAAATTAGAGTTTGTCCATGCACAGGGCATGACATGACCAGCCGATTGATAGAATCGGGCCCATTCTACCACCCGTCTAGGTGAAGTAAGGGTCGAAGTGGTGTGTTGGGCAAAAGGAACACTGTTTCGGCTCCAGTGCCCTCAACCACCAGAATACCGTCCTACACCGACACAGGGGCGCAACCAACGGCAAACAGGTTGCCCAATTTATTCGCCTCGTACGACCAGCAATGGGGTGCTGTGGAAACATTCTGCCCCGGTTCCACATGGTGGAAAAGCTATTAGCGTTACCCAGCACTCACGACGGGGAGGTTGCTCTTCACAAGTGCCCAATATTGCATGAAATGTACTTCCACCTATTTAAAAAATATGTTCCTTGCATGTCATATCTGCAATCTAAGTCTATAAGAAGAAGCATACAGGAAGAATTATCCACATATTAAAGATGTTTAGTAAGACGATGTCATTACTTGGACAGACTTATTGTTTGTAATTCACTTTTGTATTTTTATATATTGTAAATATGTTTACATCATTATTCAGATATTGATATTTTTTTTTTTATATTGTTGGTATGAGCTCGTACAGACGCATTCGTTGGGACTAATTTGTTCGGATAATACTGGAAAAGAATCATATCTATTTGGGTTTACAAAAATATATATTGCCGTTTGGATTTCCGCACAAAATATAAAATGTATCCCTCAAGAATTAATTGGCACCTTTTAGAGAAAAAAGGGTCTAAACGCAGTGATAAAACATATGTATTCCAATGTTTCAGAAAAGGACGAATACTATAAGTAGCTTACGTATTCTTTGCAAGTGTGTGTATTTTAAACCAGATCTATATTCGGCCTATATGCAGTTACTATTTGCCAATATCTGTATTGTTTACTATGGATATTTGGCAAATAATGAGTTTGAACCAATGACAATATATAAGAAAGGAAATTTAACAAGACCAAACTCAACTTTTTTCAAAATGTTCCTGTAACAAAACAGTCATTACTTTCGAGTGTACAAGTATTATGGGTTTTTTCTGTATTGCATTTTCATTATGATATGAGAAGGTTTTGTACATGATTGATTACAAATTTTCTCATTAGTAAATGATTGGTATATGCACTGTATCATTCAGTTATTTTCCTAACTTGAATGTAAGTTCTGGCTTTGAAGAAATGTCGGCTTTGTGCTTGATTCATAAATATTTCTATATAAACTCTTCATCTTCAGAGCCGTGTATTGTCGATTCTAGCCTATACGTTACAAAAAAAAACCGCTACATGTCGTAACTGGGTCATATCAGAAAGATTAGAGGTATAGAATCCTCTTACACCAACCATGAATTGGTATTAAGGTCATGGACCTTTATCGAACATAAATCATGATAGTGTGCATACAAAATATATATCACGCCATATGTCACGCAATGCTAGTGTATTCAAATATGATGTTAAGTGTGCAGCCTGTCCTTGGGAGAATACACCAAGGGGATAAAACAAGGACTGCTCGGCTCGTATTCAGTATACTCTGTCTGCGTGGGGTATCTTTGTTAAACTTCGGCATGGTATCTCATTGGGCAAGCACTATAAAACAGTCATTAGTCCGTTCGACGCCATTTCATCTCACTTTAACCTTGAGACTTGTACTGACTTTAAGGAAACGCGTCGACGTCAATACACAAACTACACGTCACAACACTAATCTACATGTAGGTTATCTAGCAAACTCATCTATTAGGAACGAGATGAGTTTCTCAAAGTGAAAAGTAAACGTATTTCCTGGCTACTATGCAACTCTTCATGAACTAAAATGTTGAAAAATGTGTCTTTGACAGTGTAACTTTTATTCTAGTAAAGGCGGTAAACATGCTTTTGTATGTATTTACGAGTACAACATATGGCAATATAGGTATGGTATTTTGTGTACTTCCAATATTACCAATAGTAAAAAAGGAATATTTCTATCATATTTGATCATTACTTTTCTTTCAGCATTAATGTGTACATACTTTAATTTGCGGGTATCATGTCATTCCGTGTCATTTGATTTGCTGGTCCATCGATCACGTGATTGTGTGGTTTGCTTACAGGCACGGCAGGAGAACAGATGTGCGGCGTCAGGCAACAGCACTTACATTTTTATGCAAATTTTGTGAGTAGCGGTAGGACAGGATATGGTTACCCTTTTCACCTACATCAGCTGTAATCGCTGATTTTTAGCGATCCATTCAAATACTTTTCACCGCTATTTTGTCTTTTACGCCCAATGGAATCTGTTTCGGCGGATGATCGAGTTATTTTTGGGGGAGACATTTATACATATTTTATAATGTCAATATTCAGATTTGTACATGTATCTTTTGTCTACATGTAGCCTATGGAAGAAAGGAGGTAGGATGTATGGAACATTACTTGTAATTATGTGTTAAAATAGGCTGATGGATCAAGACCCAAGACCGTGAATTTTTTAGAACAATAAGGTAGCCAAAGTCGTACATACAAAATGTCCAGGTTCCGTTTCATTTCTCAAGATGTACATCTGTCTGTGCCGCTTCGCCAAATGGTTAAAAAATCATTATCAATTTACATTGTATTTGCATGACATATACTACCAACCATTCTTATAAACCTGTGAACCAGCAAAAATTGTATTTAATATAGCTATATTGATAGTGTAATTGAATTTTGGTTCCGTTTAAATAAAATTGTGTAACTCTCTCTTTACTGTTGTATTTCACTCATTGGTTCCGTTGTATGTAATTATTCTGACTTTACCTTTCTTTATTCTTATTATTTCTTTATTATTTATTCCCTGTGTTTACCCGTAAAAAAGCGACAACACACTTTCCACATTCATCAGAAATATCTACCTATAACAGATGCAATGTATAGTTTGATAAAGAGACCTGGTATCGTCACTCTTCGACAGTGATTCATAAACACAAGCTTATGATATAGTGGGATTTGCACAGCTTGTAGTACATATTTCTTATGATTATGGAACTGGTTTGGCGCTTGTATTTATGGATTGATCAGGATTATCAGTTTATCACCGCCCTGACTCATTTGTATGTAGTAGCGCTTACACGTTTATGTTAAACTGCACAGGTCGCTGTAGACAAACACCACTCAGCAGGAAAGTGTAAAAGTCAAAAACATGCTTGAGTGAGTTGATAAGAACAGTACAGACAAGTACCATAGCAATCTGATGGTGGAAACATCTTCAACAAGGTCTCCAGTGTAACCTTTGTCACTAGTCTGACCAGCATGAAACACCAATTAGGACAATGATGACAAAGAAGTAACGAATAAAATAGATTGGTGACATCTTTATTATGACTAACCAACAAAACACTTAGTTTATTGTTGTATTATTTGTTAAGATGGAGGCTATTTATATATTCTTATTGTGGGGTGTCCATATATGCTTCCAGTTATGAAGCTTTCATTACCTTTGCCTTTCATGCAGCTTAATCCTTAATTAAACATTGCATGTTTACAAAAGGCACTCTGGGCATATTCCAGATTTCACAAACGCAGCTCTCATGAGTGTGAAGTGTGGCATATGTACATTGTTTATATACTTATGTTTTCATTCTTATCTGAGATCAGAGTGGAATTTGCGGTTGCTCTGTTGAAGTCATTGTCTCAGTCATTTCAACAGAATTAGTCTTATTTGTGCTGCTTGCAACATAGCATGAGCTGAGTTTTTTTTTTAGAACACCAGGATTTTATCGTTGGAAACGTAATTAAACAGCCATATTGGTTGTCAAATATCTGATACACGTTGATGTCATACCTAAAATAAAGGATAGGTAATTTCATGCTTAAAGAGAATTTGCACAAGGCATTCAGATTAGACACACTTATTTACTTATTACTAAAATTGCGAAATCATTTTTGCAAAATAGCATACTTAACTGGGCAGTGAATGTCATCAGGTTTTGTAATCACTCCTCTATGCCAGGAAGGGTGTTGATTCTATAGGCGATGATTTCCCTTCCCTGACTATAAAATAACTGAAGGCTTTGTAAGACATTATTCATACTAACTTAATAAGTGAAGCTGTTATGTTAAGTCAAGCTAAGGATTTAATGAATAAATTGATATTTCCTCATTCAAATTTAAGCTTGTGCATTCCGATTTCTGTCACATTGCACAACCTTTTATCCCATCTGGTCATGTTTTTGTTGTTTTACGCAGCACTCAGCAATACTCCAGTTCTAGGTTATATGACACTCACCGAGCCTGACGACCAATCAATTTAGTCGCTTCTTACAAGTATAGGTTGCTGGTATGGGGACCTATATTCTTGTCCGTGCTAATGTCATTCTGCTGCACAAAGAATACTAGGTAAATTTAATGGCCAAAGCAAGGTACCATTCAGAGTTGCCCAGAAAGAATTAACTACTTGTAATATTCTGCAAATCCTGCAGATAATTTGAAAACATGTACATTGACACATGTTACAAACACACACGTGTGTATGATAGGAAAGTATAACTGATCTCACACAACTATACCAGGGATCACGCAGACCAAGGGTTTACATATTCCAGAACTGCAAATTGAGCAAAAGTTCTCAGTTGTGATGATCCATGATCTACCGTGGCCTTGATCGGTCTGTCTGACTAAATTGAATCTATAAATTATGTTTTTTTCGATCTGATGATAAGAACGCTTCACGGCATATTCCCCTTTGAATACAGCGCAGTTGGTGCCAAATGTTCTCACAACCGGTATATTACCGGGGGAGTAAGATCACTCTTGCTTGTTGAAATGATTGGCTTCAGAGGGAAAGAATATTGCATCAGTTTTCAGTGACTTGTGTAATTCTCCACACATCTCTAAAATATAACTTCGCAACTCTATGTTGTGAAATATTCAATGTATTATTTAAAATGAGCAGACACGTCTGTCCATATTTTTTAAAGTCTAATCGGAATGGTACACTGTCAGCTCGAATATCTTTTAAATGAACGAAACATAATAATTTTGTATATTGGTAAGATATTTTGAAAAATAATAATCCATGGCAGATATTTGTTTACCAATTTTGTTCTCAGCTATATCGGTCACCTGTGGTATACAAGTGACGTAACCATATGACGTGGTTCATACTGTTTTGGACATTCACTCACCAGTCATCATGCCTTCTAAAAGTCGCAACAGCTTCTTTTGGCTTGTTTGCTTGTACATATTGGGGATATGGGACACCAATAGGGATTCAGTGTGTAATATCATGTGGCTGTGCATATCTCTCGAATAAACAGCGTCATGGGCGTGGCGGGGTACTTGTTAGTTGTATGCAGAGTCATAACCGGGTTACACGCTTCATAGCAGATGGTTCGATGATTTGGACTGTCATTATTAATGGAATATGAAACACCTTGGCACGTAGGCAACATCGAGGGGAAAAGTTAATTATCACAATTAAACGTCATGGAAAAGAATTAAAGACCACATTGACTGGCTATTTCCATGTAATGGTGAGATTCTATGTATATTGTGCACATGTAATTCGTGTGCAAAAAATGTCAGACAAGACACGGCGTAACGGCGTCCAAATCTACACTTCTGTTACGAACTCATCGGACCCTAAAGAAGGACATCTGTGTCAGGGAGTTACTGGACGTCCTGACGGTACAGACATCCCGGACATACCGGATGTGACCTGTCCTGGAACAGGGCGCTACCTGACTGTCTACACAGAGACTGATAATGATGGACGTGGTGCTATGTTAGACTTTGCTGAAGTACAGGTGTGGAGTAAGTATACACATAATGAGTTGCAGTTTGTTCAGGTAAGCAAATAGCTTTAGCACGTTGTCACAACAGGGAGTTACAACAACGTTAGACATGAATTATTGATCAGTGTGTAAACTAAACTAAAGCTCTTATCCAAAACTAATTAACTGATTATTAACAAATAATAGCACCAACTCACTTCATTTCACCTCACTTGTACTCAGGTCATACACACATAAACCCACGTAATCCATACAAAACAATGTGGCACAGAATCAAAATAGGCTACATGCCAATAAAGTACAAAAGACTGATACATCAAAATCATAACCTGAAACAAGATGGGGTATAACTCACGCCATTAGTTTGGGATAACGTCACCCAAACCGTCTAGCCTGTGTCAGATTTCTCAAATATCTGCACTGGTAAAAAGGTCAAAGTCTCGTTTATACCCAACTCAATCACTCAGCACACACGACAAAGCCTTTCACCCCAACTTACATAACATTCACACATTCAGACACAATAGCTTACATAAAGTCGGAACCCACTCTTATGTCTACACTCAAACCAAATCTAAAAATTATGATTTTGATACACGTACTTTGGAAGTTTATGTTTTTGGAAAATAATTCATTTTAGTGTTGGTTTGTTTCAAGTAGAGGCGCAGATCGTTCGATTCAAACTTGGAATGACAGCTTTTTGTCTCAGATACCAGAAACGTTGTGTTACAGAATAGGGGCATGCATCGTGGCTTACGAATTCAAAAGGCTTGTCATCACGATATCTCCGGTGTCCTAGTTTCTAATGCATATAACGAAGCAATGTGTCTTTGTCCTGCTACAGGAGACAGGTCCTTCTAAATTTGGGTAAGGATGATATTATACTGAAAATATATTTACCTTCTTATTCAGTTTACTGGAGATAAGTAGTGATTCAATAAGCATGGGAAGACCTGCTTTTTCAAGCATTTGTTTCAAGCAAGTGACAATGACATGCCCTTTTGATTTGATTAACTATGCTTCCTGTGCTATATTTGAATTGCTAACCAACTGTGCAAAATTGCAGTTAGATAGCTGCGATCGAATTTGCTGAATCACATTGTATTGTAATGCGTTCAGGGAGGTAGGTGCGTTTAATGTTAAATAAGCCCAAGTCAAAGTGTTGGCATCTTTAGGCATTTTTGGAAACTATGGTGATGAGTCTTCTTCCAAGTTTGTATGTACTGCAATTGCAAGCTGGTTGATAATCGTGATTAAGATATGCCAGTTTAATTTTCTAGCATGCACCTTTGGGCATTATGGATCCAAATGTGGCCAACGCTGTGGGGTTCGTCACTGCAAGATGGACTCCAATTGTGACGTCATACGAGGACAATGTGTAGGTGGATGTGCGACTGGATATCAGGGTATAGACTGTATTAAAGATAATAGTCAACACATCACGTTACAGTTTACAAACATTTCAAATAGCGTCATACGACTATTGCTAAAAAGTTGTTTGACTAGGGTAACAAGAATCAAGGCCCACGGGAAGCTTTCAAGAGTTTTTGTGGTTGGCTGTGGAGGAAAATGTTAAGTGTGAAGCATCAGTGTAAAAAAATAATGTCCCTGGTTTGTACTATGTTCTATTGTATCTTCAGGCTAACAATTTACTTGCCCTTTCATTTATTTGTGACGGATGCCGCCGGTTTGGCAGGATACGTTCACCCTTTTGCGAATACTTGATATAATCACTATTTAATAGTGCTTCATATACACATGCTCACGATATACACGGAATCGTACTCTGGACTCTGCTGGACTAAATGCGATTGCATTACCAACAGGCTTCACTTAACGATAACTTAACGAGGTTTGGGAAACAAAAAAATGAAAAGTTCAACCAGAGTTATGATACTGTGACACTTGCGAGATCCTGCCGAAATGGATAAAGTTTATTTACGTTAAGGAACTGCACCTAATATACTCTCCCCATTAGGAAGTGCATGGTGTTAGATTGTGAGATTTTTACCCACAAAATCCTACTTTTTGTTCATGGAAAGGATTCAACGTGTCAAAACGCATGATGAATATTTTAAACTATAATGTATTTCTGCGTGAAGTATTTAGGGGCACGTACGGGTGAACTATTTTATATATTATAAGAAATCTCTGTGGGTTCGAATCCCGGTTCGCCCCGATTATTTTTCCAGGTTTGCCAGCAACATACCCGTGCTCGTGGGTTTCACCGAAGTGGTAAACGTCTGAGACCTGCATCACTTCGGGCTTTCCTCCCACATTAAGCTGACACGCCGCGATATAACTGGAATACTGTTAAAAGCGGTGTTAAACCCAACTCTCTCACTCACTCACTCTGCTTAAAGAAGAATCAATTATACAATTCTGACTATATCATTAGCATTTATTTTTTATATACTATTAAAATAGTGATGATATCAAGTGTCGCGAAAAGTTGCGGGTATTCTTCACCACCAGTAACATCTGTCACAAACCCATGCTCTGTTCCCCTTTCTTGTTCAGGTGGGTAGATAAGTGGAATGGAATTGGATATTTGATGGTTTTTTAGACGTTATCACGCGAGTGTGTTTGAGGATGTAAAATATTCCGTATTAGGCAGCAACAACACGAAACATAGAAACAATTCAGACATATTTCAGGCAAATCAAATTGTTTTAATTGGAGGAAAAAGTTCAAAGCCGCAATGGTCTACAAGCATGGAAGCAAGGCTAGTGTCCTCCCTAAATCGTTTCGCAATATATATCTCCAAATTTGCCAAAACTTGTAAAATGAGTATGAGTTTCAGTATTTATAGACTATTCTTTTGATAATGATTCCCGATGGATAATTCTGTCTTGATCGCCGAATGACAAGGGCGACGCCATGTTTGTTTGTAAACATTGAAAGTTGTCGCTGCTTGACCTCTATCCGCATATCACCCAAACAGATATCGTTTTTCATCCATTGGCTTTATCCTTCCGAGAAACCAGCCAATTTTATATGATAATGCACGATGTCAGATCATCGATATACCCGACGCTAAAGTTAAAAACAGACCTTGTTTTGACTTTGCCAATCCGAGTAGATATTCCGATTTACGTGCAAAAAGAAACAGATCAGCAAGAAGGGGAGCACAACCCGTACCCAAGGAGAAGCCTACATCTCAAAATGTCTCACAAGAATGTCACCAATGAGGAAGTCCAACATTACACATTTTGCTTTGAGTTTTGACAAATTGTCCTGAACCTCTGACGAAAGATATGTACCTTTATCTATCGTCACCACGTTTAGTAACAAACGTCACATGGATCAAGGAATGAAGTTTTTCTTTATGTTTGTCATGTAGGATAGTGGTGTACACGTTGAAAATTCATTTATTTGACAGAATTTAACCTGGCTCTTTTCAGAGATTGCAAAAACTCAAGCAAATTCTTTTTAATGTTGAGAATCCACATGGTATGTATTTCTCGTCTCAAATACTTTCTGTCAATACAAGGAAAATCCTCCTTTGACTGTATTAAGGGTTGTGGTTAATCTTTGAGTCGGTTCATTGAGGTATGAATATCAGCTACGTGGATTCATACGGTTTGCTCATCGGTTTTTCGATTCCATAACTCAATGAACCGAAAAAATCCAGTCAATCCTTAAATGAACGAATGCAATTTTGTATGGTGCTTTACAGAATCCTAAAGTTTCATGTTCATACAAACACTTACTCCTGAGAAAAGTTTGAGAGCCACCACACCACTATATGCTCACCAAATTAAACAAAGATTTTCTTAAGATAAGAAAGAGGCACATATAATAATTACCCAGCATCATCATAGTCAGAGTCGGGGGTTTTCACACTGATGAGTCATTATACATTCAGATCCATATCACAGATGACAAGAAGAGACACTAGAACATGGAATATTTAATCATCATCCTTATCTCACAGAAACATGCTGACAAGACTTTAATTCATGTGCGCTCGTCGATACTGTTATTTCCAAACGTGTTCTAAAATAATGTATCAGTGAACACTGTTGGTTTCACAAAAAAGTCGGTTATGTTTGTGCAAAAGTGGCATTCATACACTAATTATACAATGCTACCATGGGAGGTTCCATCCACAGCCATATGTAAAATGAACAATTTTAGTGTTTATCTTTCATAATCATCACTCAATGTTTTAGACTTAGCCATTTGTGGTTTATATCCCAAGACATAGTCAGACATTTAGATTCGTACAGTCAGTGTCGGTGTAAACCACCTATCCATAGTCACACTGTCCTGCCGATGAGAGCCTGAAGTGATGGGTTTCAGGAGAATCGGACAGCTGTACTTTATAAGTGGTGCTTGTACGTGAATAATCTACATACTGTAATTGCACCAGAGAAGAAGGTTGTCATTCTCTGTGTTGTCATCGCCTCCGTGGTGTAGTGGATAATGCGTCTGCCAGGAGAGTGGAAGGTCGGTGGTTCGATCAGCCTGGCCACAGCCTACCAAAATATGCTAAAACATGGTACTTGCTGTTACCCTGCCTGGCGCTCGTGATGTTGAGGATAAGTAAAGGAGTGATCGTTTCGGAGTCAGTATACTGTGTCTGTGTGGGATATCCATCTTACACTTTGGCGTGTTATTTCAGTAGATTACCTCTATAATATATAACGTCACCGCCAGAAAATGACCAGCCTCAATTCTCCGACTAACCAGACGTAAAAGGCAATATAGCAGTGAAAATTCTATTAACGGAATACTGAAAACCAGTGATTACACCAGGTGTTCGTAAAAGGGGAAAGCAATGTCCTGTCGTACAAGTAGGACCCACCACTCACACAAGTTGCATAAAAGTGACTGTTGCATGACACCGCACAGCAGTGCTCCTGATATGCGACGGCGACCTGTATACAGACCAGACAATCCAGTGATGGGCCAGAAATCACACGATAGCATTTTCTGATTTTGTTGAAACAAACTACGATGTGTTCATTTTGAATTACGTCTGCTGTGTACAAGTGCAGCGATTCTGCTGCTTTTAAGTAAAACAAAACGTTTAAGAAATATGTTCTTTTTGCAACAACTTGGGGCAGTTTTAATGTCCGGACCAACCTAAGTGCGGACAAGTACAAGCATACACACACATGTGCATGCCAGTTGCGGTGTAATTGGTATACTATTAAACCTCATCCTAAACCTTTACCTAACCTCATCCAACCTAAGAAGTGTATTATACCACGTCTCTTGTTTTAAAGAATTACAGATGGATTCTGCAATCAATCCAACAACAGCTGGTATCATCGGCTTAGCTGCTTGAATATGTTTCATGCTGATTCTTGTAGTTGGACAGCACGTGGGTCTGGTGAGACAAGGGAGGTAAGTAGAGCTTGCAAAACACCCCCGACATGATACTTTTTATTAAATATGGTGTACACCGTTCTTTCTGTATATCGCCTCCCGTAGACCGACACCTTTATACATTATATTTCGCAGGTTGCAGTGGATAAACTCTTCTCAGAAGGATGTGGTTAAAGGTAAGGACACACAAGAGCCACTGCGCAGTCGTCAGACAGCTACACATCGTTATCTGAGCAGGATGGTGGTCGCAATATCTACATAAACGACTATGCTGCACTTGATGTCGAGGCAAAGGCGAACGGTGACTACGACGTGATTAAGAACAAGGCTTATGAACACTTGTAGAACGTACATTGTAATAAGAGAACAACTGAACCAATAAACACCATATTCAACGCACAGGAGCGACCAACTGCACACAGGAAGACAATGCTCAACTCACGTTTAGTATTTCTCTATATTTAGGACCCGTGAAGATGCGGGCTAGAATTACAGGTCTTCAGCAACCCATGCTTGTCGTAAAAGGCGACTATGCTGGTCGTAAGAGGCGACTAACGTGATCGGGTGGTCAGGCTCGCTGACTTGGTTGATGCATGTCATTGTATCCCAATTGCGTGGATCGATGCTCATGATGTCAATCACTGGACTGCCTGGTCTAGACTCGATTATTTACAGACCGCCGTCATATAGCTGGGCTATTGCTGAGTGCAGCGTTAAACAACAAACATCACATCTCTTTATTTAGAAATGGATGTGAGCTACTGATCTTGAGTACTATTGTTATGCACTCAACCGAATGCAGTCAGGTGTGTATTGCGATTAAATATTCAGAAGTTTGAGTATCATATTGCATGGAATGTAAATCGTCCTATCAAAAGAGTGTCAAGTGATTAATGTACTCAATCACCATTGTTGGCATATAGTTCATATCGCCCATTTGTATTATTTCTATTTGCAAGCCACATCTGCGATCTCATTCCATTAAAAGAAACACTTGGGGGAATTTTCCACATTTTAGGAGGTATAGTAAAACAATTACCTGGAGAGACACGTGTTGTTTGTTTTTGTGTACCAGTAAATGGCTTTATTCGTTATTTGAACCAATTATAATATATATATTAAAGGACATTTACATATTTATCTAGTGTGACTGATTTATCATTCTTTCTGTATGACCCCAACACTCCTGTCCAAAGTTGTGTGTAGTGGATTCTAGCCCACCCATACAAAAACACACCATATGACATCAATGGGTCATATCCAAAGGATAAGTGGTATAGAACTCACTTACGCTTCCCTTGAATATAAGCATAAAGTTATTTTTAAATCATAAATCGTTGTATTAGGTCTGTACATACACATAACATAGCACATGTAGTACATTCAAATAGGTTGTTCAATGCGCAGCCTGTCACATGAGTCGAGTCCTGTCTTGGAGGAAAACTCTTCGACTAGACGAAAACGTGATTCTCATAGTTAAATGTTGGCGTATTCAAGGTATCCGCTTTCTACAATGAAATACTTCAGGAACCAAAAGTTGTGACTTTGACACTCTCAACTCTACTTCAAGTAAAATCGGTTGTTAAGCCTACATCGACTTGCAACCTAGTTCAAGGTATATTTGATTTGTTATGTACTTCCCATGTTCGTACATCAGTTGATAAAAGGAGCTAATCCTGCAACATGTCATACTTACTCTTTGTTCAACATTAATGTAAACAGCTGGGGACCTAGGAATTGCTTCCGTGTTCGTTCTAATAATATGGACATTAATATGAGTGGGGATTTAATGCCATTCTATTCTATGTCTGCGCTCGGGCTGAAACACCACAATGGCTCATTGGAGCAAGTTTGTGTCTATTGGCCAGTGTGGATCTCTCAGGAGGGAGGTGTTAATAATAACCATCTTAGCAATATTTAAACTTACAAACCATTAACAGTCCAAACCAGTCATCACAATTCCACTAGACACAGGTTGTAATCGGCAAGGTCCAAGAGTCGTTTATTTCTTAAATACAATACAGGCATAATGCGCCATCGATGTTAATGTAAACCTTGATAACAAAAGAATAGACAGTTCCGAGTGTTGTGACAAACGAACTGTTTACGATAACAGAACATGGTCGACCGCATGATAATATTGCACAGATCTTTTAAATTGCAAGCAATATCAGATCAGTTATCTTTATATACCAATCAGTCACCTCCTATAAAGAAACACGTAAGTTGTTTGACCGGGCAAGGTATTTAGTTGCAGTTTGACATTTGCTAGCGTATTTGGTTGTTATTTTTAAAGGAAGATCCGTTTTCGATACGTTCAGCCATGTAAGCCGTGCCTTATCCCAATAAAGTCTCACCGTTGCGTTATTTAATGAGACATTGCGTTACTTAAAAAGAAATATGGATTGCAGCAGGTGCGTTGTGTCAATCGCATACATGCTGTAAATCATTTGCGAAATGTCCCATGCGTAAAACGCCAAATCTGAGCAAGGAAGTAATCAATCCGCATGTAGCTGCAGAAAAAAAGGATTATCACAAAACGCTATTCATGAAGACGTGCGCAAAATACTAGGGAAGAATGTCACTTCCTTTCCCATCGTAAATAGGTTTAAACATGACTGGGGTGAGCCTTGAAGACGACCTCGTTCTGAAAGTGCTGTGACATCAGGAAATGATTTAGAGAATTCACGAAATGGTGTAACCGATTGTCGAATGACTGAGCGTCACATTGCTAGTTCCGGCGGCATTTCACAGGAGAGAGTACATTCGATTATCACAGACACCATGGCAATGAAGAAGGTATCAGCTCGTTTGGTTCCAAAACCTATGACAACTGATAAAAAAATGCACCAGGCACAAAATGTCTCATGATAATTTAGCCCTGTTTGAAGCTGATCCAGAAAAAAATTATTTTGCGACGATTTGACGATATGTATGACATTTATGTTCAACGCTTGCAGTTTGATTCCAATCAACAATCAAAACAAATAGTGGAAGCATTCGACGTTACCAGTATTGTTAGCTGTGAAGTTTAAGCGTGTACTGGGATGCCGAAGGTGTCATCGTGTCATATTGCATATTCCAAAAGACCAGGCAATAACAGGAACATATTATGCTGCAATTGTGAGGCAATTACACGATGGAAGTTAAGAGAAGTGGGAAGCTAAGAAAATGTATGCATGGTCATGGCTACAGTCCACGAGTGTGGCTTTGAACTCCTTCAACAAACACTTTATTCTCCTGATCTGACGTTGTCCTACTTCCATCTGTTCCCAAATATAAAGAAGGCCCCAGCTGGAACCCTTTTCGAGTCGAACAATGACGTCATAGCATCTCTGGAGAACGTTTGGACAACCAAGAGAACTGCTACGAAACTGGGATACAATCCCTCCAACAAAAGTATATCAATGGAGACAGGGGATTGTTTTTGTCAAAATCATCATATCTTAAGGTAAAAAAAATTAATTAGTATACTGAACCGCAAAAGAAACGTCACATTATATATAAACTGAGGACCAAAAGACACGTTATCAACATTAACTGATTTGCCACTTTGAAACAAAGATGCCAGCCTGTTCAAAAACAGTAAAGAACACATCTCAAGAATACAGCCTTCATGTTCTCTGTCGTTCTTTGCACGTGCTTTACGGACTTTGGGAGATATTGGTGTTTGTTAGCAATTTTGTAAAACATTGTTTCCCAAATTATCGTGCAATTTGCGAGTATAAATTACTCACGGATCTGTTCCCTATCATTGGTTGCAATGATTAACACCAACGAACATGCGAAGATTGACCGCTGTCTAGAGGGAGAGAGCCATAGGTATGCTGCAGATGGGAGCGACACAGAGAGTGGTTGCCATTAACATGAACTGCTCCAAGATGACCATTACCAGACTGGTCGCACGTCTCCGACAGACTGGCAAAACCGCAGACAGAGTACGGAGTGGCAGACCAAATGTCACGACCACGCAGGATGACCGCTATTTACGGGTTCTTCATCTGAGGAAAAGATTTCTTACTGTGACATAATCAGCTGCCAACAGCTTAGGACATCCGTTCAGCAGACAAACAGTGACCAGACGACTACGACATTATGGTCTCCGGGCTTATTGCCCTTTCAAGGGCATGACCTTGACCCGTCGAGCCATCGACGTGCTAGATTGACATGGTGCAGGCAAACTCAGCGATGGCAACAAAGGGAATGGCGGCGAGTGCTGTTTAGTGAGTGCAGGTTCCAACTCCAACATGATGGGTGGACGCGAGTTTATCAACGACGTGGTGAACGTACGGCTCCTTATTGTGTCCAGGAGGTTGAACCTTACGGGGCGGAAGTGTGATAGTCTGGGGCGGCATTTGCGGGGACGAGAAGACGGAATTTTTCATCATCGAAGGCAATCTGACAGCACAATGCTACATGGACAATATCTTACGGCCAGTGGTTCTTCCTTTCATCCAGCGTCAACAACTGATGGTGTTCAAACAAGATAACGCCACTACCCATAAAGCCCGTATTACTAGAGACTTCCCCCTCAACGCCAACAACGTGACTGTCCTACCGTGGCCAGCTCGATCATCAGATCTGTCACCCATAAAACATATCTGGGACCAGCTGGTACGTCGTCTTCTGAAACGTCAACATCTTCCCTTCACGAGACAAGCGTTGATCGTTTCCTTCCGTGAGGAATGAAATCGGATACCTGCAGTCAATGTTAAGACGCTTGTCTACTCAGTTCGACGCCGCATTCGAAGATGCATTGCCGCTCATGGAGATCATATCCCGTATTGAACGGTCTGTGCCGTCGCCACCTAAAAGTTGTAACCAATGTTGTTGATCGAATACTGGACGAATGACCTGTTGTCAAGAAATGTCACTGTTGGAGGTCAAGAACTTTGTTGTTGAATTAGTAAATTCGCATTTTACTGTTCTGAATGATGAATCTCTACAAAACAATTGTTATTGCTGCTTCAAATTGTGTTGGTCATATTTTATCCTAGAAATATCGTTGGTAACGTTTCTATTGGCCATCAGTTTATATATATGTGACAAATCATATTTGTCTTACTGTAAAGATACTTTGAGACATTAAAAAGATGAAACTTGGCAAAACTGATCATCAAGGTTGAAAGTGTCAAATGTTCTTAATATAAGACACAATACTAGTCTCTGAGAAAATGGCATCACAAGTGAGTATCTCGTGAGTCCGCCATGTGCATTGATGACTGCTGTGCGACGTCGATACATGGAATGGATGAGGTGGTTGATGAAGGCCATAGGCACTAGAGCCCACATTCTGAGGAACGAGTGACGCAGTTCAGCTGTAGTTGTCGGCCGTCATTCAGCCGTCTCGTCCCACAGGTGTTCAATGGGATTTAAATCGGTACTGAGGGCAGGCCACTGCATGTCTCTGACGCCATTCTGCTGGAGGAAGTCTCTTTTTGCTCTCGCAGTGTGGGCACGGGCATTATCATGCTGAAACTCGTGGTTGCGGCGACGTGCCAAATGAGGTATGACGTGTGGTCTCCAGACTTGATCAATGTACCGAGCTGCCGTGACACCATTGCCTCTTCCCCACAAGTCTCTCTCAACAACACATGCATCCGAATAACGTTCCCCATGGCGTCGCCAGACTCTGTCTGCCATCTGCTGTTGAGATACAGTAACGGCTCTCGTCTGAGAAGAGGACTCTTCTCCACTGCTGGTGCTGTGTTGCCCATTGAAGACGGTCCCGGCGATAACGTGGTGTCAGAATGGGTCCTCGGTGTGGCCTGTGACAGTGGAGGTGTCTGCTTGTCAATCGTCGACGCACGTTGTCCACACTGATGTGTCTCCGGTGTGTTCCCATGGTCTGTCGAGCAGTTTCCGTAACAAGATGATCTTGGAGATGCCGCACAATCTGACGATCCTGACGTCGGGTGTTGACCCTTGGTCTTCCACTGCGTGGTCGGTCATCTGTAGTGTTGGTGACCTGGTACCGTTGCTGGAGCCTGTATATGGTCCTTACGTGGACTTGAAATGCAATGTCTACATGCCGGGAGGTTTGTCCAGCTTGCAATCGTCCACGGGCTTGGTGTCGCTAATTTCTTGTCAATCTTGGCATGTGGTAGCAATTCAATAACGAATGAACGTTATCCGAACAATGTTAAATTTTAGAAACCTTTGACAAATGTTACCCAGATATTAAAATGACAACTTTTCACTCAATGTTCCTTGGGATGACGTTTATTTTGCGGTTCAGTATAGTAGTAGTAGTAGTAGTAGCATGATGTATATACCGCGGGTATCCAGGTACTAGTATCTGCTCAAATGCGGTTTCCTTTTGTTCCCCGACGAGTGGATCCGTTTGCATTCCAGGTACATTCTCAACTCCCTGGTGAGTATACAACCCAAGCTGCCTGGGTGCGCAAGAAGGTTTTTAATCCAACTCACATATCAGGTACCCATTCCCTGCTTGGTGAACAGGGGTATATTTGAACTAAGCCACTAGCCTAGGGTGACACTACAGGTTTTGACACTTGTGTTTTCGGGCGTATGTGCGTATTCGTGTTTCCACAATCTGGTCATCTACCATCGGCCGAGTGGTTTCGTTTGAATGCACAAGGTGTATGTACCATACACAAGGGGTAGTGACCTGTAAACATTGTTGGTGCCAAGGCTGAATAACAACCTGATCACTAGCCGGATACGGTCTTACCACCTGGTGCTTGCTCGCCTGGCGTTTTTGACCACTTGCCCACTTTCGCTCACACTAGGCAATGTTCAGAAGATCGATCAACTCTCGTACAGATGATACACGCCCTCAAATAGTGACGTTTATATTTGGAATAATCAATTCAGGTCATTACAGTACATTTCAGTTGACTAGACACGATCTGAGAATACACAACATAAAACAGCATTATTAATAAGAAACTACAACACACGTCGACTATAAGTATGAACCTCGATTAAATTTACGTTTTATGACACAAACCGAATACGATCCTTCAGTACTGATTAACTATTACACACGATCAGTTGGATGTATACAAATCCTTCATCACGGGGTACTGTTTGTGTGAAGGTTTTCTTCCAAATGGATATTGCCATTTTCTCTTCGTACATGTAACATGAGCTTGACGTCACGAATACTGTCAGTAAACACACCCACATGCCAATACAGAACACGTCCACAAGGATGTCAGCCTGCTTCCTGAGAGGCATGATCACATAACAAAAGGCGATGACATATCATAATTATCCATCCTGCAACACAGAAATTGACATCTATTAGACATTCTGAGGTTCGGGTCATTCTGAAACAGTCAGTACACCTCATACTACAGCCACATATAGTTTTATTCTAATATTTGTATTTCTGGCAATGTTGTCATTTTTTATATGTTACAGATACCAAATTCCATTTCCAAGGTATCACTGAGTGGTTGGCTCAATTTATTCTTCTAATGTGTCATTGTGTGGTAGGGTTTGTGACAAAGATTATCTTAGTTTTTGAGGTATTGACGCAAAAACCTACTATTAAACGTGGCGAGATGTCCACTTTGCCACCAGCGACTTCTAGACATATAGTACAGAGGGACACCCAGAAGCATGACGAGGAAGGGGACCAGGTATGTTCTAGGATCGTACACGACGGCCGTGATGGACAGAGCCAGGAAAAATACAACATAGATGACCGGGAACAACCAGTGTACCTTATGAAGAAGAACAACTTTATGGATTCATACATTCACAGTGCACATGCATTGAGGTACAATATTCAATCGTTGATTTCATTTTAGAAATGGAATTGATATACATGAGAGAACGTTATGTGCTGCAGATACACAGGGACGTACCTTGTATGTTTGTTTGGTAGCTGGATGTTTGCGTCTAATTCTGAACACTCCCAGTACGCCCAAGAATTCCCCTCCTGCTTTGAAGAAAGAGTATGCTCCGATGACACTCCTTACATCTCCAAGGCACATAACCAGGACGGCAACAAGAAACTGTGAAATATTTAATGACAAAGGAAAATGGAAGATGGATTACATGAGGACAGACCTCTTAGGCACACATTCAACACATACTGCCTTCTAATGCCAAAAATAACAACAAACTAGAATTGTTCTGCAATATATTTTGATAGTTTTGGCACAAACAGACGCCCTCCTTTGTGTGGTGGACAGAGCGTCTTCCAGGATCACACACACACACGCACACACACTCATGCACGTTGCTAAATGAGTGAGATCATTTTCAACGCGTCAAAAAGGACCCATTTCCCCTCACCTTCACACAGGCTGAACAAAAAGTAGGTAGAAAATACAGCTTAATAACAATTTGTGTATTGTCAAACTAAGAGACCTTAGAATGTTTTCAAGCTGGAGACAGTAAACTCATTTAAATGGATATGTCTTTACAAGCAACATGACGTTACATTTTGTCAGGTGGAATCTTGTCTGGAATTTTTACGCCTGATGGTCACTGAACTGCCAGTGAATGACGTCATACGAAATGAGCAGCTAAATCAGACGTTTTTGTCATGCTGGATTATTGAATATCTGTATTAAATATGTCAGACCTTCCCCAGGTGAAAGCTGTCATACCAGAGTAATAATGGATGGCTGCGGAGTCCTTCTCTGAACGTTGACCATACCAAGAAATCGAGGGAAAAGTCCGTCACGTCCCCCAACAAAGTTTAACCTGAAAACACCGATACCCAATACTAATTTCTGTTAAATGTGTTGATAATTTTACTTGTTGTTATCAATTGTTCTACTATGTGATTTTGTACCTGTTGTCTGAGTGTTGGTAAGTATTAAACCTGCTATTGACAGAAATCTAATGTTTGGATGAAAAACTTAAAGTCGAAGTTCACATTATTTACATTAGGTCCCAAAGAAAACTTTGTTAAAAGTAAAACACACTTATTACATTATTATTTCATGGTTATAAATGCGAGGGTCGGTTGTACAGGTTAATGATATCGTAAATTCTAGGAATTTGGAAAATACTCTATTTTGATTGGTCAATCAAATCTATCAAATCACAATAACCCCCCTATGATTGATAGAAACAGCAGATTTGACGGTTGCATCACCGCGGAAGCTAATATTTTTAGAAAAGTACTACAGTCATTGTCGGTAGGCGTATTTACATAATTATATGAAATAAGCATAGGAATTAATACAAAGCTGCGGTTACTACAATATTCAAAGAATGTGTTGCAATACATTTAGTGCAGACAACACGTTAGAAATCGGCAAATAGAATATATTTCAAGTTTTAAGGACACCAGGGAGCTTACTTTTTGGCACTTTTCTATATATGACTGTGACGCCATACCTTATCTTAAAGTTGTATAATAAAGCGATAATACCATTGTAATAATCATAAGAAATCTGTGTTAAAAGCTTTATTTTGCATTAAGGTCAATGACCAATATTACCTGGATGACGTGAATATAACAGCATTTGCAATCCCTCCTGCTGATATCGCCACACAAGGTAAAATGATCCACTTGAATAATCCGAGTTTTCTTTCTCCGAAGGTCTGCAATGACAGAGCGGCGTTTAGTAACACATTTCAATTAAAAGTGATAAATTGAAAGTGAAGCCTGCTCAGAGACTTTACAACATATTTGTATGAATGTTGTGTTTACTTACAACAGCAACAGCAATACCAGAAAGGATCTCGTCATTGGTGAGAACGGCGTGGTAGGCAACGTTTCCTAGAATGTAGGCCAAGGTCGGTATGGCAAGGCCACCAAGAATGGATATAGGGATCGTTCTATCAAATGAGACGGAAATTATCTGAAATACCCGATTGTAAAGTACTAGGATATTGGTAGTCATTTGAAACGGTTTATGTCAGTATTAATGTATCAATCATTCACCAGGGCTCTAATTTCCTAAGTGCTCCAGCGCCAGTATTACAGTCTTTAAATTATGGGCTATAAGGTATCTGCAGCGCTGAAAGAATGTCATCACTGTTTGACACGTTAAATAAAAACAGTATTCCATCTAATAGTTACTTAAAATGAGTTGTGGGTCATGCTTTGGTTACCTGTGAGGATTCACGACTTCTTCTACCGCCATATTGACGTTGTCCCTGTGTATGACGTAAAAGGATTGTTCATTCAAACATGTGCCAAGGATTATTTTTTTTATTATCTGTATGGCATACGAGAATCACTAGCAGTCCTTTCTTAACCACTGTTACTCAACGATAAAATGATATGGTTCTGTAAGATACAATCCAGTCACACCTTATTATCTGGATGTTTAAAGATACCACACATTGAAACCTCATTATCAAGATACTATTCAGTGACACCTCATGCATGTAGATGTTCGCGATACAATACTTTGAAACCTCCTTATCTTTCAGGTTTTCTAAGGTAAAGCGACACTTCATTATGTAGATACTGAATATACAAAACATCAGTATACATATGTTCAAGATAAAATAACGTGAACCTCAGTATCCTGATGTGAAAGGAAGGTGCAAACAGATTGTTTGGTTGGTTCGTCTTTTAACGCCGCTCTCAGCAATATTCCAACTGTATGACGGAGGTCTGTAAATATTCGAGTCTTGACCAGACAATCCAGTGACTGATATCATGAGCATCGATCTACGCAATTGGGATCGATGACGTGGATCAACCAAGTCAGCGAACCTGACCACCCGATCCCGTTAGTCGCCTCTTACGACAAGCATAGTTGCCTCTCACTACATGCATAGTCGATATTTACAGCAAGCATGGGTTGCTGAATACCTATTCTACTCCGGATCTTCACGGGCCGGTCCCAACAGAGATCGTGTGTATTCATCTTTTGCATTCAAGAGATAAAGCTTGGTCACTAGAGAAAACTGACATGATACTGAATATTACTTTCAAGTCTAAGAGCAAAAATTGTCTAGTCGGCTCGACGTAAGGATTGGATAAGTATGATCATTGTTCTCTCGATATCATCTCTATTAGGGACTCTAGTAACGGTATAATGAGCATTTGAAGTATAACGAACGTGAAATTAATTTCTAAATAACACTACAAACAGCTTACCAGCCGCCATATGCATACAATCCAGCATAGATTGCCAGAGCAACGTTGCCGGGTTTTAAGGTGGTGGTCCTAAACGGAAGGCTGAAGTTTTCTGTGTGACCTGTTAAAAGTGTAATCTTTTCAAGCATACATTTTCAATTAGTGGCTTGTACTTGAATTTTCAGAACTACTCCTGTATTTAGGAGGCAGTTGCTGTATTCTCATCATTGCGCTAACATAGAACATATTTCATTCCTCTAAATCAAACGTATCTAAAGTTAAACCTTCAGCATCAAGGTAGTTGCGAATAAGGTTGGCCTAGCTTTTTTTTTTTTTCGGGGGGTGGTTACAGCATCTCACACTTGTAGTAGATGGAGATCGTGCGTGACCATACTGAATGTGTGTCATTTTACCCACACACAGTGGTAAGTTTATTCTATTTACAGGACAACTGTGATATAGCTTGAAGTTTTAATTAGCTGACGTGTATGAGAAAACACTGACCTTGACATAAATGTAGCAGCCCTCCTATGATGATACTGAGAAGGGCAAACACCTTGCAAACAGTTGCAATGGTCTGCAGCCGGGCACCCAGTCGTACACTGTACATGTTGGCCATCACAAAGAACCCTGTAACATTAGCGCACAGTGGTATTTGCAGTGTCTATGAATCGATTTACATTGGACTATAAAGAGCCCCAGAAGGGTACACGTTATTGTAGATGCAATATATGTATCGACACCTGCATTGTGGACTGCATAAAGATGCCTCTAGGATTAAGACGTGCGTGGTTATATATGTTAAAGTAGCTGCCTATCTACGACATATGCAGTTTTGATCCAAAGACACTTTGTAAAAAATATCTGTCACAAAACACGTGATCGATTGAGTCAATTGCCCCTTCAACAACGTAGCCAACTCATATCATCCGAATTGTTACGAACGTTATTTTGGGAAATTCGAAATCGGGTCAAACAAAATATTTCTTTAATGCCTGAACTGTAACGTTTGAATTTATTTGACAATGTATTGATTAAATATTGGTGCTGTTTCCTGTAAACAAAAGACATATGTACCAAGTATGACAAAGCCGAGCATGACTTTGGATGTTGTTGGTGCCATGTCAGGACAGGACTGGAAGAGAGGCCTCATGATGTACTCTGCAGATGCCAGGGACGCCAATACCACAGACAGAGGACGTACCAGAACCAGCTGAGTCCATAGGAACACAAATCCGGCCAGATCTCCAAACGCCTCTCGGATGTAGGTGTAGGTGCCACCAGATTTCTTTACACGAGTGCCTGGAACAGTCAGCCTACTTCATTATTTTAATGTTAAAAGCATGAACCAAATTTGCATGTACATGCCCCTTAAGAACTGATAAACGTGAAGACACTGGAAGGATTTGGTGTTACAGTTGGCCGATATTAAGCGATATTTTGCTTAATACTTAATACCCAACGTTGATAACGGGAGTGAGAGCGGAAGGTCCAAGGTTTAATCCGCCGCCACGTCGTACCAAAAGACGTTAATAGATGGTATTTGTTGTTACCTTGCTTCGGCATAAAGCTGATAAAACATGTGATGGTCAGCTCAATGTACTGTGTCTGAGTGGGGTATCCATATGCCAATGTATTTTTCAGTGGGATAGCACTATAAAACCGTCAGAAATACTTAACCTTGTGTACATTTGCTACCGATTTTGCTCGTGCTCAAACAAGGCTTAATACTGATACCGGGAGACGCCCAAAATTCCAAGATCTGTATCGTTTCACCTTTACATTTCCATCCTTAAAACACATACGGAAGCACTGGAAACCAAATAAAAACGTATGCGTAATTCGACCTTCAGTCTAACAATTTATTCGCCTTATGGCAATCACAAATCGTCAAAGTATAAATATTTTATGCTATATTTTAAATATGCTTTCAAAAGCAGAATTGTATTGATATGAAATATGTGAATCTAATTTTAGAATGTCCCTGCGCTGCATTGTATGCACTTCGTGTATTTTGATCCATGGATTTGAATTAATCTGGACCGAAACAGGAAATCATACACGTTTTGTAAATGAAGTTTCGCATGACAGTTCTGCATGTTTCAATGCAAAGTGTACCATATTCAGCGTAGCACATGGCAGCACAGTAGGTCACAACTCCACACAGCGTCCACACAAGGAGAGATAAGCCCACTGAGGACCCCACCCCCTCCAGGACAACAGTCGGGCTGATGAAGATACCTGTCCCTGTGTGCGAAGATAAGAAATATTAATACGTGGAAGAATGCTGTATCTCCCATTAGTAAATGAACAAAGTCATGTAAAAACTCAGGAGATACGTATGTTATTTCTGAATCTATATTTTTGTATGTTTTGTACGAATTAGATATGATAGCTTCTGCTATTTTGCCCCGTGATAGAGCATCCGCCCGGAGAGCGGAAGGTTCGAGCTTCCCGGCCGCGTCATACCATAGAACGTTAAAAGGTGGTACTTGTTGTTGCCCTGTCTGGCGCTCGGCATGAAGGGGCTAAAACAAGGACTCGCGATCGTCGGCTCGGGTCAGTATATTGTGTCTGAGTGGGGTATTCATGTTAAACCGCGGCATGGTATCTCAGTGAGATGGATCTTTCACCTCGCCTCACCACAAACTTACCACCATTCCTCTGTCGGTGCGCCTTTGTGAGATAACCATACCGTCAACATACCCACACGTCTCCGTTAATAAAGTGTACATAAAACTAATGTATCATAACGGAAGTGAGCAAGTCCTGATACTTTAATTTTTTCAGATAAAGGAGTCAGTGAGTTTGTTTTGACGCCGCTTTACAAAATATTTCAATGATATAGCAGCGAGTTAGCTTTTTTGGAAGACGATGACGATGCCGGTCTTTATAAGTCTGTACCACCTTGACTAGGATTAACGGGACTACACAATAGATTAAAGGTAATTAACTTGACAATGGACTTTAGATCGCACAATATCTTACCTATAATGCTGCCAGTGATGTAACTTGTCGTGCTTATGAGACCCAGTTGTTTCTTCAAATTGACTGCTGGAACTGTTTTAATATCCATTTTTAAGCCGTTGTTGCTCCTGAAACTTGATTTTACAAGCAAAGCCCAGATCGCTACGACGGTGATGTGATCATTGAGTATACATGTAGACTATGTGGAATATGTGAAGTCTCGCCCTACCGGTGAAGTTCCATGACTTGAATATAATATGATTGTTTCATGTACTGGACCGACGAGCTTGGATAATATACATGTAATTGCTTGATGCTATGGAACGGCATACCTTGAATTACTGACAGGCAGAGATAATGAAACCCTGAGGTGAAAGTGAACTGGATTTGCATGAACTTCAATTGTAACTAAATGATTTCATAGCTAATAGCTCATTACTATTGAGAAGTATAAACACAGTTGGTTTCCTGTATACCTTAAACTGTGACCACTTGACTTTTCACAAACGGTTACGTTAGTGCGTTGTCTCGATCTCTGGTTACTCATCCACGCGAACACTGATAGTATATCAAAATGCCGGAGGTAGAAATGTGTTGTAATGGTAATTCTTTCTTCTGATCTTAATTGAATATGTTCTTATCAAGACATGATCACTCACACATTAATGTATGGACCAGGGCTATTTATATTACTAAATGGATATAATAATATTGAAAATAAAGCCCATGTGATTTTGAAATTTAGATATAAAAACTGTTTGTTTGTTTGTTTGTTTGTTGTTTGACGCCGCAGCTGTCTAACGTGTGGGCAGTTTCATTTTCCCACAAAGAAACTGTATCGTGTCAAAGATGACCGCTTGAACCTCCTGAAGACCTGTCTGCTGCAGGGAACACATTCTGCCCTTGAATATATTCCCCATCTTGTTGGAGTGTCAATGTAAAATATGTCTGTATATGCTATGCTAATATGAATAGTAAGATGATGATGTTTGTTGTTTAACGCCGCACTCTGCAATATTCCAGCTATATGACGGCGGTCTGTAGTTAATCGAGTCCGGACCAGACAGCCCAGTGATTGACATCATGAGCATCAGTCTACGCAATTGGGATACGATGACATGCATAAACCAAGTCATCTGGAATATTCTGTGATGATTTGAGACACGATACTGGTCTGGCACTGTGATGGAGTTCTGGAAGCTAGATGGACTATATAAGTGTAACAGGGATTAATCTAGTGATATTATATTGTGTACATAAATGTATAATTAATCATTTTAATCTTATTTCAGGTTTGTAGTGATCCGGGAGA
The DNA here is from genome assembly GCF_022045235.1 of Haliotis cracherodii. Lineage (NCBI taxonomy): Eukaryota > Metazoa > Mollusca > Gastropoda > Lepetellida > Haliotidae > Haliotis > Haliotis cracherodii. Next base: position 9,585,305 of record NW_027266297.1, read on the forward strand.
CGACGATTGGTTTATATATCTACAAGCATTCGTCACCACTTGCCCCTTTACGTAACCTGCAAGAAAACTCGCCCCCTATCGATGAATGTTATGTGCGAAAATACGACAAATCAATCAGAATGTGCGTATGATTTCAAGCTCTTCGTCAAAGAATCCCTCAGAAATATTTTTTGATTTTACATGTATCTTGCATCTAAAACTATACCCAAGACACAGTTAAATGTGTTCAATCATACTGTATAATTCCGTATATCCCGATCTGCATTAAATTGCATCTGCAATATGTATGTTATATGGGGAAATATATGTGAAGCATTACGCAACGAGTTGACAATTGTTTTAGGTATGCCCGTTTGCGCTAAGACAGAACCCGGTCGCAAAAATGGCCATGAGAGGGGTACGAGTCGCTATTCGGCTTGTCCCGGAATAACACGAGTTGGTCACAAATGATCTACTAGTTGAAATTAGTTGTCGGTCAGTCTGTCTCTTGCATTTATTTATTTTTGCTGCACAGTTCTGTGTCACAGGGCTGGTCACATTTTAGGTATAAGGGTATATCGGTTGATCTATTTTCATGTCATAGTCTTTGGTGTCTTAGCAATAGCCGAGGCCTTGCTTCTGGCTTGATTGGTCCTGTTTCAAATATATATGTTATCCGCTATGTTACTAACTAGTCACACTATCACTGCATGACGATTGCACACCAGCTTGATAATTGTACAACTCAAAGGTTAGTTATTCTATATTTTAGTTGTTATATAAACTGTTTGATAGGCATTAGAAGTTGACAGATGACAAGGTAGACACAATTTTATGGATAACAACTTCTTTAATACTGTGAAAAGCGAAGTTTCGGTATAGATCCTTATACCGTTGTCAAGCAAGAGTGAAAGAGGGACATATTACAGAATATATATAGTAGGTGGCGGATTAAGAGTAGAGGATCTCTACGTCGCTTTTCACAATATTAAAGAAGTTGTTATCCATAAAATTGTGTCTACCTAGTTGTTATATAAATTGTAGATTAAAGTCTGACATAAATCATTGCATAAAGTAGGTATAAATATGTTCATGATCAACCTAGTGTAAGTATATACATAATCTACCGTTTAACCTGTATGAATGTGCGTATGGTTTGTTCACTATGTTTAATCTGGTCAATATGCTGGCTAGTAATTATTGTTTTGTAACTGTTTACTGTATGATGTAAGATTGATATATATCATCATTCCTGTAATGTTGGTAATATTGTAGAATTTCATTGTGGTCATCACAATTATGTATATATATGTTTCAGTAAGTATAATGGTAGCCCTTTATATATAATCGAGTTGTCAAGAAATACATTTGATCAATGTATTATCCCTTATATAGGTTTACTGTAAGAGTTTGCTGCCCGGCTCTTGGTGCGTGGACACAGCCCAGTGTCACCCACAGGGTAGGTTTCTTTGTGCAGACACAATATAGTCTGTTTCAGTATTATGCCTTGTTATTATTATAGTCTTCACGTCAACAGATAATTTGCTCATCACATGTAAACATGTGATCATATCAAGTCATTTGTGTAATGTATTATTGTGTAATACCTATACCTGTATATGTTTATATATATGCGCATTTATGTACTTACTTCATGATGATATGTTCACCACGTGTGATTTTATTTTATGTAAATTATTTATTCATTATCATTACATAGTATCTTCTTCCACTATCATGGAATAAACGGATAGTACCTCACAACCCGCATCCTGCAGTTTCTGTACATAAAACCCTAACACCACTATCTCATGGCTGCAACATAGGAGGAGTGGACGCGTGCGTGTCTCATCACTCGGATCTAATTTCATGAAGACGAGCTTTGATGTGAAGATCACATTCGTGACCAACTTTGTTAAACCGGGACAAGCCAAATAGCGACTCGTGCCTCTCTCGTGGCCATTTTTGCGACCGGGCTCCGTCTTAGCGCAAACAGGCATACCCAAACACAATTGTCAACTCGTTGCGTAATGCTTCACATATATTTCCCCATATATTATATATATTTCAGATTTAAAGCACATCGGAACATGCGGAATTATACAGTATGGTTGAACACATTTAACTGTGTCTTGGGTATAGTTTTAGATGCAAGACATATGTAAAATCAACAATTGTTTCTTTGGTATTCTGTTACCAATAACTTGAATTCATACGCGTATTTTGATTTGTTTGTCGTATTTTCGCACATAACATTCATCGATATGGGGACGGGTCTTCTTGCACGTTACGGAAAGGGGCGAGTGGTGACGAATGGTGAAGATCGCTGACCTTCACAATCGGCCCTGTTTTAGTATTTGGTACTGACCACTGCCATCATATTATGTCCTGTTATTGAATATTGTACTACCACTCTATTGTGCATTACCATTTTGATTGGTTTGATTTGTAAACCTAGTGAATTTCGTAATACATTTGTTGATTTATACCATTTGTTGGTTGTATGTTGGTTTCGCACTTAATTCTTTTACGAACAGATTTCTGGGTTAACATATACTCAACAACAAAAGTTCTTGTGACACCAATATCTTAGTGTATTTTTGTAAAGTTTGGTTTTCAATATTGTAGTACATGTATGGAATCAAGTCACAAAAAACGCAACTGCTACAGAAAAGCATGCATTCCATGCAAAAGTTGACTTTTATGCATTTTATGCATTTCGCTACCCAAAGAATGGGTATAAAAACATGTGCGTTGACGGGATTCCATATGCATCGTTTAGCATCGTGCTGACAACATTGGTATGCTTGAAGCAGGATCGAGTCAACGTGATGTTGCAAGACAATTTAACGTCCACAGAAACTACATTTGGTGTTTATGGCAACGTTGGCACCAGACGAATGCAGTCAGAAACCATCCTCGGAGTGGCAGGCCACGCGTAACCTATAATTGACAAGACAACTGGATTCGAACAACACACCTACAAAATAGATTTCAGCCAGCAACAATGACTGCTAGAAGCATCCCTTGTCTTCGACGAATATCTTCACAAACCGTACGTCGTCGCCTCAGCTGTGCAGGGATTGTCGCCATAAGACCCACCAGACGTCCCATTTAGACAGGAAACCACCGTCAAGCACGTCTACAGTGGTGCAGACAGCGTCTACGCTGGACGGCCATGAAGTGGGGACAAGTTCTATTCACTGACGAGTCTCGTTTTCACCTCAGCCACAGCGATGGACGGATTCGCGTGTTCCGACGTCGAGGTGAACGTTACGTCAATCATCGTGTCATAGAAGAAGATCGGTTCGGGGGCGGCACCGTTATGGTATGGGGTGGGATTACAGCAAGACAGAGGACCCGCTTGATAGTGGTGGAGGGAAGTCTCAATGGACAGCGCTACCGCGACGAGATCATCAGCCCTGTTGTTCTACCGTTTTTGCGTCGTCATGGCCCAGGCATTAACTTTCAACATGACAACGCCCGACATATTGCTCGACTTTTTCAGGATTCTCTTAAAAACAACAACGTGAATGTCATCCCCTGGCCGGATCGCTCCCCTGATCCCTCACCAATCGAGCACATGTGGGATGAGATGGATCGGCGCCTTCAACGTCAACCACGTGCTCCACAGACACTCCAGGAACTTCGAAACATGCTCCAGCAGATATGGACAGATATCCCACAAGACTTTGTGCGACGCCGGGTACATTCCATGAGACGAAGATGTGTTGCTTGCATTGCAACCAGAGGTGGACACACATGCTATTGATTTGTAAATTGACATTTTGGCATGTTTTTATGAAATCACGCATTTCCTGAAGTCAGTATGGCAAATTAAACTATTTGAACACTTCCAGGAGTCTTTTATCTGTTATCTTTCTTTTATTCAGATTTGATAAAAAACATAATTTTGCATTAAGTCTTATTTAATGTCACACGGACTTTTGTTGGTCAGTATATTACAATTTGGGAATCGACACGCGGCAGAAATATTTGCTGTTAATTTTTATATTTATTTTCGGTTATAGGCTTTAGATCGAAACAGACTATAACCTTATCATATATTCAGTAGGTAATAGTCTTCCAAATATTTTCAGATATGGGGCCAGCCCAAAAAATCTAATATGACTGCCATGGATGAATGAAATATCTGGTCCGTCAAACAATGCAATGGCCAGGTCAATGGCATCAGTATCAACTGTTGATGTGCAAAACGAGTGGCCCAATCGTCCAAGGCGCCGCGATTCGCTGTGCGTCCCAGTTGCGTCCCTTGGGCACGCCAGAAACCAATGACTGTGGGTTCGAATCCCGGTTAGCCCCGATTAGGTTTCTAGGTTTGTCAGCACCATACCCTAGCTCGTGGGTTTCACCGAAGTGGTAAACGTCTAAGACCTGCATCACTTCGGTCTTTCCTCCACATTAAGCTGACACGCCGCGACATAACTGGAATACTGTTAAAGGCGGCGTTAAACCCAACTCACTCACTCACCCATCAAGGACGACCAAGCTGTGTGGAGAATCTTAGCTTGCATAAGTTCTTCCTGTTCACAACCTTATCATCATCTGAGCATTAACTACCCGCACTATAAACCCCAAACACATTACATTCAAAGCGTCCTCAGAAATCATCTGGGGCGGTATCGCCGTGATCATCGTGAGAACTGACTGGAGACATTGGACTTTATCCAAGGAACTTAAGATCTTGGTAGTTATCTTGTATTCTCAGCCCTATTTTCAGTCTGAAATGGGCCTGCCTGATTTTCTCAATTTGTACATTCTTATCAGGTTGAAGGATTTAAATTTATGCAAGATGCATCACCCTCTTCAGTTTAAAAACGATGATAATATTCATCAGTGCTATCGTAAGTTTCAGTCCCCTTACCGTCCTACCAGAATGATTGTCAAAGGGACTTTGTGAATTTGAAGCCTTTATTAAACCTATGTATTCAGAAACACGGGCACATACCTTTCTCCCCTTAATCTAGTAAGACTTTGATGCCATCTACAGCTATCTCTGACATGACTGACATTCATGATGTTCATGCTTTTAGTAATGCATAATACTGGCAATTACACAACGAAATATTGGATAGTGTACACTCAGCGCCATACCCGTACTCCTGGGTTCCACTTAAGTGGGAAATGCCTAGGAACTGTATCAATTTGGACTTTCTTCCCATATTAAGCTGATACGCCGTAAGATACCTGAATACTGTTCAAAGTGGATCTAAGACCAATTCACTCACTCACTCATTGTTTATGACAACACTCGCAACATAGATAATTCACATGCTGAAGGGGTGGTAGGGTCAAAAGGCTACATCTTGCCGTGTTATTTCGGAAAACAAACTAGATTCAGTTTGTCCAATTAGGATATGTATCAGTATTAAATTTAGGAAGTAGAGCACTGTTAGCACGCGCATACGAGCGTGAGCCACAGAGGTATAGCGATACAGCGGTAGCGCTAAAGCGAGTTAACAGCGCTGTTGGAAGTCGAAATTCCGATCGGGCTGCGTCGAGTAACTGTGAACTTTATTACATCTGAAAAAATACGCTGTAGCCAAACAAAGGCACTCCGAACCACTGATGTACCGGAGTACTGATATAAGTCATACTAGTAACCAGAAAATAGTTTGTTTGAAATATATGCGACAAGTGTACGTACAGTCCATAAATAAACTAATGGCCGACATGCCCATTTTGCCGTGCAGAAACACTGAATATGTTTAACAAATACTTGCAAAAATTAGAAAATGCATTAAAATGAAAAGACAATTAAAGTGTGTACCAAACTGGACAAGAAGTCTTTGATCTAACCTTTTGGTCTCGGTTGATTTTTTTGCGCCAAAATGATCACGCATATCATCAGTGAATGTGGTATTTACTGCTGGAGATTTTCTGTAAATATAGAGAGTACGCATGTTTCTTATACAAACATGCTTATTTCAACATGAATGCATATTGTTTAGTATATACCACTACTTATTTGTAAATACATGTTTGTACGTTTATCAATACTACAATAGCCTTTATTGGCCTGCTGTCCCCCCAGCGCTGTTCAACGATGCCGGTGGTGCCGACTATCGGCCTATTTTGGGGCGATGATGGCATGCCAAATTGAATCTGACACTTCGTTGCACATACCCTGTGTACTGTAAGTGTGTATAATTTGTTCCTCAGCAATTTCTAATGAAATAATGTGTTCAGGCAAAAACCCGAACAGTTCTGTCTTGTTCTCTTGTTTCTCCGAAATGCCTCCCATGTGTGAAGATGTTTGCTGTTTGGTTGAACGAAGCGTCTGAATCCTTTTCTTCGTTTGCTTCATGCTGTTGATTTGAGACTGATTGTACTCATCCCAAGCTATGTCAACTCTGGACATACTCTCAAGCTGTTTTTATGCAAATGAATAAAAACATCATTCTTGTGAATAATCAGAATTCATTAGTTAAGTTCCCTGTCCTAGGTCTTTGCATTATCACGTTTGCCGCCCCAGTTTCAGGCAGGTTTCTAATCACGATATTAATCACATTATCACAAGAAATGAAATAATGCATGAAAAAATTGCATCTCAACGTGAAAACAGAAAAAATAAGGATATTCGTGTTACAGAGGTATTAACGTCTAGATATATAGCACGGTGAAAAGGGCATTTACCAAACCAAAATTAACCTGGTGGGAAAATAGATATTCCCATGGGAAAACAAGCAACGTGAATCCACAAACTCTCAAGTTATCATAAATTAGGCATGTTGGTCTAGGTGATAGTGACGATCACAAAGACATGCACATGTGTGTGAGATCTGTGCCACTGAGAAAGAATCCACACCACGCCCAGGCGAGATAAGGAATATTAAGACGAGTACAAGTTCAGATTTCCTTCCGATTAATGTGGTATGGATGATCCCTTTGAGCCTGCCTATCAGCTCATCAGCGAAAACAAACTGATATGTAGATAGTTTTATTTTGTAAAACCACATTCAAGTGTATACGGTACCTACACATAAATGGACATTACAAAAGAGCAATATAGATATAATTGATAGAAATACATATTTTGACCATTGTGTCTGGGCATTGAGCATTACGTTTAAAAAGGTTTCAACTGATGGCGCAGCATTATTTTCAGATGAAGAAGCCTGTGTCCTAAATCATGAAATGCATTAAAAACAACCTAAGTATGAAAATCATTCTCAATATGGTGTCAAACATATCAAGAACAATAACTGCATCGTTGAGATTCACAACCAGTACTCCAGTAATCAATCATTAAGTTGTTACAAGGTAACATCAAGGTAACCCTTACATTGTACATTTATATGAATGTACTGGAAGTAGGTTTCAATATTTCAGAAAGATTTATAGCAGCGTTTGATGATTAGTTTGGCGTTAGTTGTAACAAATGTTGATGACAGTAACCTGCATTGATGCTCACATACAGTCATCGAAGCGGCCCACAAATCACAGTGTCTCTGACAGCGCAGAACATATAACGGAAATCATGCAGATCACTGGTCACAGAAAAACAACCATTCCGTCAATAAACAGTTACAGTAATACACCTGAGTCTCGACGCCGCAAATATCAAGAATATTGACTAATCCGACATCCCAGACATTGCAGATTGCCAGTTTCGAGATCCCTCTTTTGATGTGTTTCCTGCGCTGCTACTTGATCGATCATCGAATATATGATCGTCTCGGTAACATGAGGGACGATGTGCGATCCCTATCTATGGTGGTAATATGACAATAAACGTCAGTACAATTGAAGGAACCACGCCGCCCGGCAAATATAGGCTATCCCTTTGATTTCGTTCGGAGAGCAGCTAAGACACTAATTTGACGCTTACTATCTTGCTATTGACCCGGGAAGATCCGGGATAGAATAGGTCTTCCGCAACCCATGCTTGTCGTAAGAGGCGACTTACGGGATCTAGTGGTCAGGCTCGCTGACTTGGTCGATGCATGTCATCGATCCTAGTTGCGTGAATCGATGATCATGATATTAATAACTGGATTGGCTGGTCCGGACTCGATTATTTACAGACCACCGTCATATAGCTGGAATATTGCTGAGTGCAGCGTTAAACAACAAACCAACCAACAACCGACCCTTGCTGTAACGCCCAAGTTAATAGTTGGCATACCTCTGTATCACTGCGCTGTACACTGTTTTAACTATTGAATGAAATTCAGATTGTTGATTGCCATGTGATGATAATGTTTTGATATATCATTTGACCCTATAAGATCATAGGAGATTTACTGTTGTGAGAAGTAAAAGAAAGCGACACCTGCGTAGTATCCATACACGGTTTTTACAGGCAATTCATGTAAACATGTTAAATACTGACAAACAGATAATTAGCCTGTTTTTTAGTATTTTAAATATCATCTGTTAGGAATAAAACGTATGCAATGTTCGCCAAAGATTTTCTTCACTCATGTGAGTCTTTATTTCAAAGAGGGATTTCGGGCAAAGAAATCCTAAAAAAAATCAAAATCTGCATGTATCAGTATGGTGAATTATGAGCCCAAAGGAGAATGTGTCATTGACAATCAGCAGTTTCAACGCAATGCCATCATATTCAGGTCCAATTTTAATATACTGCAGGACAACAGATATTTGAATGTAGCTAAAAAGGAAACAATCCATACGTATTCGATAGTGATGTATTTGACACGGGTATCACAGTTGTGTGTTGGACCTTAAGTTTGCAGTGGTTTAGAGACTGTTTTCAACCAAGTTTTGATAATTTTGTATTGTTTTGGTCAAATCCAATTTCAAGTGTATACTTTCTCTTGTTAGGCAGTTTACTTCTGCTGAAGGTTATTTGACGATCTGAGTTGATGATTAACGCAGCGATATTTGAAGACCAGCGCCCTCGTCGACGATGAGACGCCATCAGCCATGTCACAGACCGTAATGACTTGATCCTCTGAAGTCTGCTCCTACGTACGACAGACATTGGGTTACTGTTGCATATTATTACTCCGGGTCCCTAATGATTGATAAATATGTTGACATTTAAGCAATTCATTCATACAAAACTGTAAGAAAAAAAAAATTACAACTATTTTATTGCTGAAAGCGAAGAGAATAAAACTAATAAACAAATTGAAATGAAGAATAAGCTGGCTTCATATCTATGTAATATTACTTTCATATGCAACTTAAACAATGGATGCACATGTACACATGCGGCAAAGAGCCAATTCCTTTCCACTGATTTGCCCAAATGATCGAGAATGTGTTCAGTAACAAGTGAAACCGCCTCATCTGTTTCATAATTAGATCTATGTATTAATATTCATGGTGACGAAAGACGAATGACAAGGCTAGTATGTCTTTTCAAAAGTCAACTTTCCCTTCATGTCGAACAATATTCCTATATATTTCAGAATCATTTAAGTAGAAACGAGTATGCTCTTACTAAGAAGATTTCAAAGAGTGTCATCCGATTCTTCCTCAGAAGTTGTTTGATTACAACACACCCAAACTATCGCAACAACTGATTGACATATACATGTACAGGAATGCTTTGACATTTGTACTTTTACCTACAGGGTCCTTACTTAACACTACTGAGCACTGTATAGGATAGGGCATTACTATTCATCTTGCTGGTGTTCTTGTCTGACTTAACTGAGACAACAAAGAAGACAATACGAAAAATAACTGATCCACTGAATCTTTTCTTTGACCAATATGACGAAAACACACGTTCTGGTTTTGCACGACGTTGGACGTTGACCATATTGCAGTGGTACATATAACGTTAGCAAACCTTTATGTAGTCCATATTTACATTGTAAGGATGTAGTATGGGTAAGCAAGCGATATTGTCATGAGCTATTTAGATGCAATAAGTATGTGAGATTCATTTGCTTTAGGTGCTGCATAGGTAGACGATATTAGTTTCAGACTATATGCTTCTGTGTTACTCAGAAGTTGATACTTGTCACGTGTCTGAAATATGACGCAATATATTTTGAATGGCTGGCACACTGACTTGCTTGAAGACGATACATTCGTATATGATACATGCATCACCTATGAACCTACTGGTGTTGAGTTTGAATGACAGAGGGGTTGGCAGAATCAAGACCATAAGATGTGGTAATAAGTTCAGATATTGGCAAAGTTGGTGTAATTTGGTCCTCTGGGATTGTTTGGTGATAAGTTTAGATGTTGGCATAAGTATTAGATGGGTATGTCCTCAGAATACACTGCTGCGCAAAGTCGTGGAACATTTGCACATCACTCTGAAAAGCAAAAACAAATTGTTGTTATTGAAAGTGTATTCCTGAGACACTCAACATGTAGTTTACGATATTTTGTGTTTATAATGCTTTACCTTGCATGATCTATGATCAGATTTTATTGTGGTTAGAGGCGAGATCAGAGCTGCTGTGAATGTTCTATTAGACACCTGATAGTGTTGTACGCTGTCGCGTATGACTCGCATGTCGCATCATCTGTTGTCTATGAGACAGTGGCTAAGCCACGAGCGGTTATAACGATAGATCACTTGGGCTTAGCTATAACAATTCAGGGCCTAACTACCATGTAATAAACACTGGTTTTGCTCAGACATATTTCATTTCAAAAGTAGAATTTATCAGCAAAGTGAGGAACTCTACCTGGGTGAACTGGAGGTCAGGGCAACATCGGAGGAATGCCCTCACGTGACCGATGACGTCAACACGAGCATCCTCTCGAATACCGGAGAGAATATTACCCATGATGCAGAGCGAGACAGCAAGTTTGCGGTCATTGTTGCTGCAATTCAAATAGTTACATGTCATGTTTCCTGTTATTTTGTGTGTCATGTATCCATGACCAGTAAATGTGTTTATCACAAAGTGGATCTTGTTATTTACTCTATCTGTATTAACATAGTTTTCAAATTTGCTTCATCGAGTGAAAATATGTTTTTAATTTCGATTAGTTTAAGAATGAAAACAAAAAGACCCGTACGTGCTTCAATCCTAAGTAACATATATCAGGAATCGAAACATACAAACTGATTTCTTTGACTATTATACTTACGATGGGGAACATATTTGGCGAATAATCTGAATGATAATATGTCAAATATTCTGGAGACATTCTCACCTGTGAACAACAACAACAGGGTGGGCCTGTGTTGATGTGTTTTGAAGATCGGCGTGATTCAACAAATGTGATGTCATAGCTTCCATTGTTAAGTGGACGTCAGCGTTGACCATCTTCACTTGCCGGGGCCTGCCTACCTGTGTGAAATATTGCAAAACAATGTCAGTCTACTTTCCTCAGACAGATTGAAAATCACTTGCATGATACATATTGTTAATCGTGTTGTCTTATTAAATGATAACGTCACATTTGTACCAGTGCAGAATAAAATGCACACACAGACATATCCATGCCCTTGTTGATTAAACCATACTTCTTGTCACAAACATGTCAAATACTCGAATAGAATGACTGATGTTCTGCGTTCGCCCACAGCTTGTATCATATGATAGTGACACCTGCTCAAGGTAGGAACGGAATCGTACGATGCAAATAGTTTTATTGCTTTTATTTACGTTAGAATATTATGATACACGTGTCCAATTTAGGTATATTATCATGTGGTGGCATTTAAACTACTGTACGAGAAAAATATAATCTTTCTAATAAAATGATAGATTTGTCCATGGAGAGCTGATATACAGCTTGAAGGACTTTAGCGATCAGGAGCCATACGATGATGAGAAAACAAATAATAATTCAGTACGCCTAGAGTTCGCCGCACGGCGAGAGAAATCAGACATGGCCTTCACACAGTGTGGGGAATCTAACTCAATCGTTGAACGTGTAATTTGTTCAGCGAAGCTTGTGATATCCTTAGATCAAGGGGTAAGCCCTGGTTGAACAACGAAGTTCATTGGCTTAAGAAACGAGGAACGCAAAACTTTGAAACAAGTCTTTTGATTTTTCAAGGTACGAAAACAAAGAAAGGTTGCAAATACAATTCGAAAGGAAGCAAACGATCGCGATTGGTATCGTTTAGTTGATAACTGTCTCTAACCAAATATAATGAATTATTGGAAATTACTTCTAGTCCATTGTAGAGGCCTTTTCTCATTTTCTATTCACCGATGTACTGACACCAGTGACCCGAGGCATTGGCACGTTTTAAATGGAATGTCATTTGTGTAATGTTGACCGGAATAAGGCAAGGAGGACAAACGTGTGTTTCCTGTTTGAGAACCGTACCCGAGTAGAAGACCCAGGGGTGAGTATGTTAGATGCATTGTCACACGCGTGTCACCCTTAACGTAATGGGGATACAGTGACAAAGCTTTCACATTCGGGTTTCTAAACCAACTCGATTGAGTCGTCGCGTATGTAATAGTTTTTAATCTTCTTATAGTAATAGTTGACCTATGTTTATGCTTGTGTCCCTCAGATGAAAGTAACACACTATGCACAAAAAGCACATACAAGTATAATGTAATGGATCGCTTATGTTAATATCGTTTATGACACCTTTAGGATAAGGTAATTACCCTACAGCGAGTCAATGGACAAACAACTACACACCTGTGACGCATTCAGTGAAGTGACAATATACATGTATGTTGCCGCCATATTTTTCACAAATGTTTCCTTTGTATCTGTTTTCCCGAGTACACTATTTATATACAACTCCTGATATCTACACAACAACAAGCCTGGTTATTCGCCCGTGTGAGTCAAACTGGAAGTCGGGTGATGAGGAGCGGAGAGTCAACATCTCCCACAATCAACGCTTGTAAATAAATAAAGACTAGATTTGTGAACTATGAACATTCACGCTTCAAAACATAATACTGACAACAATCTCAACTGTCATATAGCATGTCAGCATATTCAGACGATATACCACCATTGCATATTTCATTATCACAGTCCACGTTTGTCTTTAGTTATGAATGACTTTTAAGAGAGAGAATGATGTTGGGTATGACTATAATTATGTTGTATAAAGTATACAGTATACACATTGCGTCAATCAGGCGACATTTTAATGTATTGGAAGAACTCGCTGGAATAGTTTTCCTTATACGAATGTCATAGGAGAAAATAGTCAATAAGATTGTATGTGATGCACGTATCAGTTCAACAACGGCAATGTTGTCTCATGTGCCGTACCATTCGGTGCATGTATCTCAACGACTACTTCAAGTCCAAACTAAAAATCAATGATACATGTACTCAAGAATCATGTCCTGAAACACACGTCGGTAAATGTACTAACATGCTGCGAGGCTCAGACTGGCAATCACAAACGCAACACTGGCCCACACCGTCATTGTGACACCCTGCCGCGCAGACCAGGTAGAGGATCACGTTCATATATAGATCAGTCTATTGTGAATCAACGTGACGTGAATTCTATTGGACAAAAGAGACTCCGTTTCTTTTGCACATGATTAGCATATGATATAAAACTATCTCTTGAACTTGTATGAGCCAACAACACAGGAAAATACAATAATCATACATAAATGCGCATTTAACCATAACATATTGCTTGTAAAACGTCTATACATTATAAACGCTACATGGATTTTACTTAGTCATAACAAATGTGTAAACTGTAAATTAGATAATGTGTAAACCTCTCATGTCTTACATGGGTACAGCTATACATTTCTGATATGTGTACTTACGGACTTCGATACATTATCGCCCATATTGCATGTAAGGATTTCCACCTAGTTGTATATACACAAATATATATTATAAGACCTCAAACGTCATGAATTCCACACAGCATTAAATAATTGAGAATATGACTTACACAATGTGTGAATTAATTAAAAATGGACAGGGTTGATGAGGAAGTGTGGGTGTGACATTATATTCAGCTAATGTAGTCTGCACGGGGGCATATATTCAAACGTTTTAGACGGTGCCCTCATTACATAGAACATTACATAAATTTCGGTAACATGCTCTCACCGTCCGCGGTGTTCCGAACCGGAAGGTTACACACAACACTAGCATCTAAATAAAGCAACTTCCTAGCTGAGCACAGTCAACATATAAATGCAATTAGCGTCCACCGAATCAGAACAGAAACAATGCAACACAATCATTGCTAAACAATAAAATACACAGCCATATAACATAAGTCACAATAAAATCACTTTCCGCAGATATCTTATGAGCATTATTCAAGCAGTCATTCCAAGATAGAGTGAGTGAGTTTAATCAAAGTCACGTCGGCATTATTTCAGCCATAATGTGACTTTCCAAGATAGAATGAAGCAGCCCTTCAACGTTCAGTTTTAAAGTATATACTGCTTTCATGACGTCATTATGTCCTACAAATAGAATGAAGGACATGACATGGATGTGGTCATGGTACCGAATTTGACAGATCACTCTTTGAATCGTTGTTCGTCGAGTTTTTCGCTTCACCCACCTAAACACAGCAACAGTCTGAAGTAGACACGCTTCACCCACATAAACACAGCAACAGTCTGAAGTAGACACGCTTCATCCACCTAAACACAGCAACAGTCTGAAGTAGACAAGATTCATTCACCTGATCACAATGACAGTCGGAAGTTTACAGGCTTCACAAACTTGAACACAATGATAGTATGAAGTAGACACACTTCACCCACCTGATCACAATGGCAGTCTAAAGTAGACAAGCTTCATCCACCTAAACACAGCAACAGTCTGAAATAGACACGCTTCACCCACCTAAACACAGCAACAGTCTGATGTAGACACGCTTAACCCACCTAAACACAGCAACAGTCTGAAGTAGACAAGCTACACCCACCTAAACACAGCAACAGTCTGATGTAGACACGCTTAACCCACCTAAACACAGCAACAGTCTGATGTAGACACGCTTAACCCACCTAAACACAGCAACAGTCTGATGTAGACACGCTTAACCCACCTAAACACAGCAACAGTCTGATGTAGACACGCTTAACCCACCTAAACACAGCAACAGTCTAAAGTAGACAAGCTTCATCCACCTAAACACAGCAACAGTCTGAAATAGACACGCTTCACCCACCTAAACACAGCAACAGTCTGATGTAGACACGCTTAACCCACCTAAACACAGCAACAGTCTAAAGTAGACAAGCTTCACCCACCTAAACACAGCAACAGTCTGATGTAGACACGCTTAACCCACCTAAACACAGCAACAGTCTGAAGTAGACAAGCTACACCCACCTAAACACAGCAACAGTCTGATGTAGACACGCTTAACCCACCTAAACACAGCAACAGTCTGAAGTAGACAAGCTACACCCACGTAAACACAGCAACAGTCTGATGTAGACACGCTTAACCCACCTAAACACAGCAACAGTCTGATGTAGACACGCTTAACCCACCTAAACACAGCAACAGTCTAAAGTAGACAAGCTTCACCCACCTAAACACAGCAACAGTCTGATGTAGACACGCTTAACCCACCTAAACACAGCAACAGTCTGAAGTATACAAGCTACACCCACCTAAACACAGCAAGAGGCTGAAGTAGACAAGCTACACCCACCTAAACACAGCAAGAGGCTGAAGTAGACACGCTTCATCCACCTAAACACAGCAACAGTCTGAAGTAGACAAGATTCATTCACCTGATCACAATGACAGTTGGAAGTATACAGGCTTCACCCACCCAAACCAAGCAACAGTCTAAAGTAGACAAGCTTCATCCACCTAAGCAATAGTCTAAAGTACATGGACTTTACCCACCAGATCACATTAATAGTCTGGAGTAGACAAGCTTCACCCACCAGATTACAATTTTAGTTATGAATTAGACAAACCTCACCCACCTGATCACAATGACAGTCTGCGGTAGAAAAGCTTTCCTTACTTCATCACAATGACAGTTTGGATTAGAGCTACTTCGAGTGTAATTTGAGTTACTTCAAGCTACTTAACCGAGAAGTCTGTTGTTCTGATCAATTGTTAGACAAACAGGCAGGTCGAGCTACCATTACACTGTCTGTCACTGCATTGCGTCACACAGTTTTGCTTTTATGTCCCATTGTCACACTCTGCAACACGACACATCCACCACAAGTAGATCACAGGTCAATGATTGTGCTATAATCATGGGTAATATTAGTCCCTCGTACAGCCTGCACACAAAGTTAACAACTCAATCAGCCAATGAAGTGTCCACAAAATGGAAGTCCTACGAGTGGTAGTGTGCTGGCGATTACATGCCTCTCTGTGAGAGTGTGGGTCAAATCCCACGAAGTAGGTGATATAGACTGCAACCTGTCGAACTTCCCCTTTACGGGGGCCTCGGTGAGTTGGGTCGCCCTTTTCATTGTGCTGGTTGATAAGGTGCTTCACTCTGAGAGTGTTGGTTCGAACTACCGGAGCAAATAACGTCCAATACCATCTATGGCCAGTCTCTCAAATGTTTCCGTTTCCTTTTCTTACGAGACATCACAGGTAAAGTGGAATTCGTCAACGGTGAGGTCACGAGTGTCTCAGTCGTTCGCACAATACCCATGCCATGTGTGTCGATGGAGTGGTAAACGACAACGAACTTCATCACTCACAAAACCAGTCATTCAGCTATTCACTCACCCAACCACCCAAACTACCATTTATTTACCCAATCAATCACTCAACCACTCAACATCCAACCACTTACTCACCCATCCACTCACTCACTCACTCAACCACTCAACCACTCAACAACTCAACCACTCAATCACTCATCCATCCACTCACTCACTCACCATTATAGGTACAGGGGTTACATTTTGCATACATAATTCAGAGAAATATCCTTAGATCTAACTTCTAGCACAACAATGATAATTATATTTGTTAGCATCATGTGTTTTTGATATGGTGCACCGTACCTTAAAATTGGACACGTTTTCTCGAAAACAAGGATTGAATTTTACGTACACCATTAAGTACTGAATAAGTTGATCACATTTGAAATAAAAGCGTCGATACCATTTCTATCTCTGCTAAAACATTTTGTCAATCGACATCAAATCGTGATGATACCATTTCTCTGCATGAAAGTATATGTTGCATCTATTACAAATAAACACAGAAACGAAACATCAGTTCAAAATAATTACGGATAAGGATAAGTGGACTACAATAGAAAACATGCCAGAAAGGTACAATTCAAGAATTTTATTCAAACGAAAACAAATATCAATTACGATGTCAATAAAGCTGGTAAAACATACATGTTTGCCAGTGCGCAGGTTTACAAGAATAGTCGATAGTATATGCAAAGCTGCTACAAAATAATGTGAAAATGAATTACTGAGTAGTCGGCTTAGCAAATCTAGTTCTGCTTTCAATTCACATGCTGGCAAAAACATATATAAGCTACTTATTATATAAATCTTTTCTGGTACATTTTCTTTTAGGCAGAATTTAAATGTTTCACCACTGCTTCAAGACATACACTATCTTCTTTGAGAGGAGTCACGTTATATTCCACGTATTGACGACCAGAAAACAATATATATTTTGATAAACCCTGAGGCAACATTATTCTTCCCAGTATTTTCTGAAACAAGCATCCCTGTGCACACTAATCTCAAATGGTCAGTTTCTTAATAATAAGTGTCCCCCCAGGTTATTTTACTACACATATTAAACAGGGGAGCATTCTTCTCATATGTTTTTTATCGTCGAATGAGAAGGCCGATGTGGTGTGCAAGTAGGAATGAAACAAAAAAGCGACATATGATTACTTCGAAATTATATGAACTATGCGTCCACAATGGTCAAAGAGTTAATTCATCGGTTGAACTCGATGTTGTAATACGACGAATTACATTTCATGGAATATGGTACTCGCCTGGAACACATATACACAAAATGTATACAGAAATGACTCGGACGAGAACATAAAATAATTCACCTTTCTGTCTCAACAAAGAGAGATACTGAACACGAGTTGACGTAAGCATTTCCTTTCTGTAATGACCAATGGGCAAGTATGAAACGAACAGTCTTTCTGCAGTATTTAATGTAACGTATAATACTGCATGACAGTATATAGTCACGTAGTCAGTGCATCCAAAAGATCCACATATTTATATTATAATTTCGACCCTGCTATGACCATAGCACTGACGTTGATCTTACTCATTCGACTATTGTAAGAAGCAAGCCTCAGGAGCACACACTTAAAAGTACACAAATTCCCAATAACCTTTAGGATGACCGTCGTTCCCCGACCCAAAAAAGTTATATGTTAAGTTTGGAATGAGAAACTACCTGTCGTACATTACCTGTCGTACATTACATCTGAACAATACCCATTCTCTTTACTTTCTGGAAGGAGAGTGAGTAAGTGACGGCATCTCAGCTTAATGTGGAAGGAAAGGGATACATGATGCAGGTCTCAGATCGTTACCAATTCGGCGAAATCCACGTGCACGGGTGTGGTGCTGACAAACCTAGAAACATAATCGGGACGAACCGGGATTCGAACACACAATCATAGGTTTCTGGCGTGGCCAAGGGACGCAACTCTGCACAGCGAATCGCAGCGCCTGGAAAGACGTTGACTGAAGATATATGAATATTGATTTTAACCAGCTTGTAACATTACCAATTTTGGAAGCTCTACAGCCATTTTTTTCAGCTTCGTCAGTTAAGCAGTTTCAGAAGAAATGGCATCACGCAGTTTGACAGAATTACGCGAATGGTCACATCAGCAAGCCGAGGCCAACGCCAATATTTACAAAATAACAGTGAAATGGAACATATACTAGTACGTATAAACCTACGGTGACAGTAACGACGACGACGATTACGAAGTACGATTGGTCAGTCGACCATAACATACGCTTACATGTCAAACCCCCTAAAAATCACAGTATGTTGAATATACGCATGATAATAAATCCCAGTCAACTGAGGATGAAAAGTATATATACACCTAGTGAACAAAGTAAAATAGTAAGCGAGTGAATGTGCTTTACTTTTTGAGTCAAACGATTGTAACTGACAACTGAGACACATATGGGTTAAATGCATTGTTGTCACGAATGCGGTACGGTCGCTTCCATTCGTTGAAACTGTGTTTAGGTGGTAAGGTGTTATGTCACTGCAACGTACCCTCTACAAATTGTTTTAAGCCTTGTTCTTAATGACGTCGTAGTCACTGTTCGCCTTAGCCTCGACATCCACTGCATCATAGTCATTGGTGAACATGTTGCGACCACCAGCCTGCTCGGATAGAGATGTGTAGTTGTCTGAAGGCTGTGCAGTGTTCCTATCCACTGGCTCTTGTGTGTCCTTGACTCTTACCACATCCTTCTGAGAAGCGTTTATCCACTGCAACCTGCGAAGCAAGATTTACAGATGTTGGTCTTCAGATGACGATCTACCATAAGAAGGGTGTACACAATAAGTGATAAAAAGTATCATGTCATGGGTGATTTTGTATGGTTTACTTACCTCCATTTTCTTACCCGGGCCACGTAAAGTCCAACTACAAGAATCAGCATGAAAGAAATTCCAGCAGCTAAGCCGATTATTCCAGCTGTTGTCGGAGTGATTGCAGAATCCATTTGTAATTCTGTAAAACAAGAGAAATAGTATAAGTGGGGTGAAATTGTGTTTAATATTATTCCACTTACATGGCGACGAACATGCACATTTGTGTGTTTGCTTGTACTTGTCAAGACATTAAAACTGCCCCCATTGTGTTGAAAAAAGAACGTATTTCGTAAACGTTTTATTTTTTTCACTAAGAAGCAGCAGCATCTCTACACTTGTGAACAACAGACGTAATTCAAAATTAGCTTTTCATTATTACTTTCAACAAAATTAGAAAATGCGCTATCGTGTGACTGGAATCCTGGTCCATCGCTGGATTGTCAGGTTTGTTTACAGGCCGCCGTCGCATGTCAGGAGTACTGCTGTGCGGGGTGATGTAACAAACACATACTTTTTATTCAACTTATGTGAGTGGCGGAGTGGCGGTATGACAGAACGATCCTTTTCATTGTCAAGAACCACTGGTGTAATCACTGTTTTTTTGTCATCCATTTATATAATTTTCAAAACTATTAGTCTGTTTCGTTGTAAATTATGACTGGTTATTCAGTGGCGTTGACGTTTATAGCACTGGTCCAGTGAGATACCATGTCCAAATGTAGCATGGGTATCCCACTGAGAGACCATTCCTTGTTTTATGCTCCTTATCCCGAGCACCAGCAAGTACTGTGTGTTAGCATCTTTGGATATGAGGTGGCCAGGGGATCGAACCAACGACCTTCCGCTCTCCCGGCAGACGCCTAACCCTCCACATAAATATATACAATGTAATAGTTCATAGAAACATAAAGAATGACAACCTTCTCTGGTGCAGTTACAGTGTGTGGATACTACCCCACATGCACCAAATTTCTTTTGTCAAAAGCCAGTTGATGTTCGCCTTCAGTATGAAAGAAGATTACAAACGCCAAATCTAGAGAATAATCAGTGTCGATTATGTGCGGAAACTGATAACATCGTAAAAGGGTCGTAAAAGGCAAACTAATTTTATAAATGAATTACAGTTGTCCAATGTCCATCCCTCCTGACACCTATCACAAATAGGTCCATAACAATACTCTAGTTTCTGTTATTGACGGGTGCTTTTATGATGGAGTGATGTAGGATGTAGAATATGGTCTCCATTTTATGTCTCTTCTTTATTATGAGGAACACAACGTTTTGGAGAATTTACTTCCTCCTACATCAGGTGAATGAGTTTACTAAAGTTGCGAAAAGTGATATTTCAAGACAGTGAACATTTTGAGAATATCTCCATCGTGTCTTTTGATGTCCAAGTATGTGATATATTTGATATCATCCAACATCATTCTTTCAACTTTTTTGTAGTTTGTAGACAGAAATAAACAGTGTCTTAAGTGTAAAGAAATACACATTGTCTTAAGTGTAAAAGTACTGCTAACAGCCTCAGTAGCAAAGCCATTAGTGATGTCATTTGATTATGTCGCCATGGTGGTTCTTTTATGGTAAGTATCTGGCCTGTACACAAACTGTTGACCTCCTTTTCACGTTAGTTCTTCAATGACAAAGTAATGTCAGATATTTATGGCTTATTCTCTGGAAAAAGGTTTGTTATGAACTTTAAATTTCTCATTTAACACATCAATCGAGACTGATCGTTTCGCCATTTTTGGTAGGTTTCAAGAATATTTTTTTCCTATAGACCACTTCTCAAAAAATATATAATAAATAGGATATTCCATGGGTCTCGTGAAATATCATGTTTCTCGCATCTCGTGAAGGGGGAAAGGAGATATTTTCACTCGTTTCTACGCCATTTGTAAAAAATAGCTCCCTTCCCTCCCATCTCTGCTCACGCTCTCTCTCACTCACTCACACACACACACACACACACACACACACACACACACACACACACACACACACACACATGTGGATATGTGTTTCTAGTTTTCATAGTTTTCTGACGACATACAAAAGGAACAAGAGAGTTCATATCTTTTCGTCTTAATGTATCTTAAATTTAAAAGAAGGCAATTTTGTTTACTTTAGATTGCTCACACTCACCTGTCTGACACAGGTCCAGTTGCCACCCTGCCTGACATCCACCTGGACAGGCTCCACTGACGTGATGACATGTGTTGGTATCAGCACAGTGGCCACATGCGGAGTTACATTTGATGCCATATGTGCCATTGGGACACTCTGTTTTGAATATTGCAAGGCAAATTAATTTCATTTCAGCGCATGAACACTAATGGTGAGTGAGTGAGTTGGGTTTAAAGCCGCTTTTTTACAGTATTACAGTTATATCGCGGCGTATCAGCTTAATGTGGGAGGAAAGCCCGAAGTGATGCAGGTCTCAGACGTTTACCACTTCGGTGAAACCCACGAGGACGGGTATGGTGCTGACAAACCTAGAAACATAATCGGGGCGAATCAGGATTCGAACCCACAATCATTGGTTTCTGGCGTGCCCAAGGGACGCAACTCTGCATGCAGTCTCGTGGGCCACCCGTGCCCCCTGAGCACTAATGTACCCGTATACTTTCAAACCCGGACATTTTTTCTGAAAAACGGTGTATCACGATCCCACACCTAACAAAATCCAGAAGCCACGAACACTGTGAGGGAAAATATTGCCAATATCGTTTCAAAGGGCCTTGAGTGACATGTTGTCACCTTCAATGTTTACCATGTACAGTAGCTTCTATTAATTGTTAATTTTGCATCGTCCCTTGTGACAGTTATGGGTTATTCGTAATTCTTGTTGATTGCTTGGAATATATAACTTTGCCAAAACGTACTAGTTATTGATTTTTAGGTGAAATTACAGGAAAATACACCAATGATTTTTGATGAAAGAACTAAAGTGATTTAGGTTTCAAAAACTTTCGAATCAAACACAAGATTGTGACATTCATGAAGTACCTGATAGCACCTGACCTTGGACAGTACGTGCATGGTGCTGTATGCCAGATTTACCCTTGTCACTCAGTCTCGGTTATGAGCAGACGCATTTTGTTGTCTTGGTACCAAATTCTCAAAGACACTTTATTAAACACATATAGCAACCGCATTGATCATACCATGTTTGCAATGCAGGTGGGCACAGGTCAGAATATTGTTACCAAAAAGCTGAATGTTTCTCAGTCTGTTATTAGCAGATTGTGGGCCCGATACCAACAAACACATAATGACGATGATCTCCTCCGCTCTGGGCGCCCAAGGACAACCACTCCAGCCCAGAGCAGATTAGTCAGAAAATGGCATTAAGAAATCGGTTGCAAACTGCCACTCAGCTATGGGACCAGCTGCAACAGGCAACTGGTGTAAGAGTACATGCCCAGGTGGTGCGAAAGCGTCTGCGCAGATGACGACGTCCATGTGTCATCCTACACAAATTACTGCACGCCATTTGAATCAGAGGCGTCAGTGGTGTGGGGAGCGTCAACACTGGGATAACTGACTGGGATAATGGCATGTCCTAATGAACGTTTGATGGACGTCGTACAACATAATCGTTTGGCGGATGGGTCCATAATATTTTGGATTGGTATCATAATGACTGACCGACCTGCATCCCTACTGTCCAAGCCAGAGCCACAGGTCAATACTTTTGGGACAACACTACTTGTGGTGTCATTTTCACAACTTGATGGACAACGTTTCATCTATCAAGATGATAATGTACGTGCTCATCGTTCCAGGATTTCGGGGTGGCGGGGTAGCCTAGCGGTGATGACCTGGCCTCGTCACGCCGAAATTCCGAGTTCGATTCCAAACATGGATAAAATGTGTAAAACCCATTTCTGGTGTCCCCAGCAGTGGCATTGCCGGAATATTGCTAAAAGCAGCATAAAACACTACTCACTCAAACATTCATGTTATTGTCCACACTCAGTCCTGACCTTTCCCCCATTGAACACGTTTGGGACGTCAACGTCAAAATCCGCAAACCACTCTCAATAAACTATTGTTGTCCTCACTGATGAATCAATCCGATGTTGGTCGACTCATCAGAAGCCTGACTCGAAGAATTCGAGCATGGATGACACACAGAGGTTGTTTTACCACATATTAATCACGTTGGCTCAAAAATGCAATTTCGAACTGGATCCCGACCTTTTGAACGACCTACTGAGGCACCATCTCATCACATCAACCATTATAACCGATTAGATAGTCCTCATCAGATATGACCATATAGATCAGAAGATATGTCTTGATGACCACACTATCTCCTACCTTTTGGCATATGTATACCAATTTGGTGTCAGGAAATTGAATTATACCTTGTGTGCAGTCGTGTAGTGTCCATCCCGCATCACATTGAATCCCGCATCGTCCATCACCATGACACGATGGACTATAACAATGTCTATCAGTGCATCTCAGAAAGCAGTTGTTTCCATAAAAACCAACAGGACAGTCTACAATGAAATGGGCATATTAAACTCATTGTCTGTACTTATGAACAGCAGAATCTCTGCACTTCTTAAATATAATTCAAACTTAGCATATCGTTTTTAGTTTCAACAGAATCCTCAAATATACTACCGTGAATGTGTGGTCCATAACTTGATTGTCTGGTCTGTTCACATACCGCCGTCACAATATACATCTTCATCTTGTGTGAAAAGCGGATGATGCTATCGGTAGGGCAAGATATGCTTTCCCTTACATGCAAATGTGCCACCAAATCCCTGGCTCAACGATTAACCATAATCCTCAATACAATGAAGGAAGACCTTTCTTTTTTCTGGGTGCCACTGGTGGGGCTGGATACGCTCACCTTTTCGCGAACATCTGCTGTCATCAATATTTGAAAGTGATTCATAAACACAAGATATAGTTGCAGAATCCTTCCATGAATGTCATGGCGGAGTTTTGTTGGTGAAAATGATACAGTCTAATTATCTACACTTTCCATATTCATAAGAAATACACATTTCTGAAAAGAAATTAATTTAAATTGTCTTTTTCAAACCCCTATACACTTCTTTTTTGGAGAGGATATGTCATTATAATTCCCTACATTTATTACAACGGAACCGGTTTGGCAGGATCTCGCATGTGTCATTGTGTTGTTCCTCTGTTTGAACGTTTTACTTTGTTTATTTCACAGACGTTGTGGGAAAGGTGGGATAGCCTGGTGGTTAAGGCGTTCGCTCGTCATGCCGAAGGCCCGGGTTCGACTCCCCACATGGGTAGAATGTTTGAAACCCATTTCTGGTGTCCCTTCGACGTGATATCCCTGGAATAGTGTGAAAGCGGCGTAAAACCATACTCACTCGTTAAATGTTTTCTAAGTGATGCGTTTTTACGACACAATCGCAATTATTGGAACCCGTCTGTCTTATCAAACTATTTCATTGTCACCAATCTCCAAAGGATCTGTACACTAAAGAATCGTACCCAGGAAACTCACCTGAAACGTCGTATTCTTCTGGGTACGACTTGCTAGTTCTTTAGGACTGATTTTAATACAAAATTGTTGAAATATTTACACCTTCTAAATTACGCTAAGGCAGGGCTAAATATATGTATTGAGAATAATTAGGAATCACTATCAAATTTTAATGATACTAGGTGTTCGCGAAAAGGTGACCCTGTCCGGTCCCACCAGTGGCACCCGCCACAAACACATGCAAGGAAAAGTCAGTTGTTCACCTAAAGAAATTAGTGGAACATGATACAAGTCAAGGACATCAATTTTTACACTGATGCGTCAAACTTTGAAATGTACCAGTAAACCATTTGAAAGCTTTCCCTAAGACCTTGATTTCACCCTTGTCAAACAACTTTCGAACAAGAGTGGTATGACACTTCGAAATCTTCGTAAATAGTAACATCATGTGTTGACTATTACCTTGAATACAGTCTGTTCCCTGATAACCAGCCGCACATCCACCAACACACTGTCCTTGTATGACGTCACAGCTGGAGTCCGACTTGCAGTGACGAGTAGCACAGCGTTGACCACAGTTGGTTCCATAATACCCAGAGGTGCATGCTAGAAAATTAATCTGCGGTATACATAAAACTGGAAGGAGACTCATCACCATTGTTTTCAAAATTCCACAAACACTTTTAAATGGGCTTTTATACATTTAACGCACCTCCCTCCCTGAACATATTAAAATACATACAATGTGTTTCAGCAAATCATATGGCAGATATCCAACTGCAATGCTGAACATTTGGTTAGCAATTCAAATATAGCACATGAAGTATAGTTAATCAAATTAAAGAGAATGTCACTGTCACAAATAAACAAAATGCTTAAAACAGCGGGTCTCCCCATGCTTATTGAATCACTACATACCTCCAGTAAACTAAATAAGAAAGGTAAAGTCATTTTCAGTTTACGAGGGCTGATCAAAAAGTGCTAAGCCTAACAAACAAAACCAACAATTGTGAAAGTGTTTTTAATTTCATTTTTCAACATAATATTTTCAATACACAGATCATTTCGATAATGAACCCTTTCAGTGTTCTGAAGCCACCCTTATCGTTGTCGTCCTAGCGCTTTCCACGCTTTCAGTTCTTTCAGTTATGGAGGCAGGTGGAAAATCACTTGGTGCCAGGTTTGGCGAGTATGGGGGCTGAGGAAGTTCTTCCAACCCATATTGTGCACAGCAGCCTTTGCAAGTCGAGAGGTGTAAGAGGAGACATTGTCATGTAAAAGTAGAACTCCAGCCGTCAGCATTTCTCGAAGCAGCATTCCTCTTTTGGCAGAATCTCTCAGGCGATGGAGCAGATCAGCATAGTAGGCACTGGTAATCGTCTTTTGACTTTCTAAGTAATTAACAAGGATCACACCCCTTGCATCCCAGAATGTAGTGGCCATAACTTTCTTCACTGATCTTGAAGACTTGAATTTCTTTGGTCCCGGTGAAGTGGAATGGTGCCATTCAGCGGATTGAACTTTTGAATTGGTATCATAGTGGTACACCCATTTATCATAATCCGTTATTTATCTTTTGTTGAAATCCTCCACAATTACCTCTAAACTTTCTCTGGCAATGTCAGTTCTTTTTTCCTTAAGAATCAGAATCTTTATTGATGGAAGTTGATCGACGTCCAGACCTTAGGTAATAATCAAGGCTTACACATAGCTGCCCAAAGTTTAACAGTGGAATAGATAGGGTACCTATCCCCATACACTTGTGACATGCGGTCATGAATTTCTTGGGGAGTACTTTTCTCTTAAGTAAATAAAAGATAATGACTACTCGGTACTCGGTCTTTTCCATTTCTGTGTCCAATTACGAATATACAAACGGCCTCAACATACCAAATACACTGGTAGTGAACTACACCAATAATGTACTACATTGACCAGTTCATTTTGTTGTGGCCCATAAGTCAATCAGGCTTAGAACGATCTGACCAGCCCTCGTAATGACATCCTTACCCAGGTTAAGAATTACCTTACTCCTGTAGCGGGACAAAAACACAATGCTCCTGGCTAACCTAAGATCGTTATGTGCATTAAAGACTAGGACACTCAAGATATCCCGATGAAAAGCCTTTTGAATTCGTCAGCCACGATGCATGCCCCTATTCTGTAACACAACGTTTCTAGCAACAGAGACGGAAAACTGTCATCCAATGTTTGGACCGAGCGATCTGCGCCTCTACTTAAAACACACAAACACTAAAATTAATTATCTTCCAATTATATCAATGTACGTGTAACAATATTACACTTCATAATATTTATATTTGATTTGAGTGTAGACATTAGAGTGGGTTCCGACTGTATGTAAGCTGTTGTGTCTGAATGTGTGAATGTAATGTAATTTGGAGTGAAAGGCTTTGTTGTATGTATTGAGTGATTGCGTTGGGTATAAAAGAGACTTTGACCTTATTATCTGTGCAGTCATTTGAAAATCTGACACAGGCCAGACGGTTTGGTGTCAACACTTTCACTTCGGCTTATTTTACATTATACGTACCAACCTCCCCCAAAATCACATGGCAGCTATCCAACTGCAATGTTTCACATTTGGTTTGTAATTCAAAGACAGCTCATAATATCTTACCCTAAACCTAGGTTTAACGTACATACACAATTATAGAGTCAAGTTAATCATATCAAAGGACGTGTTACTGTCAATGTTAAGAAACAAATGCTAAAAACAGCAGGGATTCACATGCCTTTGGTTATTTCATCACCTAACCAATGATACGTGCTCTTATTCTGTAACATGCCATTTCTGGTAGCAAAGACGAAAAGCTGCCATCCCAGGTTGGTCGAGACCATGGACAGACTGATCTACGCATTCAGGTGAATACTTTTCCAATAATACCAACTTTCAAGGTACATGTGTCACGATTAAGCTGCATAAGTTTCAAATTTGATTTGCGTGCAGACATTAGAGTGGGTTTCGACTTTATATACATGTTGTGCCTGAACGTTTGTTGAATGCTTTGAGTTGGAGTGAAACGTTTTGTTGCATGTGCTGAATGATCGATTGTCGTATAAAAGAGGCTTTGACCTGATTATCAGTGCAGTCATTTGAAAATCTAACACAGGTTAGGGTGGTTTGGGATTTGGTGATGTCTCATTGCATGAGTATGTATTATGTCGTCTGATCAGTTACTGTCGTACAACATGTTATAAATACATACATAGAATAAGTGTAGGTTTAGAGATTATGTTTATTGATATGTAAGTGAAAGAATGACGGCACATGGTTTCGAATACACCATCTTGTTTGGGGCAGGATACGCTCATCTCTTCGCGAACACCTGACATCATGTCAATTTGACATTAACTTATATACACATGCTCGGAAACGTACAATCGTCGATAAAGCTTTTGGCACATTTTTTTTTATGAACATGGAAAGGTTTTTGTTGCTTTTATTCAGTTGGGTTATGGTTATTCTGTAGGCAGTTTTGATTCTGTGCCACACTATACATAAATTATATGGTAATACGTTTTTCAGGGTGAGCTGCAAGTGATCTGTCATTGTGTGGGTACTTACTCCACACCTGTACCTCGGCAAAGTCCAACACAGCACCCTGTCCATCATTATCAGTCTCAGTGTAGACGGTCAGGGAGCGCCAGGTTCCAGGACAGGTCACATTCAGTACGGCAGGGATGTTTGTACCGTCAGGACGTCCAGTAACTGTGTGACACAGACTTCCTCCTTTTGGGTCCGATGAATCCGTAACAGAGGTGTAGAGTTGGACGCCATTACGCCGTTTCTTGTCTGAAAGGAACATTTGCTGAAATTATATCTATCAAAAATGATTCACGACATTATAGATATGCCTGTACAGCCTGGGCTTACGACAATGTGATATACAAGTATATATGAATACGTAATGAATATTATAAGTCGATTGCGCCGCACCAACTGTTTTGTATCGACTGTGATGTTTTCTAAACCTGGCTTCCAAAATGAAACAGACAGTACTGTAATGAGCCTGTTTAAATGTGTATACTAACGAGGAAAAGTAACAGTGCTTCATAAAATAGTTCAATAGTAATATGTACTTTATGAAATTTAATAATAGGTTCGTAACAGAGGAGTTTGACGCCATTACATCGCGTCATAGAATCTAGTAAGTATCCTATAGTGAACACCATTACATGGAAATAGTCAATCTATGTGGTCTTTACATTTTCCCATGATTTTTAATTGTGAAAAATATCTTTTCCCCTCGATGCTGCCTAGGTCGCCAAGGTATTGAAACATAATTACTGCACAGAGGACATAATGCTGGAGTCCATCAATATTTACAATCAGCAATGAAGCATTAGAAATTATACTGATCAGTTTCTGTTTGTTTGTTTGTTGTTTAATGCCGCATTCCGCAATATTAAATACCGATCATATAGTTTGTATCTAACAGTACTACATGAACCAGTACTACATGAACCAGTTACTACTGCTTCAAAAGTGGCATGTTTAATGCTAACTAGTACATATATTTGCAGTCAACATCCCATGTTATGCTTTTTAATCTTATTTTCTTTAAATCTAAATATCACCAACACAAATTTGATGATAATGAAATCAATGCAGTTTACACGCCCAGAGAAATATATTTACAGCTAATTACTTTCATATCAAATGTTAAAAATCATTATCATGGCATATAGTATTTAGCTATAAACGGATATTTTTTACACTGGCATAAGGTCAATAACCTTTTATTATAATAATCACTTCGTTTGCTAAGTGGAGAAGATGTTTAGTATGCTGAAAAATACGGTGGACAAGCATGCCATAATTTCAATTCTTTTTACATTTGATACACAGATTTTTTGTGAATAATGTTTTTTTGCAGAAATGTCTTGGATACATATTTTTCTTTCTAAAAGATGATTTTCACTATTTACTTTCGTCATGTTGTATTTTCTTATGTCTATATCATGTAGCGTTATTACAACTTTCAACCATTATTACATAATATCTAAGGATACTTACAGTCTGCCCTGAAATAGATTTTAACCTGTGCTGACTGTACTTCTCTCTGTAGAAACACCTTCCACCAGGCGGTACGTTCATCAGCCTTGGTGTGCATTAAATATGCAAACATGTCTGCGATAGTCACTCCATCTACAGCATTACTGGCCGGCACATTTCTATCTGTCATCATTGTACTCATCCATGCTGGTTTGTTCAGGGCGACATTTTGCCAGGTACCTATAACAGTAGTGGACAAATTAAGAAGCTTTGAAACCAGATTTTTATCAACCATATTTACGTGAATCATATTAAAGTTTTTTCAATATGCCCACATACTATCTCCAGTGTTACAATTCGCAGGACATGCCCCAACGTCACCAGATGAATATCCAGTGGAACTGTTTCTGGATACCCCTCATCTTTTGAGAACAGTGTACACTAGTTTGTATCATTGTACTACAGTAGATATTTGTGATGTGGACTACGGTAGCATATATATAACCTAGAGAGTCGCTTAATGCCGATTGGCTGTTTTAGAAATCCTGTAATTTCATTGGTTAATGACACATTGCCGGAACTCCATTTTCCAATTCATCATGTTCATTCGTCTTTTTCCACATATATTTGCCATACGAGCCTTGTCATTTACAACATAAAGCGTTCCATGAACTATATATTTTTATTAATTCAAATAGAATATCGTTCACACATATTGTTTACGATAATGGAATATACAAAACATAAAAACTAATTAAGATTTATAAGTACATGAAATTAGATTGAATAAATCAATCGTCTGCTATACCTGCAAGTAAACAACAATGGCGACATCATTGTCCCCGATATAAGTAAACGATCCTTTGAAGTTTGTTGGAAGAGTAGTAAACATAATACAGCCATTTTTAATGTTTTTGTGGTCAATACTGACATGGATGAGCGACAAGTCCCTCGTGTGATTCCTGAAACTGTGACTTCAATGTCTGCGATGCCCAAACATATTGGTCTACGTCAATCATTTTTCGATGATTTGATAGATAATGATTTCTTGGATCGCTCGAATAAACAGCTCTGATGTTCAAAAACAAGCGGAAATATTTGTTGCCGTGTACATCATATTTTTTGCAGAAAATGAAAATACAAACACTGTATAAAAGAAACAATGCTCAACATGCGAGTTGGCAAAAAGTGTCTTTCCGAAAAAATGAAGGAGCAACGCCCAATTGAAGTTATCCCTCTTACTGAACTTAACACAATTATATGCAGGTTTGATTCCGAGTACGAGACAAGCTCAAAAAGCAAAGATTATGGCAACTCTGTTTTCGATTAAATTGAATTTTCCAAACTGAGGGATATCATCGAGTCAAAAACAAAATCACTGAAAAAACAGGGAAAGGAAACGCTACCTTACTGAGCAGAAGCTGTAACAGTGAAATATAGCAACTCTGAGATGCAGGCCAGCTTGGCTCTATTTAGTTTGTCTGTTTGTTGTTCAACGCTTCAACGCAATATTCCAGCTATATGACGGCAGTCTGTAAATAATCGAGTCAGGACTAGACAATCCAGTGATTGACATCATGAACATCGATGAACGCAATTGGGATACGATGAAATGCATCAACCAAGTCAGCGAGCCTGATTACCCGATAATCACCACTTTCGACAAGCATAGTTGTCTTTTACGGCAAGCATGGGTTGCTTAAGATCTGTTCTATCCCGGATCTTCACGGGTCAAGCTTGGCACTAACACACCTGAATTCATATGAAAGATGGTGGAACAATTTCGGTCTACGGTCAATAACTTCACACACAAGAATTACTTGGGAGGGGGTGGGGTAGGAAAGGGCTGGTTAGAATGAGATTAAAATGAGATTATGATATCCATGAGTGCATGAGGTATGTTGAACGGCAATCCAAAATCAGAACCTAAGACGATCCTACGGGTGTTCCTAATGTGACACCAAGTGTCTGAGGCCAGCCCGACGACCCCTCATGTTGTCCTCTCAACGTGTATAAGTGTAACAGGTTTTAATGCAGAGAAAACACGACTTGCTTTTGGGTGTCCGTTTATTTACGGGACGAAGAATATCAATAATACCCTGCAAACATATATCATAATTATGAAATATCTGAACACAACAGTAACGCGCATATTGCCGTGGTATCACAGATTCAATCCAAGAGAAAGTAAGGGAGGGAGATAACTGAGACACTTTTGTCACATTTAACATTAAATAAATACATTTATGGCAAACAATTTTCCCTTTCAATTATTTCACTTACATAATGGTACTTATAGCATATACGTAGTAGGGATTCAAAAACACTCCAATGAGAATGTAATTTACATTTTAATAGTTCATATTCAAAATTAGCTCACCCATCTATAAGACAAAGCAATTCCCTCGTCTCTGTTAGATGGTAAACTTATACGTTGTACCTTAATGAAATGTGACGACATATGCGTTCTCGCCTTCAACACTCTCCTTTCACAAACACACATTACCAATAACACATTACTCCTCACGTTCTCGGAAACTTTTTTCACAGCGCATACAACCTACACACTTGATACTTGCAATGATTGTAGTGAGTGAGTGAATTAGGTTTAAAGCTGCTTTTAACAATATTCCAGTTATATCACGGCGTGTCAGCTTAATGTGGGAGGAAAGCCCGATGTGATACAGGTTTCAGGCGTTTACCACTTCGGTGAAACCCACGAGCACGGTTATGGTGCTGACAAACCTAGAAAAATAATCGGGGCGAACCGGGATTCGAACCCACAATCATAGGTTTCTGGCGTGCCCAAGGGACGCAACTCTGCACAGCGAATCGCAGCGCCTTAGACGACTGGGCCACCCGTGGCCCCGGCAAGGTTTTTAATATTTCTTAAAGTGTTGATTGAATGATTAGCATGAACTTTGCAACCTGAAACTGTTCAGCAAAACACAGTGACATGTTTACGTCTATAAAATGCTAACATCAAAATGAAATATAACTAACATGAATTGCGCAAGATATGAGTACTGATAAACCTGGCCAAGACAAAGAACAGCAAAAAGAATACGGTAAATAATAATAATGTTGCATACAAAACTGTATAACACAAACAAAAAATGTTTTTTACTTGTTTATTTACTTTTTAAATAAAACAAAATCCAACGTGAAAACGTCACTGCTTCATAAATGTTAACATGCGGGGGTAAGGCAATGTGAAAAGGGATATCAAAACGGACCTGACAGCAGAAATGTTTCACAACCTCGTAAAAATTGGCCAAATATTGAGATTGCAGCAGACATCATGCAGGGAGCAGAAGTGACATGTTCGGATAAGAAATATGTGAATATTATAATGATCACGTAATAAAGTCATTTACCACCTGTAAGCCACTCACTTATCATGCTTATGACACATAGTAGTATAGGTAATGGGGGTTCTGGACCACTTCCACTGGAGCTGGATTTATTACATATACTGCTACTACAGATAGCATTTTTTATGCCAAAATGATTATGCGATTCAACGATAGTCATGAGTTGTATTAAACAAAACATCAATATTAATTAATAATGAATAAAATTTACTATTGCCCACGAGGATATTGGAAAGGTATAGGAGCAATAAAAATTTAGCCACAGTGGCTAAGGTATCTAACGATGTAGCCAAGGATTGGTTAAAGAAACAAGCGATGTGGCAAATATATTTACCGGCACCGCGTTATATACCGAGGAAGAAGTTTGATATTTCTACAACGAATGAAGTTCATCAGGCTGACCTCTTGTTTCTTCCCCACGATAAGGTAAAACGCAAAACGTATAAAAACGCTTTAACGGTAGTGGATGTGACTAGTCGATACAAAGAGGCTGAGCCATTAACCTCGAAAGAATCAACAGAGGTAGCTAATGCACTGAGCCGCATATATAAACGCAGACCACTAAAATGGCCTAAGCTATTTCAAGTAGATCCCGGTTGCGAGTTTATGGGATCAGTAACTAAACTGTTAACAAAGCACGATGTCGAAATCGTCTGTGGTGAAAGAGAGGCCCACCGCAGTCAAGCTATCATCGAAAGATTTAACAGGACATTAGCGGAACGTTTGTTTGGCTATCAGTATGGGATCGAAATGAAATCCAAGCGATTGAAATCAACCGAATGGGTGACACGATTATCAGCCGTTGTATCAGCGGTGAATAATGAAGTAACGAGATTAATAGGGAAGAAACCATCTGATGCGATTAAAATGAAATCCGTGACTTCCGAATCTTCAGCACCAAGGAGAGGCAAAGAACGAAAACTTCCAGATAGAGTAAAGGTAAGATATTTATACCAGCCCGGTGAACTCGAAGGAGGTCTACGTCGCACAACCGATCCCATATGGTCCCTTAAGACGTATAACGTTAGTCGATTGGTTACGAAAGAAGGAGAGCCTATTCTTTATTATCTTCAAGATGGACCGGGTAGGGCATTTGTACGAGAAGAGTTGTTCATAGTTCCCCGACGGTACGGTATTACAACCATAACCATAAGCATAGGTAGTTACACCATCATTATCAATCCATCTCTTTGTATCTAAGGGGGATAATGATGTCTTGTTCATTCTTAATCCATATATCCTATGATTGTAACTTCTTAAAGAGTTCATCTCGTGTTTGAACGTTCTACCGTTGAATAATGCTTCTTTATACTGTTCGTGTTTGATATGCTTTTTTACAACATACTTCTTAACGCCCTTGGCTTTTCTTATCTCCCCATTATCGGACTTCTTTATAGAATACATCTTAGGTCTTAATCTTACATACTCCGCTATAGGGGTCCCAGCACATTCATCCTTCATCTTACCTAACACCTTTTTATTTACAACGCTGTGCAGTGGATTATCTTTTGGGTAATCGCTCGTGTCGTACATATCTATTTTTTCTGCCATATCTTTATACACATCCTCAGTTTATATTTCCATCAACAAAGAATCTGTGTCGGTATATAACACCTCACATCTATCGCCGTATTGCTTCTTAAGTTCGTTGTAATAAAAGTCATACATTAAGTGTTTTGACAAGTCGAGAATACTCATACCGACGTACACCGGTCTGTTGAATTTTATATTACTTTTCTGCATATGCAACGCGGCTAAGTCGTTATCGAATATCTTGCTTCTGTTAAAAGCCGGACTGGCTATAAGTTTCCTGAGTCTTTCTTCCTCATTAGATCTGACTAATTTAACATCAACATGCTTCCTTAGATTCTCCATAGTTTTACCAAATACAGAGTTATTCATGAGCTTATATAGATTCTTTTCGAAACCGCTAGTGGCTATCTTTCTTAAATCTATGTTCAACCTTATATAGGGCTCCATCCAAGGACTTTGATCAAACTTTAGAACTCTGTGTATTTTCTTAAGTTTCATACCTAATTATAGATATAACTGGAGATTTCTGTAGTGAACTATATATTTTGTCTTATCCATCAAATTTGGAACGAGTTTTTTTATGTTAGCTAACCTTGTATTACCCATCAAGGAATGTTGATATTCCGACATCCAATCTTTATTAACCATTAATCTTTCGGGACTTAGCGGATAACTGTTATGATCTTTATGTAACGAACTTGGATATTCCAAGTCAACTTCTAGTATGTACCCTTTATTCTCATTCATATTATTCACATCGATATCATTGACCCATTCAAACCCACCCGTGGGTAAAGGTTGACTCATAGCCCATCCATACAAATTGTTAGCGTATAGATATAATATGTGTGTGTCGGGTTTACTCGGATCGTATCCTTCCACTAATTTATTATTAGCCTCAGAGTACCTTTTCTCCCGCCATCGATATACCACCTCTTAATCCTTTCTCAATAAACAAGTGCATATCGTAATCTGTGAGTAGTTTTAGTTCTACACCGGTATTCTTCAACAATGCATCCCACGATAGTCCGGGACTGGAATAGTAAAATGCTGGATCCAAGCTGTATTGTTTTAAACACGTCTTTCTAAATATCTCGAATATATTGGCGAGTAACAGTACATCCGTTTTTAAGTACAGATCGTGATAATCACCTACATTATTACAACCTAATTTATCCCACACTGTCAGAGCGTCTTCATAATCGGCATCTGTTATTTAGGATTCTGTTAAGTTACTATAGAATGATTCGAGGGGTGGTAATTCAGTTTCCTCGAATCTAGACCAATCATCCATATATTCGTAAGGATATACACCTTTTCTCAGCAACAAACGACGAGTTATCTTATCGGTATATTGATTTGTTATCGCAAAGTCATCAGGATTGTTCGCATTAGCTAAATTGTCCAGGGAAGATAACAGAAACTGTACGGAGTCTATGAATCTAAGCCCATTACTTTGCTTTATTCTAGACTTCCCATCCTTGTCCCTATAATGTGTAGGTTTAGTCAACGAGAACGATATGTATTTTTCCATATTATTAGGAATGCATGTTAAACCGCCGTCGGTCTTTGAGATAGCTTGCATAATGTGATGTGAATCGTATCCCCTAAGGTTATGAAACACAACGGGGATGGGTATTGTTTGAGAATTCATTTTTAGTTTCAAGTTACACTCGTTATGCGCGGCTCGCCGATAATTACCCGTGACGTGACAATGATCTCTAACAGAATCCCCATCCAGGGGTTTATTACAAACATGACAACTCGTTGACTTTTTGTGGGCCCTCCAATCATCTCTCGTCATACGCATGGGTTTCTTACACGATAATTTTTCCCTGATTATTCTCTCTTCATTTTGTAGATATTCTAGGAACTTTCCCGCTGCATCGGGACCTCTGTAAATCACGGGAGTGTTTGTTTTCCCATCATACCTTACAACTATATATCCAAACCCACAAGGAATATGTTCTTGAGTTTTGTACGTAAAACTACTATCTTGATTGCTATGGTTGGTATTTTTTATGGGTTTGATAAGCGCTTCGAAGTCAGCGTAAATTACGTACAGTACTGGCATTTGATTACAATAATGTTCAAATTTTAATATATTTTTCCCCTCTTTAGGCATATCGATCCTGATAGCGGTCTGTCCAACACCTCTACAGTCTTCTTTATGCTCCTCTAATAGATCGTGTCTGCTGTACCCATGCAGGCATCTTTCGCAGAAATATTTCTTTTCCTTATGTTTTGCTTGATCGTATAGCACCCTGTTTAAACTCTTTATCTACGTATAATGATATTTACCATCTTTTTCGAACAAAAATGAATTGATTCTAGGAATATGTTCCGGAGCTGAGTTTATCCTGTGTACAACAATTCCTTTAGAATGTCCGAAAACATTTATAGCTAAATTATTTTGCTTTTCCACCTTATCAATTTGTGATATTGGTGTAGGTTCCTCTATACCATCGAAGTTGAGTCCATCATTTTGAGGATAGCTAGAAGGTCTATCCGGATGCTTGTCTACGGGGAACAATGCAGATCTTATCATCATTCTTAAACAGTCATCTGATTTATTTTTTACGTTAATTATGGCTTTTTTCTTCTTATAATACGGGGGTAAATCTATATAAGATCCACCTTTGAAGGGCATATAATTTGCTATATCTAAATATAAACTGTCGATTTTATCCACACCCCAACCCGAACCTCTATTAGTCCAGCGTTCTAAAGTTACCTGTATCCTCTGAATTGATCTATCTAATGATGCGTTTATAGTATCGGATTCGGTTATAACTTCTTGATTGCTATGGAAATATGGTTCGGTATATTCGGTGCTATTTGTGTTACTTTTACTCAATAACATTTTAATCGTCAGCTGGTATTTTATACTATGCAAATCATCTAACTCCTCGTTAATTTTACTCGATATGATGGGCTTAATATCGTTAACATCCATGTTGGAATTAATATCCATCTTCCAACCTCTTAGATATTTACCAACGCCGGCGGATGTGGGTACAAATATTAATTCTTGTTGTTTATTCTCATCATCATCATTATGTTGATTATCAACATCGTTAGGTTGAACATCATTATTATCTAGTAAAGCGATCAATTCAGCTCTTCTCATTTGAGAATAACCTCTCAGCCCACTGTTTCTCGCTCGAGCTTTGAGTTCTCTAACAGTCTGGGGTTTGTTGTATTCCAATCCAAGTAAGGTAATCAATTCAGCTTTTCTCATTCGAGAATATCCACGTAGACCACGTTGCTTTGCCATAGCTTTTAACTCTCTGACAAAAACCATTGTGGTTGAATGGTATATGCAAAATGAGTCAAATGTCTAATTGATTGTTTTCATATATACCTATTCTCCCCAACCTATTCCTCTCATTGATGTAATCTCTCTTCCTAGCATAAATAATCTGGTTCATGACCCTATCAGCACAGTGTTTCTTACATAAACAATAACGACCTTTGACCCCTATCCCGCATACAGAACACGTATAGTTTATGTTTCCGCGCCTGATGTAATAATAGTGTACGCCGCAGTAAATATCAACACAGCGTCGGTTACATAGAGTTGTCTTACCCATGAGTGTAAATTTGCAATTATTCATGGTTATACATCTATCATATCATTTGTTTAAATGCTAATCACAGCAACACTATTGATTAGGCAGTCAGCCAACGTTATTTATAGATCATGGTTTATGCACAGCCACAGCTGTGGTTATTTATGCTTAATGGTATAGCTGAAAATCAATACAGCAGTCAATCCCATAATCACAAATGTGACCTCGCGGTTCTTTTGTTCCTCTGACGGTGTATAAAACTGACTCATTGTTAGTCTCGGTATTGGGTCGAGTTTTTTCCCATAAACGAGGAAGTATTTGTGCATGACAGATTCGACATCCTGCTTTTTCATCGATAATGTTGTTGATTTTTAGCCGCAATATGCGGTGACACTATAGCGTTAGTAGATGGTTGTGAAACATGTGGTGTTTGTGGCTTGACTATTCCCTTTTCACCCATGATCGTTTGCGTTATTAATTCGACGTTCATATCTGAATTTATACCTGGCTTTTGTTGATCGGTAGCAATAACAATTTTATTATTATAGCCTATCACTTGACCAATCTTAAGTTCCATATTACTTGGAGACATGTATAGTCCCGGCGCATAAACGAAGTCCACTTTGGATTGAGCACACTGTAATGCATCTTGAAAACGCTTTATAGACGATGGTATGTCAACTGGTGAATTAATGACGTCCTCCACATTTGAGACAAACTGTTTTTGCGCATCGAGCGCCGTCCCAGAACCGATGAATCCCGTTTGTGTTTGCGATTGCGCTCCGAGAATTGCCCATACATAAGTTCTTATCGATTCATTAACTCTTACAAATCCTGGGTTAGTAAAATTATTTTCCATTTTATCATTAAGGAATTCATTCCAAGCGTCTGCAGTATGGTTCATTTGTATAAATTTTGTAACGATATAAATTAAACCACTCTTAAAACTCATATTATCCCCTCTCCAATCGTTACTATAAAGTTCCCAGCCTTTTTACCAATCACCGGTTTTATGCCAATGATCATATATTCTTGCGTAAAGTTTGCTGGTACTCCTCAACTTATTAAAATTAACTGGAAATTTATTAAGTTCTTTATATACATAATCGCTTTCTCCTTTGACAGATATTTTTTCCTCTGTGTAAGGAACACCTAGACCATGGTTTGCTCCTTTAATACGCCAACCTTTACTCGTAGAAACATTAAATTCCTGACAAATACGCTCATACGCGGACCTATCATAATTATTATTTGTGGAATTCAACGCTCGGTCCTGCGGTAATTGAGCACTAATTTCTTTAAGTATACGTCTAATCTGATAGTACACGTGAAATGTTATAACAGACTTACTCAGTTCAAATCCTGGAGCATAAAGAGATACGCCACATCCCATTGTGGCACACCATATGGCAAAGTTTAACTGATTCTGCCAAAATTGCATCGGATTGTGAAACCAATCGTGCACCATTTTATCGCTAGTTGCCGTGACCCTGTACTTTTCAAAGATTTAACGAAAAATTCAGGACCGGAGGCTGTTACTATAATCGATTGATTAGTAATGTATCTCGATTTCATATTTAAGTTATGATATAGTATCATTGTATATTTAATATGTATGTTACACTCCCGGGAATAACAAATGGTCAGTCTATTCAACTGCTTCATACTATCGATAACTCGGATGGACAACTCGAAGTAGCTATCTGTGATGTAACGTATTACCCACGGTGGACCAATATAAGTGCTGCAAAAAGAAATAATAAGATGATTATACCAGGTGAAAACAGGGGTATGGAAAAATACATTATTATACCTGATGGGTATTACAGCGTATGCTCACTCAATGATGAAATTTTTAAGCCTAATGGAACTAGTCTCACACAAAATGAGTCGAATGGGACAGTGAAAATATACACTGGAGAAACAGGTATAATTATTGATGAGAACTTAGCAATTACACTTGGATTTGGACAGTCAGTAGTATTACCAGCCAACAAACCAGTGACTGTATATGCATTACCCGATTTAGTTCCCTATAAAGAGTTGTTCATCCATCTTGATCAAATCAGTACGACAGATAATATTCAACAAGTAAGTCCTTCAACTCTACTCAGAAGTATTCCAGTGAAAGATGAAAAATACAATAGCGGTAGAACGGAATCTTCTCAACATTACAATATAAAAAATTAAAGCGGGGTATAATTTCAGACCTCAAAATTTCTGTATTAGATGTAAAACACCAACCTGTACATATAGGATACTTACGTGTAACACTCCATATTATAAATAATGGTTGATTCCATATTTAAGTTATGATATAGTATCATTGTATATTTGATATGTATGTTACACTCCTGGGAATAACAAATAGTCAATCTATTCAACTGCTTCATACTATCGATAACTCGGATGGACAGCTAGAAGTCGCTCTATGCGATGTAACGTATTACCCGAGGTGGACCAATATAAATGTTGCAAAAGATAATAATAGGATAATGCTATTATCCCCATATGGTACTAGCAAATCCATTACTATACCTGATGGGTATTACAGCGTAAGCTCACTCAATGATGAAATTTTTAAGCCTAATGGAATTAGTCTCACACAAAATGAGGCGACTGGGACAGTGAAATTCGACAATGAAGACCAAAATACAATTTTATTGG
Organism: Haliotis cracherodii; assembly: GCF_022045235.1. Classification (NCBI taxonomy): domain Eukaryota; kingdom Metazoa; phylum Mollusca; class Gastropoda; order Lepetellida; family Haliotidae; genus Haliotis; species Haliotis cracherodii. Next base: position 9,626,387 of record NW_027266297.1, read on the forward strand.
ACCGATCAGCTACACTTGAATTTACACGCTTAGTTGGCACAATACACACGTTACCAGATCAGGAGGTTAAATTACCTGATTTAGTTCCCTATAAAGAGTTGTTCATCCATCTTGATCAAATAAGCACGACGGATAATATTGAACTAGAAAGTCCTTCAACTCTGCTCAGAAGTGTTCCAGTGAAAATTGAAAAATATAATAGCGGTAGAACGAAATCTTTCTCGTTATTACAATATAAAAAATTAAAGCAGGGTATTATTTCAGACCTCAAAATTTCTGTATTAGATGTAAAACACCAACCTGTACATATAGGATACTTAAGTGTAACACTCCATATTATAAATAATGGTTGATGCATCAGGCCCTGGAACGCTCAGACAATGTAATACAATTGCGCTTTCCGATCTCGGAGACACGAAGGATTTGATAAACCCGGTAACAATGGTAAGTTATATGCTTTACACTTACACGATAATGTATACAAGCGGAAAGAAGCTATATTCCCAGAAAATCTAGAAGATTTAAGCGATGTCGACGTTAGTAGACTCAATAAAAACACTCCGTACAATATTATTCGCAACGGTGAGAATAAATGGACTATGGTCGAAGCAAACATCGAGTGGCTACTGAATATCGTCATTACCCCACCTTATGATGGGTAAGGGACATAATTTAACTAAGATAATAAATAGTGGCATCGTACTCGCGGCCTATATCCCGTTAAAACGAAAAAGTGTGTTAGTCACTCCCCTGCCAGAAAAACCAGGTCATATGTTATATAGTCGTCCGGCAATCCAAAATGTTAGTTTAAATTTGGTTGCTGAATTCGATGATATTAAAGTTAACTTGAGTGCAATACCTAATATTTCTACGCTTATTATTGAAGTCTTTTTCGGAGATGTACCGGTAGATGCCTTCGAAATATTACCAGGTCTATCGATTAAATGGCTCAAGAAACACGAGCGTCAACGTTGCAGTATTATTCATATCGGAGCATCGCCCGTTGAAACCCTCGAGGGGGTCCAAATTATTAAAAGTGGTAGTATTTCTCTTACTAAGATATTCTTGCCGTATAATATACATTTGATAAGGTTGATGTATACTCTCAAAACATTTAAGTTAGACCAATTAAAGACTATTATATATTCGTAATATACACTATGAGTTTATATAAACAGCGCTCGATGAAAAGATGGAAACTGTTGATGGATTTCGATTACATCAAATAAGTGACATAAAACATTGAATAGAGAAGGATAGGGAGTTGAGACTTGGATTGCATAAAAAGTATCGCAGAGACGTGAATGCTCTGGACGGAGTTGACACCGCTCTTTTAGCAGCTGGCATGGGACTCAGTGTAGCTGGTGTCGGTTGACTATCAACTATAATTGCCGCGCATATCGTGCTCGGCATGGAAATAGGCGCTGGAGTCTCGGGACTGGCAGGAATAGCGATAAAATTCATTTCTCGTTGGTTGCAAAAGATAGCATTAAAACACGATAGTATTCGGATAGCATTGAGGATCATATTTCGACAGCAATGGTCGATTGTAAGATATCCGAGGATGAGTTTCGTTTAGTGCTGTCGGAACTCTCCAAATACAATGAAATGAAGCAGGAGATTCGATCAAAATCTCATAAGACCAGTGGTATTAGCGAAGATGAGAAAAAAAAGTTCATAGAACAGGGGAGGCAACAAGCACGTCAATTATTCCGTGCCAAAACAAAAGAACTGGTTGGAGATTAAAAATAGATTGCTTACTATCGTTTGATCACATTTAGACAAATGCTTACATAAATATATATAATTATGGAGATCGAAAAAACTATTAAATGGAGAGAATTACCACAAGGTTTTTATTATATCAGTGATGTCAAACCAACCAAATACAGTTATCAATTGTTTCTTATCAATTTACAAGAAGAGTGTGATTATATAGTCTGGTCTCCTAGTAAAATGAACGATGAACTTAATAAAAATGTTGAATATCACTTTATCGATAAAAATAATGAAGAATATTTTTAGTAATATCTAGGCTCATCTAAAGCAATGATTGGCGCCAGGTATTGGTGAGCTAGAGACAATTTAACTTAATCTCATGACTATCGTTGAATCGCATAATCATTTTGGCATAAAAAATGCCATCTGTAGTAGCAGTATAGGTAATAAATCCAGCTCCAGTGGAAGTGGTCCAACACCCCCATTACCTATATTACTCACATTAACTTGTTTAGTAGTATAGGTAATGGGGATTCTGCCGCAACTCCACTGGAGCCGGATTTATATAACTATACCACCACTACAGCGGGGATTTTTTATGCAAAAGTGATGATGCGATTCAACGATAGTCATGAGATTCAGCTAAATTGACCACCACCTGGAGTCAATGATATAAATTTTTATATGTAATAGGGGTTCTGCCGCAACGACTGGAGCCGGATTCATATACCTGCTACAGGTGGCATTTTTTATACCAAAACGACGATGCGATTCAACGAGAGTCGTATTAAAAGAAATATCAATATTAATTAATTATGAATAAAATTTACTATAGCCCACGAGGATATTGGAAAGGTATAGGAGCAATAAAAAAATTAGCCACAGTGGCTAAGGTATCAAAAGATGTAGCCAAGGATTGGTTAAAGAAACAAGCGATGTGGCAAATATATTTACCGGCACCGCGTTATATACCAAGGAAGAAGTTTGATATTTTTACAAGAAATGAAGTTCATCAGGCTGACCTCTTGTTTCTTCCCCACGATAAGGTAAGACGCAAAACGTATAAATACGCTTTAACGGTAGTGGATGTGGCTAGTCGATACAAAGAGGCTGAACCATTAACCTCAAATGATTCAACAGAAGTAGCTAATGCACTGAGTCGCATATATAAACGCGGACCGCTAAAACGGCCTAAGCTATTTCAAGTAGATCCCGGTCACGAGTTTATGGGATCAATAACTAAACTGTTAACAAAGCATGATGTTGAAATCAGGCATGGTGAAAGAGAGGCCCACCGCAGTCAAGCTATCGTCGAAAGATTTAACTGGACATTAGCGGAACGTTTGTTTGGCTATCAGCATGGGATCGACATGAAATAGCTGTTGTATCAGCGCTGAATAATGAAGTAGCGAGATTAATAGGGAAGAAACCATCCGATGCGATTAAAATGATATCCGTGACTCCCGAATCTTCAGCACCGAGGAGAGGCAAAGAACGAAAACTTCCAGATAGAGTAAGATATTTATACCAGCCAGGTGAACTCAAAGGAGGCCTACGTCGCGCAACCGTTCCGATTTGGTCTCTTAAGACATATAACATTAGTCGATTGATTATAAAAGAAGGAGAGCCTATTCTTTATAATCTTCAAGATGGACCGGGCAGGGCATTTGTACGAGAAGAGTTGTTCATAGTTCCCAACGATACGGTTTTACCGCCCTAAATAACAATAATCATAGGTAGTTACACCATCCTTATCAGTCCATCTCTTTGTATCTAAGGGGGATAATGATGTCTTGTTCATTCTTAATCCATATATCCTATGATCGTAACTTCTTAAAAAGTTCATCTCGTGTTTGAACGTTCTACCGTTGAATTACGCTTCTTTATACTGTTCGTGTTTGATATGCTTTTTTACAACATACTTTTTAACACCCTTGGCTTTTCTTATCTCCCCATTATCGGACTTCCTTATAAAATACATTTTAGGTCTTAATCCTACATACTCTGCCTAGGGGTCCCAGCACATTCATCCTTCATCTTACCTAACACCTTTTTATTTACAACGCTGTGCAGTGGATTATCTTTTGGGTAATCGCTCGTGTCGTACATATCTATTTTTTCTGTCATATCTTTATACACATCCTCAGTTTATATTTCCATCAACAAAGAATCTGTGTCGGTATATAACACCTCACATCTATCGCCGTATTGCTTCTTAAGTTCGTTGTAATAAAAGTCATACATTAAGTGTTTTGACAAGTCGAGAATACTCATACTGACGTACACCGGTCTGTTGAATTTTATAATACTCTTCTGCATATGCAACGCGGCTAAGTCGTTATCGAATATCTTGCTTCTGTTAAAAGCCGGACTGGCTATAAGTTTCCTGAGTCTTTCTTCCTCATTAGATCTGACTAATTTAACATCAACATGCTTCCTTAGATTCTCCATAGTTTTACCAAATACAGAGTTATTCATGAGCTTATATAGATTCTTTTCGAAACCGCTAGTGGCTATCTTTCTTAAATCTGTGTTCAACCTTATATAGGGCTCCATCCAAGGACTTTGATCAAACTTTAGAACTCTGTGTATTTTCTTGTTTCATACCTAACTATAGATATAACTGGAGATTTCTGTAGTGAACTATATATTTTGTCTTATCCATCAAATTTGGTACGAGTTTTTTTATGTTAGCTAACCTTGTATTACCCATCAAGGAATGTTGATATTCCGACATCCAATCTTTATTAAACATTAATCTTCGGGAGCTAGCGGATAACTGTTATGGTCTGTATATAAGGAATTTGGATATTCCAAGTCAACTTCTAGTATGTACCCTTTATTCGCATTGATATTATGGATATCAATATCATTGACCCACTCAAAACCACCCGTGGGTAAAGGTTGACTCATAGCCCATCCATACAAATTGTTGGCGTCGAGATATAATATATGCGTTTCGGGTTTACTCGGATCATATCCTTCCACTAATTTATTATTAGCCTTAGAATACCTTTTTGCTACCATCGATATACCACCTCTTAATCCTTTCTCAATAAACAAGTGCATATCGTAATCTGTGAGTAGTTTTAGTTCTACACCGGTATTCTTCAACAATGCATCCCACGATAGTCCAAGACTGGAATAGTAAAATGCTGGATCCAAGCCGTATTGTTTTAAACATGTCTTTCTAAATATCTCGAATATATCGGCGAGTAACAGTACATCGGTTTTCAAGTACAGATCGTGATAATCGCCTAAATTCTTACAACCTAATTTATCCCACACTGTCAGAGCGTGTTCATAATCGGCATCTGTTATTTTATTTCTGTTAAGATACTATAGAATGATTCAAGGGGTGGTAATTTAGTTTCATCGAATCTAGACCAATCATCCATATATTCGTAAGGATATACACCTTTTCTCAGCAACAAATGACGAGTTATCTTATCGGTATATTGATTTGTTATCGCAAAGTCATCGGGATTGTTCGCATTAGCTACATGTAAATTGTCCAGGGAAGATAACAGAAACTGTACGGAGTCTATGAATCTATGCAAATTACTTTGCTTTATTCTGGCTTTCCAATCCCTGTCCCTATAATGTATAGGTTTAGTCAACGAGAACGATATGTATTTTTCCATATTATTCCGCCGTCGGTCTTTGAGATAGCTTGCATGATGAGATGTGAATCGTATCCCCTAAAGTTATGAAACACAACGGGGATGGGTATTGTTTCAGAATTCATTTTTAGTTTCAAGTTACACTCATTATGCGTGGCCCCCCGATAATTACCCGTGACGTGGCAATGATCTCTTACGGAATCCCCATTCAGGGGTTTATTACAAACATGACAACTCGTTGACTTCTTATGGGCCCTCCAATTAAAATAGATTGCTTACTATCATTAGATCACATTTAGACAAATGCTTACATAAATATATAAAAATGGAGAATTACAACATTTATGTTCATGGACAAAATTATTATATCAGTAATGTCACACCAACAAATGAAGAACACAAAACATTTATGTTCATAGACAAAATTATCAAATTGAGAGAATTACCACAAGGTATATATTATATCAGTAAACCAAACAAATACGATCATCAATTATCAAGAAGAGTATATAATCTGGCCTACTTGTAAAATAATAGAGAAATTTATATCATTGACTCCAGGTGGTGATCAATTTAGCTGAATCTCATGACTATCGTTATCTCGCATCATCATTTTTGCATAAAAAATCCCCACTGTAGTGGTGGTATAGTTATATAAATCCGGCTCCAGTGGAGTTGCGGCAGAACCCCCATTACCTATACTACTTGTATAGCCTATAGCAGCGAGTAAATTGAAGGGGACTGGTATCTGGATAGCTGAAGACCTCTCGCAGATTGTTGGGGATAAACGCAAACATATGAAGGATATGCTGATCGAAGCAAGAAAGAATCAATCTGAGGCTTTCTTTCGTTTTGATAAGCTTTTTATTGACAACAAAGTGTACACCAATGATATCGACAAGGAGTGTGTGATTGAACTCAGCAGACCACGACCAAGGCGTGCAGCACGTGCAGACACTGCGCAGGACAGATCACGGGATGACAACAATGACGTCCCCTTGAATTGGCCAGTAATTTCGCGCACAGTCCGGCAGAGATGTGTATTTTGGCCATCAATCGGTACAGTATTTCATTATGAATTCACATACCGGGTCTTGACGTAGTTTGAGCCGTAGTTTGAGACGTATCTCATCCAGTCGTTGATCTGTTGCAGGTAATGTAGCAAGAACAGAATCAACATAGATATTTGTGTCCCTCAGAAGACAAGACGCTTGGCTTGACAGTGGAATATCCGTCGGAGGTCTAGAGAGTGCATCCGCTGAACAAAGCTGTTTCCCTGGTACATGTGATATGGTATAGGAAAAGGCCATCTTGAATCGCTGTATGCGAGGTGGCAATAGGCCCAAGCTCTTGTTTCCCAACAGAGATAGAAGCAGTTTGTGGTCAGTGTTTATGTGAAACTGTCTACCTAGCAGGTGGTCAGGAAAACGTTCACAAGCCCAGGATATAGCAAATGCCCCCTTTTCCACTTGTGCGTAATGCCTTTCTGTGTCCATCATTGATCTAGAGTAGTAGGCTACTGCTTTATATACTCCATTACAGTTTTTCTAACAGATTACTGCCCCCAATCCGAATGGGGAAACATCGGCTGATTTGGATCATAATGTCCGAGTACTGTAGCAGATGCCAGTTTGTCCTTGATAGACTGAAACTCAAAACGCTGTGGTTCTTCCCAGACCCAAGTTCTGTCCGTGACAAGGAGAGAGCATAGAGGTTGTGTTTTAGACGCAAAATTGGGTTCAAACTTTGGTAGCTGATTAACCATACCGAAATGTCCTGATATCAGAGACTTTCTGTGGCTCGCTCATCCTGGTAATAGCATGAATTTTGTCTGGGTCTGCATAAATGCCAGTGCTGTCAATTATGTGTCCAAGGAATTACACTGTATTCTTTAAAAGCTGACACTTCTCCAGATTAAGTGTTATATCTGCATCATGCAATCTGCTCAAGGCTGTCGCTACATGCTAATCAGGATATCGTTCATCTGGCACACAAATCCACCAGTCCTTCAAGAATTCTCTTCTGAAAATGTTCTGGTGCTGACGACATGCCACAGGGTAGGTGGTTAAAATAATACAGGCCAAAGGCCAAACAGGAATCTGGGGATAATGGAATCTGGTGGAATTCAGAGTTTGCGTCCAGTTTTGTGAACACTTTAGCTCCCCACTTAATTGACTAAGTGTGTGACCCATAGCAGTAAGAGGGTGACATTCTTTCCTCGTTCAATTTAGTACAATACAATACAATACAATATAGTTTATTAAAGTCTCACCATTTGTACAGCAGGGGTTTAAATAAAGCATTTTAAATATCTAAAAACAAAAGTACAAATGCCACCCAAGGGGGTTACGAGAGACTATATCTTACACAAATATAAGTGCTTTATAAAATAATGTAAAATGAGATAAAGTTATACATAATATTATAATCATAGTCATAACTTAGGAATATAAATATTAAGAATGTAAATGATAAGGTAAACAGTTAAATATATTGTTAAATTATACATAAAATAATTTTCTACGCATAAACATTTTGAAGCACATGCTTCCTAATAGTGGTAAGTTACAATGGTTATTTAAAATGGTGATATCTACAGGTGTAGGATAGAACATATTCTTAAGATAAGATGTACGAATATCGTCATAAAAGGGACAGTGTAAAAGAAAGTAGGTTTCGTCTTCAACTTGGTCTGTACAATCTTTACAAAAGCGTTGTGTAGCCGGGATAGGAGGGGAGCAGTATCGGCCCGTTTCAATCTCCAGTTTTAGGGAACCACATTTAGTCCTAAGATATGACACCACTGCTTTCCATTGATTGGAGCTCCTGTTTCACTTTCTTCATGAGAGGGGCGGTCGGGTAGCCTAGTGGTTAAAGCGTTCGCTCGTCACGCAGAAGACCCGGGTTCGATTCCCGACATGGGTACAATGTGTGAAGCCCATTTCTGGTGTCCCCCGCCGTGATATTGCTGGAATATTGCTAAAAGCGGCGTTAAACTATACTCACTCACTCACTCTTCATGAGAGATAGAGGCAAACGTCTGGGTGTTGAGATAGAGAAAGGCTTAGCATACTCTTTGAGCTTGATAGAACATTCCCCTTCCATCTTTCCTAGCCCAGTGAACAGTTCAGGAAACATGTCTTTCTCCTTGTCCCCAACAACACTGTCAATGTGTCTGACAAGGTTGACAGCTTGAATTGCGGGTCCACCCAGCAGAGAACGAGTAAAACCTCTAACGACATATTTGTTTTGCATGGTCATAACATCACCGTACACAGTTTTAAGTTTTGCTCTGAATTTTCCATCAACATGCAAACTTAAGTTTGCTGAACCATACAGTCTCTACCACTTTGCTGAAGTTTGGGAAAAGGTTTAGAAACATAAAGGTCATAAGGAATGACTTTGACGTCAGCATCCGAGTCAATCTTAAAGTCACGAACTAGTCGTGATTTGACCTCAAGATTTAAAAGCCAAGGCTGTGATGGATTTGAGCATGCACTATCAGCACTAATGGATCCAAGGAATGCCTCGCTGGTACACTCACTGTTAGGCCCTCGTTCGAGATGAATCTCAGAAAGACCCCCCACTCAACACCCGTTGAGTTTGACTCCTGCATACTGCATCCCAGTGTCCAACTTTATGAAATTTCCGACAGGTTGATCTGGTTGCAAGACATTCGCTCTTGGGTGTGAATCTCGAAATTAAATAAATTAAATATGAATGAATAGGTCCATGTGTGAAACGCGATAAGTGTGTATCGCGTATAGTATCGTTTGGGAATATCATCATAGCACCGGAATTAAAATAAATTAAATAGAAATGCCAAGAGTTTGTTTCTTGCTGTGAAATTCGTTTCGTTTATAGAAAAAAACGACACCGACAATAAGGATGTATGAAAAAATGTCTAAAGCAACAATGAAAGAACTGTTTTAATTATGAGAAAAGCAGCCCAGCCCTTGCGACTTTGGTTTCAGAACAACTGGAGCTAACAAAAGACAACTGGGGTATAGACAAAAAGAGTATAACCATGTCTTCGTGTGCGTAGATTAATTCACTTAGTAAACATGCGCACCATTAATCGAAACGAGCGACAACATAGCAATGCGACATTATCAATATGTTGCATTGTCGCATTATGGCGCATAGATAGGGCGACAATGCGACAACGCTATATATTTAAACCTTAAAAAATGTCTCGTCGTCGCATTTTCATCCTAAGGTAAAATAAAAAATATTGTTCAAAGCGTGACTATGCGATCATTGTCGCATTGTCGCGCTTTGTTTAATTTTGCAACTGTTTGATTGTTCTTCTAGGGGCGACGACGCGACAATGTCCCTTCCATTATCTCTCGCTGAAGTGCATTAATCTGCCATGGGCCCTGAAGCGACTCTGTCCTACTGAACTGCATGACGACGTCCCGGTTTGTTAGGTTTACACACGTGTGAAGGCATGTGATACAACTCCTCAACAACTTAAACACTGAAGTATGTTTGAACAAAATCCTTATACCTATGAGTGTGTTTATGTGTGTTCAATGGCTTATACAAGGAACAGAATAAACAGTCAGGTTTTGCTTAAAGTTTACTCGATTCAATGGGTCGTTTGTATATTGGATAAAATATTTACTAAAGTGTGTGTTGAACGTGGGCATGTTCACGGCATCTTTTATATCTTTTGTTTATTGTATATAGCTTTCCTTCCTCACTAACATGCAAATTGTGACCATGCATCAGACACCAACGTCCTGATTCCTTCTTATGTCAATTACATGGCTTTACAAACAATTAACAACACCTGAAACTGTTCCAATATACTTCTCCGATGTATAGTATTGCAATATAACAGTGTCGGATTCAGGGGATAACATGGTGTGGGGGGAGTTTGGGCCACATACACATGTTTAACATCTAATGACATTTTGACATTGTATGAGTATATGCCTTGCCATGTTGATAGAATAATAAAATAAAAGAGTTACATATAGAGTTTTTGATTTTTTTTATGCTTATGGGTGAGATAGTCTATACCAAGCTGTGATCTGTTCTGTGAAGCGACTTTTGTGACACAAAATTTGCATTTCAACTTGCCCTTTCTACGCTATTCACGCTTGACGGTAATCCGAGTACGAGTATTCTATCACGACTGGCATCCACACAATAACAAGCCTGTTGATTCAACCGTGACAGTCAATCAGGAAGTAATGGCGGGTGGTGAGACGCGGCGAGCCAACCTGATAGGGTCTAAATGTATGTGTATCTCGGCTACAGTGTTCTCGTCAGGCCACAATGGTCGCGTTAGTGATACAATGAATGTACTTGATTGTATGTCATATAGGGGAGGTGTAATGGGGTTTAACCTCGCGCGACAGATTATTGTACTTATATAACGACGTGCATGCACGTGTGTGTGGGGGTGGGTGCTAGCAATAGTCCGGGCTGATGCCGATTAATAGTGCTATGCCACTTAGATGCCATGCAGCAGTTTAACATGAATACCCCACTCAGACACACTATGCTGACTACGAACCGACCAGTCTTTGTTTTAGCCCCTTAATGCCGAGCGCCAGACAGGGTAGCAACACGTGCCATCTTTTGACGTCTTTTGGTATGACGCGGCCGGGGATCGAGCCTCGGATCTTTCGCTCTCCGGGCAGACGCTCTACCACTAGACCACGGAGGCACATAAAGCACATTAAGATGACATTCCACCATTGCATACTTTATTACCATGTATGATATGATTATATTGTGACCGTTAATAAATTATACACTTTTGTCAATTGTCTATTAGGCGACATTTGAGTATATTGAGAGAACTCGCTGGTATAATTTTCCTAATATATGACACAAGGTGATTTCAGGTGCCAGTTCAACAACGGCAATGTTGTCTGATATACCATTCGGTACACGTGTCTCAACGATTGTGTAAAGTAGAACTCATTAATGAACAATGATACTCAAATATCTTGTGATCAATCTCATGTAGGTAACGAATGTACTTACCTGCTGCGAGACTCAGACTGGCCACCCAAAACACAACCCTGGCCCACACCGCCATTGTGACACTCTGGCGCACAAACCAGGAAGTATATTACGTTTCTATTTAGATCTCTTCATTGTGAACCACCAAGAAGTGAATTCTGTTGGACAAATGTGACTGATATCTATGACACCATGCGTCTCATAAACCATCTATTGACATTTGATGTGCCGAAATAGCCGAAACGACATGCTTAGTAAAATGAACAAAAATAGCGTTTTATAAAAGATAGTTGCTGTTTGGGTTTGTATGTATGAAAAAAAGTAGATCAGGCATGGCAACACACATATTTACATATAATGTAACGCATGGGTCGTAACACGTCAAACATGCAGGAAAAAGGCTTCATCGTGTGCACTTCCCCATAACCAGGTGGAGTCATGTGTCAGCCTACGCATGTTCCTTCTACATTGATGTGACAATGTCTCCCGTAGTATGCCAGTGTGTCAACCTGTTGCTAGTTGCTTATTATTTAATCGATTTCGTTGCTGTATATGTCCTCGTAGTTTATATAAAATCAATAATTGGGGATCCGATGTTTACAACGTGTGGTGTGACTGTTGCTCGTGATATCAACACCGTTATTTACATTGTGATAAATAACATTCACGCATTTGTTTCAAACAACTTTGGAAAACACAATAATGTGAACAATTTGTGCATAAACTAAACATGAAAAGGGGTTAAGAGGAAGTACGTAAATATAACAATGTCATGCACTGTATACTGAACAGAAGGCATATCCACCGTCACCATAAAGGAGAACACACAAGGATTCTCACGAGCCGACGGTTACGACAAATGGATCCAATTTTAGACATGTTTATTCTTTGACAAAACATAAATGACAACTGATTGTAGTTTGTATTCATACTTTGTGAGTCGCTCTTGTGTGATACGCGTGTTATGTATCGAATGCTGCTGACGCACGTTCTCTGTCGCAAGTTGTTCAGTACATGGTTTACAATTTCGTGGAGCCCTTAGCAAGTATTTCATAAATCGCTAGCACGTTTTGAGAACATGACATGTAGAGCCCGGGACAAGGATACATGTGTTTCAGGTAGTTGTTGTTTCACATTTCTCATAAAATGTTATCACATTACTTTAACATGAATATTGTTTTAGGTAACATTGTTTTATGACCACAAAATTCATATTACTTTTTTAGCCTTATAATGTCATAAAATATTTATAGCAATTATTTAATTTATTAAAATTCACACAGAGTGTACATATCGCTGTCGCATGACCTCCATCATACGATGCGGGTTCGAGTCGATGTAGACATAAATTGTCTTTAAGATTGAAGTCAAAGCATTAAATGACATGTGGTTTCAAGATGACGAGGACATAGATAATTGACAACGAACTGTCCTTTATAGGAAAATAATGGGTTGTTTAAACAATAGGATAACGTCACACATGCTTTTTATGAGAAATGGATCCCCGCTTCGTGTCATTCAATTACGGTAAGGGAGGCACATGATATTTACTCTTCAGCCTTGATTCAAGATTTACTACATGCGGTCAGCCTTCATGTGTCAAGATGAAGTAATTACATGTGAATGATATTAGATAGGCAAGTGTAGTTTAACATTTTATATAACTCAACCTTTTGCTCACAGAAAACAATCCTCAAATCTATGGGGCACGGGTGGCCCACTCGTGTTTTCCCCAGATTATGTTTCTAGTTTTGTCAACACTATACCAGTGCTCGTGGGTTTTACCGAAGTGGTAAACGTCTGAGACCTGCATCACTTCGGGCTTTCCTCTCACATTAAGCTGACACGCCCATAACTGAAATACTGTTAAAAGCGGTGTTAAACCCAACTCCGTCACTCAATCCTTAAATCCATATCTGTTGATATTAAGACAAAATATATAATTCATACGGTTATACAAGACATGTTACTGAAACAGGGGCAGCATGGAATATGTACCTGGGCAGGTGGACAGATGTGAAGGTGCGAGTTTATGATTAAATATCCGATATAACAAAATGCATAGAAGCCTGATGATTTGAGTTGTGGTGCACGTATTGCAACAGGGGCTGAAATGGCTTTGAAATCAAATGCTGTAAGAAGACCAAGTTCATTTTTTTCAGGTTCTTTCAAAGTTAAAAAACAGTAACGGTAAACAACCGTTCCGAGAAATAATCAGAAGAACGGCCACTTCATGTGTTAAGATATGTTTGGTGCAATTCGTGAATTGAATTGATCGCCAATGGCATATTCAGATGAAAGATGAGGATAGATTGGTTAAAATGTGTCGGCTGAGTGACAGTGTGATATCGGGTCCATCGCTGATAGTTGATCCTTGAACCGGATTTTAATATTTTCAGGCAGCCGTGACAAGCCTTGATGTGCTGGATGTATCGCAATGTCACTCACGACGTGATATGCCTTGATGTGCTGGATGTTTCGCAATGTCACTCATGACGTGACATGCCTTGTTGTGCTGGATGTATCGCAATGTTCCTAATGACGTGACATGCCTTGATGTGCTGGGTGTATCGCAATGTCACTCATGCTGTGATTATTACAAGCGCATTGCCTTTCTGCTGTATACATGACTGTACACGGTCGACGTTATAACCACCTATGGTCGTCGATAATGGAGTAATTAGCCACTAAAACTTTGACCCTTCTTGGCCAGGCTCGGTCCGACTTTTAGGCAATCCCCTTATATATGCATCGCATGTAACAAGTCACATCCATCATGGAATGTGTATGATGAAGCAACAGAAGCTTTCAATCTCACTGGTGATGTACTAACCGAACAGTATGTGATGTCATGCGAGTCATTCAGGGTGGTCTTTGTGGTCTTACTGTGTGATTGGAACAGTATCTGTGCAAGTGTTTATGAGGCACGCAAAGACTTATTCACCACGAGAGAAAGAATGGCTGCTTTGTACCAATATGTCAAAAGAGCTGCATTTCATGCTGACCACTGTTAGGGACGAAGACTGTTGAGGCAAAACCAGACCTTCCCACACCAACTGAGTGACGATGAGTAATATCAGAAGCACATGGCTTGAGCCTTTGTGGACTGCACTACCACAAGCGTTTAGGTGGTACCAATAGGCTCTTGAATAGGCTCATGCTCAATTCAAAGTTCCAGTGGTTAAGGTGTTAGTCAGGCTTTTTGTTTTGAGATGCCTACAGCTCAAAGTTATCATAAAGCGTTCACACATTCCAGGGAAAAACAACATCATCGCTGATCCCTGGTCCCTTTTCAAGTTTCTGCAGTTTCAGCAGCTTTCTTCAGCAGCATCCCGACAACCTACGCAAACCCCAGTTTTGTCAGCAAACAACAGCAAACGTCTTAGCACACGCAGGTAGTACTCCCTCGACACCGTACCATATCAACATATCGTTTAAGAAGCCTTTGGATGATAACAATATCTTAGGTAATCTACATGTTTTTCGGAATGTCAGTTGTGTCATTTTCACTTGAATAGTGCAAAGCCGGCAAACATGTTTCCTCTGTTTAAACACTAACGTATGGGTGACACATAGGCCTGTATATCCTTCCCAAAGCAGTTCATGATTGATCCGTAGGTAATCTGTACACAGCTAAGCCCCTGTGACAACTTCTGTGAAACGACCTGATACTCATGTTGCATTTCAACTCGGTCTTTCTTTACACATACGTATTTAGTCACGTGAGAGTCAAACAGGAAGAAACGTCGGGCGGTGAGGCGCGCCGAGTGAACACTTCCCACTATCGATATACACAAAAGTCTAGATCTGTGTTTAACTGGTGATGATAAGTGGTAAATGTATGTTTATCTCGGCTACAGATCTCCATCCAGGTCACGATAGCTGCGTTAGTGATACCGTGAATATACACACTTCATGACACTTTCAATAAGGCTCAACTATCGTATAGCTTGTCAGCAAATTAAGACGCTATACCACCATTGCATACTGCATTACCACGATCGTTCAGGTCACACTTCATTTCTTGATTAACGATTCACTTCTAATAACGGGAAGGCTATAAGACATAACACATAATGATATTGTGACAATAAACGAATAATGGGGGCTGGTCAAAAAGTTCTAAACCTGACCAACTTTCAACAATGATCCGTAACAAAGTGAACTAGTCAATGTAGTACATTGAATTGAATAGTACATTGTTAAAGTTGTTTATTGCAAGTGTATTTGGTCTGAGACCGTTTGTATATTAGACCCGTGAAGATCCGGGATAGGATAGGTCTTCAGTATATAATTGCTATAATATGCTTGCTATAATGGGCGACAATGCTTGTCGTAAGAGGTAACTAACGGGATGCACGGTTGATACATGTCATCGTATCCAAATTGCGGGGATCGATGCTCATGAGGTCGACCACAGGATTGTGTTGTCCAGACTCGACCACTACCACTAAAGGGTGTGATTCTTTTTGGTTACTTAGAAAGCTAGTCTATTACCGCTTACCGGTGCCTATTATTTACGTGAAATGCTGACCGCTGGAGTTGTACCTTTTCATAACAATGCTTCGTCTGACACACCTCGACTTGCAAAGGCTGCTGTGCGACAATGTGTGTTCGAATATGTGTTTCCGCACCTTCCATACTCGCCAGACCTGGCACCAAGTTAATTCCACCTGTTTCCTAAACTGACAGAATAACTGTGTGGAAAGCGCTATGAGGACCTCAAAGCTTCCCTGAATGGGTTTTTCAGGGTTGCTTCAGAAAAAGATTTCCTGACTGGAATTGAACAGCTTCACTATCGATATGAGAAATGTATTGGAAAACAGGAGATTATGTTGAAAAATAAATTTAAAAACACCTTCACAATTGTTGGTTTTGTTTGTTAAGCCTAGAACTTCTGGACCATCACTCATACACAGTGTTGTCAATGATCTATCAGGCAACATTTCAGTGTATTAAGAGAAAACGATGGGCTAGTGTTACTGATACGTTTACACCTTAGCAGACAATAATTCAAAAGGACTCCATGTATTATATAACGTCCAACAAGAGCAATGTTGTCTGATAATCATTCGGTACATTTCTCAACGATTATTTTAAAGTAAAACTGATAACCGAATAATATTACTCAAGTATCTGAGGCTGAAACTCATGTAGGTAAAGGGTGTACTTACCTGCTACGAGACTCAGATTTGCAATCACAAACACAACTCTGGCCCACACCGCCATTGTGACACCCTGCTGCACACACCAGGAAGAATATTACGTTGCTATTTAGATGCGTTCATTGTGAACGCTCTGTGGGGTGTATTTTGTCTTGATAGAAGATTTCTCTTTACTGCGCCTAATGCACCGAAAACTACTATCATCAAGAAGAACAACAAAAGTAGCGTTATAAAGAAAATTGTTGTTTATGATGTCCTATCTTTATGCTTATGTCCTTCAAGTGAAAGTCCACATCATGTATGAACATGCACACTCAAATTAATACAGTTAGACACCGTTGTATCGAAGTTGAAGGGACATACGGGCATTCTTCGAATTATCCGAGGTTGGATACAACCGAAAATAATGAATAAAGAAGGAATACGCAGGGACCAAACTTTAACTTCGAGACAACGGTGTTTGACAGTAGGTTCAGAAGTCCAGTATATTGTTACATGCTAATAGATTACATGGTGTTATAAAGTATCATCTCGCATAATAATAACGTTACGTTTGAGTAACTAATATATTGCATGATAATAGTGCTATACATCTGCAAATAAATATTCTGGAGGTTCCAAAACATCATCGTCATCGACAAGAACGCAATGTGTATTTTGTGGATATATTACAAGAGAGAATCGGCGTAGATGTGGCTGCCTTGCAAGTGGAATACATATTGACCTGAAGTGAATATTAACGCAAGTAGCTGCAGTATGTATGTTTGTCAGGCTGGCAGTAACAAAACTCAGTAAGCGGGACCAAATTAGGCAAGCAGCGATAAATCAATTGATTACGCATTTACACAAGAAAGGACTGAATAAATAGGGAACGTAGTTATTATTAGCAGAACGGTAACGTGGTCAGGTAAAAGTGGGCAGTGATTGAGCCCTTGAAGCGACAAAGTAGTTGGTTAAGTAAACTGTGAACAGTAAAGGAGCACTGGAAAACGGAACGTAGTTGGTTACATGGCGAAAAAGTGAACAGCGATAGAGCCCTAGACGAGGAAATGTAGTTATGCAAGCAGAGAAGCGATAGGGCAAAGAATTTTGTTGTTTTCATTTATCATTAACCACTGTATTACACTGTATTAGCTTTACATTTCCTACTTTCCAGAGTAAAATAGTTTTGGTGGCCATGGGAGGCATCTTCGGCGACGTTATCGACTTCTTCATGCAACGACGCCAAGAGGACAAGTATACTATTCCAACCACTACCACTTAGCACTACAACCACAACTGTTACTACCAGTACTACTACTACCACCACTAATGATAATAATCCACATGGAGGCATTCGGTAAACGGATTAATTTTGCTTCTGAGTTTAACAACCGTTTGGGAAACCAGGACCGAATATCTTGGAATAGAATACCAGGATGATGTGTGAGAAAGCCCGAATTAATGCAGGTCTTAGATATCACTTTTCCTCTTACATGAAATGCATGCGAATATCGCCATGTTATTATTGATGAACGAACACCTGGGAGTTATGTTTGACAAAAACGTGAGTGAGTGAGTTGGGTTTAACGCCGCTTTTAACACTATTCCAGTTATATCACGGCGTGTCAGCTAAATGTGGGAGGAAAGCCCGAAGTGATGCAGGTCTAAGACGTTTACCACTTCGGTGAAACCCACGAGCACGGTATGGTGCTGACAAATTGACAAAAACGACTTTCATCAATATCATATATAATACCTTCTGATTAATTTTGTTGAGATTTAAATTAAATCAAACCGTCTCACAACAGGTAAACGTTTTGTTAAACATGCATGTCATTTTCAAGTACAGCAGACGATGTGAGGTAAGTATACAACAATATACATATGCGTATACAACAATGACGTATGTACACATTCCTGGAAATAGACACCAGTGTCAATCGTATAAGTTCTGAGGTCAAGAATGTAATGGTTCAAACAGAAACAAAAGTACCGACATATATATCTATCCGAGTAGTTTATACGTTTCTCCCACCACAATAGGCGAGTTGTTATATGATATACATGTACCGGTAAGTCAAGCCTGACGATTGACATATATCATGACAGACCTTGGACACTGTAGGCGTTCTATCGCTCGCACAGTTAACAAGCACCGTGATATTATTTCACTTCACCTTCTGTCTTCAAACACTGAAGCAGTTCTTTGCATACCCATTAGTCATTTGGGTTGACACGGACATATAAGCACGTGATTTACAAGTAAATTGGGGGTTGTATTTTCTCGCCACAGTCTACTTATAAAACATTATTTCAACTAAGTTTGACACAAGTCATGTTTTGTCGATGTCACATTGTTTCTGCAACATGAATCCATTCATATACACAGAGGAGCGTGTGTACGATTTTATACAGGTGTAGACACTGATAATACCGCATCACAGTAAGCTGGTACACAAGAGAGCGTATTGCTGTTTCAGTCTTCGCTTCATATGCGGAGATCATATGCAGAGCTGAACTTCCCTCTCTGAATACATATTGAGGTCACAACGACACAGGCCCGGAATACACAGCAGCGTTAACCCATGTAAACTGACATGTTACGAAGATTATACTGAGAACGTAATTGTGCATGAATGTGGATTCTGATTATTTGTGTCGGAGCCCCAGTTCAGAGGCTGACGAAAAGAACATTATTTACACCGAATGTTCGTACCGCGATATGTACAGTAAGCGAGGGCACAACACCATAATACCATCATGAAAATTGTAGTAATGAAATGTATGATTCAGTCTGTTGACGATAATTGACTGAGGCACCCTGCATACAACATGCCCTTATACCATCGATACAGGAATATAAAAAGGAAAAAATACTACTTCATGAAATAATAGTGTCAATACGTTTCACGAAAAACTGTTATCACTTTTGTCGAATTCTTGTTTATTTTTTTCGAAATGCTTCTTAATTGCTTGGATGAAAATGTTGAATAGGTGTTAGTACTCGGGAACGACACCTATCTCCGTTTCAGGTAAGATTAACTTGTTTCCACGGAAACCAGGGGAAATGAATTTTGGAAAATTCTTAATTTGCCAAAGGTACCACTTCAGACCCTGATTAAAACATCTATCAAATTCGGATGAAATATATTTCGAGGTTTTCAAGTTATGCTGCGGAAACGTAACACCGACCAGATGATAACTGTATCCCCCCGCATTATATGACGGGGAGGGGGGGGGGGGGGGGGCGTTACAAATTTACAAATTAACACTTCATACGACTAAGTGTAAAAAAAAAGATGATTGTCAACAGCAGTCTGCAGTGTTCTACAATGTTATTCAGCACGTGTCTGACACTCGTGCATGAAGATTGCTGTACCCATTCTCGTTAGGTGCGATATGACGTTCACGAATATGTAGTTGAGGGGGAATAAGTAACAATTTTGGAAAAAATTTAGTTCACAGGCTAAATCAAAACCCGTTGCAAATCTGATGTACACACATTCTATAGTGCCTCACGCAGTAGCGCTACACAACTGCGTAAGGTGTCATACCTGATTTTGACACTTTCAAGTTAGGTGTTATAATCTCAGTGGACCATTATTTCTGTCAGTCGTATTGGTTCTGCTCATCACACAGTTGTCATTTAACTGATTTCATTCATTCTTTGTGTATGAACTAGCGATGCGTCGTCTGCAACGCACGGAGTATCTACGGTCTCTTGGCATGCCGATCACTGGCAGTATACGTAGTTAACCTGCAGTGGCAAATACGTTTAATGTTTCACAGCCCGGGATTAGCATACTATGGAAAAGGCACCAATCAACCCAAAATGTTCAGGGCGTCCCAGATCACAAGCAAACACAAAAACATCGAGCTCAAACGGCGAATCAAAATGCTGCACACTTTCATCAGGCTACTGGAGTACGAGTAACGGTTCAGACGATATAGATATCGCCTACATGCAGCTTTCCTCGACGACCTCGTGTTGTACCGACCCTTACAATTCGCCATATTGCCAAAAGACGACAAATGTGTACACAACGTCGAAACTGGGGCAATAGTCACTGTCATGTTTTCAGATGTGTAACCGATTCACTGTGTAGTTCCTTGATGGGCCTGGTCGTGTCTGGCGACCTCGAAACGAACACCAAGCCGATGTCAACCTGAGACCTCATAACTTATTTGGAGGTGGATCGGTTATGGTGTCGGGCGGCTTCACTGTAACTGAGCGAATCACACTCTATATCGGGCAAGAAAGGGTCACTGAACAGCACTATTGGTACTGACACCCTTTGTTGTCCCGTTTACAAGGCGTGTGAGTCGACGTTGTGTTTTTCAGGACGACAGCGCCCATGCTCACTGTGCAAGAATCGCCAATGCTCATCTCGAGCATATCAACATCCATGGAATGCCATGGCCAGCAATGAGCCCAAACCTATCCCCCATTGAACAGACCATGGTGTAGTTGAAGAGCGGAAGGTCCAGGGTTCGATCCCGGGCAGCGTCATACAAAAATACGTTACTTGATGGTACGTGTTGCTACCCTGCCATCGCTGGGCATTAAGGGGCAAAAACAGGGACTGGTGGGATCGGGATACAACTGTGTCTGATGTGGGTATTCATATTAAACTGCGGCATGGTATTTCTGTAGGCCAGCCCTATAAAATCGGCATTAGTCCTGACCAGTACAAGTATACGCACGCTTGCACGCACGCACGTTGCTGTACAGGTGCAATAATCTTGGACGCGATCCATTGAACACGTCTGGGACGTGTGCGTCAACATCATTGGCCGCCGACCACGTTGGCTGAACATGGCCAGGCGCTGAAGGAGGAATGGACAACTCCCTCCAGTCGCCATTTTGAGACTCATACGGGGTATTCCTCGCCCATTGAATGAATGTTTGACAAATCGTGGCAGTATATTACGCACTACTCATCCAAAAACATCAACTTTGCAATTTCCCATCTTATCCCTATCGTCCTTCACGATCGTTGACGGTCATCACTATATAGTTGTATACAAACATGAAGCAATGAATGTAATTAATGAAGTTTTATTGACTGAAGTGAAGGGAAGAAAACAAATAAACAAATTGAAATGAACAATATACTGGGTTACAGAAAAGAATATACAATATATCTTACTTCATAGTTGTAAAAAATATTTTATTTCTTGTGAAACAAATTAAAAGAAGAGTTTATTAAAGCAACACAGAAAACGATGATATTGCAGATACATCAATCTTCACATGCTATTTGAACAGATCATATCATAATCGCTAAACTAGCTCACAAACTTGTACAGATCACAAGAAGTTTTTTTTTCGAATATTCAAAATATCTAACAGTTTACCTTTTTTTATATAAATATTTCACTTCTTGTAGCACAAACAAAAAAAGATTTTATAAAAGAAACTAGGCTGGACCAGGCAAACCAATGCCAGCATGAGCTACGCCCTCGGGTACGATGAGACGCCATCAGCCAAGGCACCATTGCAAACACGTGATCCTCTTGAGTCGACTTTTACGACAGACAATGGGTTACGGGGACCTATTCTTCCTCAGGGTCCCCAATGGGTTGATTCAAAATCTATCGACATTTATACAAATACAACTGCTTTCATGTCAGTGGCTGTGTTTGGCTGATCTATCTTATAATTGTATTTAATAATGTAAGCAATATGAATATTTAATGACCTTTTTTGCTAAAAGCTAAGAGATCAAAACAAATAAACAAATTGAAATAAGTAGTAGTATGGGTTACATTCGAGGATATGAAATATATTATACGCCATAATTGTAAATGTAATTGCACAAATTAAAAAAAAGAGTTTATAAAAGCACCATAGAAAGAGACATATTACATATACATATATACATGACCAGTATTGCCAAATTTGACGCATCACTGACTAAAATTATGTCGAATCCAGTTCCATAGTTTGACCTCTTTTATACATTCCAAGTGTTTTACTTTCTTTATTGCATAGCTTTTTGAAATGTTGATGATCTTCATCTTGGCTTATATTTGGTTTGACCGTACCACACTTGCTCTGACAAGGCACCAAAATAATGCTGATTTCAGTTTACCATTCGATTCGTTTGCAGATTATCATATCAATACACTTTTATAGCGTACTGTTCATAACTAGAGCAGGAATATGTCACTGTGTAACTACAGAAAGTGCTAGATCGTAGAAATTATGTTCACATTTTGGAATTAGTGCAAATACATATAACTACTTGAAAGATGTTATTTCCTTCAGTAAGTATCACGACAAAAGCATGAACATGTCCGCATACACACAGTACTCCCTCAAGTATGCCAGCCTCGTTTGAAATATACATGCATAGGAATGCTTTGACGTAACATTTGCATTTACATAGCATACAGGGTCCTTTCATAACGCTATTTAGCACCGTTGTGGGAAGAACGTAAGTATTCAGACATAACTGAGGCATCAAAGAAACAACATAAAAAGCACATGGTTCTGGTTTCACAAGACTGGGGGTTTACAACTTTGCAGTGGCACATCAAACGTCAGCAAACTTTGATCTGGTCCATATTAACATTTTGATGGGGGGCACTATTTAGAAGCAATAATCATGTGACATTCATATTTGCCTCAGGTGCTGCATCCGTAGACAATGTTAGTTTACAAATATACGCTTCTGTGTAATTAAGAAGTTGATACTTGTCACGTGTTTGAGATATAACCCATTACTATTTTACATTACCAACATATGAATATGATGCTTGTCCTGATTCGGTACATAATATGATAACAAGGTATATATTTTGTAGGGCGAGCACAGCGTGAATCCCATATCACCGGGACAGCACTGAAAATCCCTTCCTTAGCACAAGTGTTGAATTGAAGACTACAAATTCGTATATGATACACGCATCACATATAAGGCTACAGGTGTTGAGTGTAAAGAGAAAAGAAACACATACAGAGACAACAAGGTGAAATAACAGAGGTGTTGGGAAAACAAAGTTCATAAAAGTGTGTATATAAGTGAGAATATTGTCAAAGTTGGTGTAATGTCGTCCTTTGGGATTGTTTGGTGTTAAGTTCAGATGTTGGCGTAGGTATTAGCTGGGTCTGTCCTCAGAATACACTGCTGCGCAAAGTCGTGGAACATCTGCACATCGCTCTGAAAAATGAAAACAAATTCATATTACTGAAAGAATATTCATGAGAGACTCACCATTTAATTTACCATATTTTGTGTTAATAATGTTTTACATTGCATTATCAATGGTCATATTCTATCTTATATATTAGACAACTGATAATAGTGTTGTACGTTGTCGCGGGAACCAACAACACCGGTAAGATCGTACAGGTGTCACGGTTATGACATCGCGATCGGTGTACAACTCAATGTTTAAGGGCTACCGCAGGGTCTGAGTTAGAGATCAGCATCAATACAATATCCGTCACACACGTTCTTAAAGTTTTATAACAGTCTACATTCCCAGTTAACATAACTTGTAGCGTAGTTCTGGTCAACAGCTGACGTTGATCTGAGGGCAACGGTTCAAACTTCCGCATCACAGCTGCAGTCTAGCCCATTGCTGCTGGCAATTTATAAAGTGTACTACGCTCCTGTTTCAGGACTACATGTGCTACATAATGCTACAATTTCACTTCAGTATCAAATCAATCCTGGCTGCTTCGATGTCTATTCTGATTTCTTTGTATCAGGGTTGTTTCTTCGTTGTTTAACGCCGCACATAGCATTATTCAAGCTACATGTAAATAACTGAGTGTGGACCAGACAGTCCAGTGATTGATATCATGAGATCGATCCACGCAACTGGGATAGGATGACATGCACCAACCAAGATAGCGAAGCTAATCACCCGATCATATGATAAACCCAAGATTATGCCAAATGTTATTTCGAAAATAGAAATTATCAGCAAACTGAGGAAACGCAAGTGTCCTCACCTGGGTGAACTGAAGGTCAGGGCAACATCGGAGGAACGTCCTCACGTGATCGACTACGTCAACACGGGCATCCTCACGAATACCGGACAGAATATTACCCATGATGCAGAGCGAGACAGCAAGTTTTCGGTCATTGTTGCTGCAATTCAAAAAGTTACATGTCATGTTTCCTGTTATATTTTGTGTGTCATGTATCTATAACAGTAAATGTGTTTATCACATAATGGATCGTGTTATCAATACGATAAACCAAGCATATAAACTTTGTATCACGACCCACTATATTTACACAAGAGGTCGCCAAGCAGGAACTACTTTTGATAAGCACTACAGATCGATGGCACGCCCACTTCCTCAATAAACCATTGTCAATCCGGAAGTGTGTGTATTTCTGTAACCAAATAAGCATGGGCTTCACTTAGTGCAATAGTGGTCGGTCTGTGTATTACAATAGTTTTCAAATTTGCATCAGTGAGTGAAAATATGTATTTAACTTTGATTATTTGAAGAAGAAATAATATAACAAAGAGATTTTGACCCGCATGTGCTTCAGTCCTAACTAACATATATCAGGAATTACAAAATACAATTTGATTTCTTTGACTATTATACTTACAATGGGGAACATATTAGGCGAATAATCTGAATGATAATATGTAAAATATCCTGGAGACATTCTAACCTGTGAACAACAACAACAGGGTGGGTCTGAGTTGATTTATTTTGAAGGTCAGCGTGGTTTAACAAATGTGATGTCATGGCTTCCATTGTTAAGTTGGCGTCAGCGTTGACCATCTTTACTTGCCGGGGTCTGCCTGCCTGTGTGACACGTGTGAAATATTGCAAGATAATATGACTCAACTGTCCGCAGACAGAATAACATTCGATTGCATGCATATTTATTGTTTATATTGTTGTCCTATCACACATATGATGTTGTCATTGTCATGTAATCCCATACATACTAGTGCAATTGCACTTACAGACATATTCACTGCCATGATTGTTGATTGAAACATCCCAAAAACTCGCATAGAAAGAATGACGTTCTGCGATAAACAGGAGATGCCATATTTACGCCCACACCTGGTATCGTTACAGTATAACCGTGAGATAAGTCACTTACTGTACGGAATCGCACGATGGACACTGCTATCTTATGATTATGGAAATAGTTTTATGGCTTTTATTTACATTTCAGGATTATAGCAAGCTCCTCAGATTTAGGTTCATGTATATAGTTAGTTTATAATGTGTATGTGGTGACATTTTGTGAGCGGGGATTCACAACAACTACTGTAGGTAAACGATATGATGTCTCTAAAAGAACGTTAAATGTGTCCATGTACAGCTGATGTATGGAATATTGTTTTGAGCAAGTTCATCTTGTTACTCGCAATTTCAGCTTGAAGGAGTTTTGTTATCAGGAGCCATACGATGATGAGAAAAGAAATACTGTGACCAAAGAAAGTACTGTAAACAGGGAATTTTTTGCGACCGTTTTATTATTGCGAGTTTTGCGAACGAGACTCAATCGCAAAAATTAAAAACGCAAAAATAAGTATAAATAATAGATACATATTTTATTCATTGCAACACGTCATCAAATGTTGAAATCATCAACCAGAACCACAAGTTACTCAATAAGTTAAAAACACAAATGAATGCAGAATGGTCACACAATACATCACAAATGACAGTGTAAACAGACCAATTAGTGTCACTGTTGCCTCACAGTAATCCTGCCTTCTTCCAACCTCGCTTGATTGCGTCAGTGTCCTTTGCAATTTTGTCCACACAGGAAACAAGCCATCTTGCGTGAATCGGTTTCATGACACTGGTCAACTTTCCGGCCAACTCAGATAAACTAGCTTCGGAGAGAAGCTGTCTATTGTTTGGTAATCGAGGTGTCATATCAAAACGGCAACTCGCAAAAATATCTCGTCGCAGTATTGTCTTTGGTGTGGTATTCGCAATAGTTTAACGCCGCAGAAATAAAGCTGTTTACAGTATTCAGTTAACAGGAGAGACTCGACTAATATTATTCGGTGCATTTTGTCAGTCAAGAAAAGATTGTATTGCGAACATATCTGTTCTAATACTGTAAGCTAATGACCAAGAACTCTTACCTTTGTCGCAAGCTGCAAGTTGATCATGGAGAGGTCCGCTGATAAGTTGGTTTGGCCCGTTGTCGTCACAGTAATCTCACCGTGCGTCTTGGACTTGCCCTCTGCTTCCACTAAGCCCGGCTAGGGAGGACATGTTCAAAACGTCAGTATTTAACACATGCATGTTTTTTAAACAAAAGGCAGACTACAATATCATGTGGTGCAGACAAGAAGTCGGGATTACTTCACTTCTGTCAAACAAGCAGGCTCCAGGTGGTAAAATCGCTGCTTGAGGTGAACATATTAGTACCATGAATGAAATGCTACAGCTTTGGAATTATGGTCTATCAATCTACAACACGATGCGTCAGTGTGAAGAACAAGCTTCTTTAACTATTTCAAAAGATTCTATATGCATACATTTGGCGTGACGACGATGATGTTGTGGACGTTGTTCTCTTCAACCAGTTTCCACAACAACTTCACTAATCTCGGGGCTGGGGCTTCGGCTTGCAGGTACCCCCTCAGGCACGTCAGGGTCTGGAAGGAGGAATGGATATGTGTGTCATGGGTGGTAATATTAACAGGGAGTCTACCTGCTATATTTATATGCAACATTGTGGGTGTTGAGCCCTTGCAGATGTTTCATCAGAATTTTTCTCAGCAGTAAATTTGGTATTCTTTATTATACTTGTAAACGTGTTATTAAACGGTTTTATGAGTAATAAAAAATATAAAACATATTGTCCACCTACCGGCCCCACACGGACAATGAAGTCTGGGTTACCATCCACCCACATTCTGTGTCGGTTAGGGGCATCTGCAAAATGTTACAGTACAAACAGAATGTCAGAGGACATAAATATGTAGTCTCATCATTCAGCATCAGGGCCCACTTGCAGAAAAACGATCTCAGCGCTAAGACTATTGTTAGCCTATGTTAAAGTATGGGAGTTACGATCATCTTAGCGCTAAGATCGCTGTGTGCAAGTGGGTCCAGGTCTGGAGAAATCTCAGTTAGCTTTGATTGTCGACGAAGTTATGGATGGGGAGGTTGTGGGTTATTCCATAAGCAATGATATCTTCAATTTTCATGTTTGGTTAATCGTTTCAATCACAAGTGGCCATGTCGTCTAAGGCGTTGCTGATGGTGGGTTCAAATCCAAGACTCGCCTTCATCCTGTTTCTTGTTTTGTCTTCACGGTACCCGTGTTTGTGGGTCTCACAAAAGTGTAAATCGTCAAAGACCTGCATCTATTCAAGGTTTCCTTCACAACGACTTTACACCTAACCAACTTAACCTTTAATTTGACGAAAACTAGGCACTTTAGTATCATGCAGGGTTTATAAGATGAACTCATCTTCCATGCTGGTCGTAAGGCGTGAATAGGTTCAATGTGACTTGGTGCATGGTATGTCAGAATCCCCGATGACATGGATCTCATGCTTTCAGTCAATGAGTTGCCTGGATACCGTGATATAACTGAAGTACTGCTGACATTCAGGATATTAAGGTCACTGATCCAAGAAAATGAATTGCATGTCTTAGAACAGGGAATTTCCCAAACGTTTCTAATCTTACACATGTAGCTATTGCTATGTAGCTACACGTCCACTTCCGTGCCCATAGGGACTGAAACTGAAAGCAGATGTTCTTGGGTCACTAGTAGACACGTTGGATGTGTAAGGTGTGGACTGTGTTGTTGAAAAGAGTGCATGTTCACTTTACAGCATATCATCAGCGTCAATGCATATATTTGAATCAAATTCAATGTTGACAATCATGTGTACTTACCATCTCGGGTCTCTGACACCAGCATCTGTGAAAATACAGAAAAAAGGAAAGTAATTCATTCTCTCAATATAACATAAGAAATGGATAAGAATTGCAATTCCAAGAAATGTTGAATATCACCTTCGTGTAGGAACAGGCAGGTATATATGTATGTCAGAAGGAATTCTGTCCGTGTCCGTGGAATTACAAAATATTTGGAATGTGACCTACTTGAATATTATGGTAGTCCAACAGGACGGTATGTATTGTGTAGAATGTGTATAATCGCAGATTGAGGTGAGAGTTTTTGGGACCAAGAGTCTTTTGCCTTGTTACTATTTTATTCACAAATTATCATTGTGCAAAATGTCTTTGACATCCAGCAATTTACACTTATTCCGAGGTTTCTCGATACATGTTTTAAATGTGCGACAAAGACATTCTTCAGGTTAACACATATGATGGAAATCACTGGATTGTCTGGTCCAGACTCGATTATTTACAGACCACTGTCATGTAGCTGTAATATTGCTGAGTGCGGCGTCAAAGAAAAAAACAAACAAATAAACATACGTTTCAACACTGACCTGTGACAACTGTATGAGAGTTCGGCCATCAACCGTGGTGTCCATGCCTCTGCTGCCGTAACTGGTGGTGTAGTTGGAGACGTCCATGCTGGTGCTGCCGTATGTCGTCATCTCTACCAGACAGTGGAAGACACATTCATACTGGGCCTGTGATTGAGAAAAAAACACATAATGTTGTTTCACGTCGGTATGAACCGTTTCGAAAAAACTCTTACTGCATTAAATATTTTGAACTGAAAGTACTGCCATTGCAGCTCAATTTAGGAGATGGTAAATTAAACTTCCGACTCACTTCCTTTTTCAGAAAACAATCTAATTGGAGTAAAACCTCGGTTCAAATGGTTTCATGACTGACACAATCAGAATATATTCTGATATAATAAACGGTTTTCAGTTATCAGAAATATTTACTAACCTCAGAAGATCATCATGACATGATTGTTCGAGACCCTATCGTTGACGTGCAGGCAGTTTATGACGAGGTTGCGCTGGGTTATGCACATATTTTACTGCCGTTTCTTTCAGTATCTGGACGTGACAATTGTTTTCGATAAAACACTACAAATAATATTTAATGTTTGTGACAGGTGCCACCGGTGGGGCAGGATACCCTCACCTTTTCGCGAACACCTGGTATCATCCCTCATTGATAGTGATTCATGAACACATGTTCGTCATGCAGTCGGAATTCAACATTGGTTTTGAAAAGGTTTATTGCTATAGGTATATATAGCAGAATACACAAGATATAAGGGGTTTATTTCAGCCAGTAAACCCTTTTACGTACGCTTTAATCTTTAGTCGCGATTATCTTCCGAAACAGATTACTGGGTCTAACCCAAACTAGTGATGACATCATAAGAATGGGTCAGTGAAACAGAATGATGACGCCAGGTGTTCTTGGAAAGGATAAGCGTGTCCTGCTCCCGCCAATCACGTGTCATACAAAGGTATGTAGTTGTTGTTTCCACTTACCGCTGTCTGTATCATGTTCTTTCTCTGCCCCCTCATCACGGACACGTACCCCAGGACATCCACCACCCCCTCCTCTCGGGCCTGGTCTATCAGGGAGTCAACGGCGATGTATGTGCCTGTACGTCCAATACCCGCGCTGAAATAGTCCACAATGTACATATCTGTTCCTGTACATCAAATAACCGCACTGAAAAAGTCCACAATATACATATCTCTGCCTGTACGTCCAATACCCGCACTGAAACAGTCCACAATGTACATATCTGTTCCTGTACATCAAATAACCGCACTGAAAAAGTCCACAATATACATATCTCTGCCTGTACACACAATAACCGCACTGAAATAGTCCACAATATTCTTTTCTCTGCCTGTACATCCAATAACCGCACTGAAATAGTCCACAATATTCTTATCTCTGCCTGTACATCCACTACCCACACTGCAATTGTCCACAATGTACATATATGTGTCTGTACTCTCTGAAATAGTCCATAAATATGCATGTATTTACTTAAACTGTCAAATTTCTGAGCTCAAATCGTCAACGATATCTGTTCTATCAAATCATATACCAGTGATGTGAACATATTACAGAGGATACGTGTTATCCACGACGACACTGATTCCAGATAAATTGTCTGGATTTACCAAATTGATTAATGAAGTATTGATCAGCGTATTTCAGGGTCCAGAACAATGTGGTTTCAATTTCAATCCTTTAATTTTTACATGTCCCAGTCGTAATGTCAAAATATTTAACAAAATAGTGTGAATGATGTAATCATCAAGAAGTGATTAAAGTAGGATTTTTTTCGCAATTTCTAGTCCTCCTATTTGTTTGAAGAATGGCTTCCCAATCTACTGTGGACAAGCAGTGGTTAGCTATCTTTGTAACTAAAGTTTACCTACCTGCAGTGGACAAGCAGTGGTCCGTTTCTTCCTGCAACTGTCTGTCGGACAAGCCAGATGTAGCTGGCGAGAGCGAGGGTGTCGGGGACACCGTGGTCAGGCCAGGATGTAAAGTGGAACTGGATAACTGTCCGACTCTCTCCAGTCTGTGACAGAAGGTGTTATATATTTCGTGGTAACATGAAACAAACTTCAATCATAGGTTTTACTTGCTGAGCTACCTTATTAATTCAAATTGCTGTGTGTCAATGTGAATTAAGATGTTGACTCCCGCACTACTTCAGCATTTTGTCCAGTTATACCACGACATAATTTAGTGAACACATGCAGTGACTGTTTTGATTCAATACTCACTGCCTTTGAAGTGACTTTCATGTGTCTCATTGTGAAGTTCGCACGGATTTGTGTTACCTCCACCTCTACTGTGAAGAGGCCAAAGTCCATTACACCATCTACCGGCCAATACTGCTCACATTTCACCTACGATTTGAAATAGTTGGTCTATATTGACACAATGTGCATTCCAGTGATTAGACACAAAGTTATAATGTAATCTTACACGTTTTTTTAATGGAAGCCAAGATCGTTATTGATTCATTCATATATTTTTCTCTGATGTTTTGCCTTTTTAACTGAATGTTTCATAGGATAATCGATACGTTATTTATTTATATATCATGAAATCCTACCTTAGTCTCCTCCACAAGACCAGTCAACATGACCACAGCGCTGCAGGAATGTTCCCAGATCATCCTCCAGAAGTCGCCCACTGTCTTCTTGTTGGGGGCTAGACACATTAATTAATGGGTTATTGAAACAACGAGGATGTTATTGGCTTGATGTACACATTTCCATTTGTTCGTTAAATCATCACAAGATTGAAACATCCCCTCAAATACTGTCTTTTCCAATGATATGCATTAGATCCAAGATCCAAGATTATTGCACTTATATAGCGACGTGCATGTACGTGTATGTGTGTGGCTGCTTGTACTAGTCCGGAGTGATGCCGATTTATAGTTCTAGCACACTGAGATACATGAATACCCCACACAGACACAGTATACAGGCTGCGAGCTGACTAGTCCTTGTTTTCGCCCTTTAATGCCGAGCGCCAGACAGGCTAACAAGTACCATCTTTTAACGTCTTTTGGCATGACGCGGCCGGGGATCGAACCCCGGACCTTCCGCTCTCCGGGCGGACGCTCTACCATTAGACCATGGAGGCGGTCAGATACACACAAAGACAGGTGTGTACATTATAGCATTAGTAAGATGTACGGGTCACATATGGGTCAGTTATTTTATTCTATCAACAGGTTATTCAACCGTTTTTAAAAACACGACGCCACAATAGATGTACTTGTATCTCACCTTGAGCTGCTATGTAAGTCTTCCTCTGGTTGTAGCTCTGAAATTACAGAAACGGGGCAGTTGGATAGTTTAATCCTTGCAGCCATCTATTTTCTGTATTTGAATTGTGTATGCCGTATTAGTCTCAAAACCCCGCCTTCTGAACGATTTGTTATACCAAAAGGAACATTTCTCAGTACCCCTTATCCGGGCGATTTCGCAAAGGTGACTATGTCCGGAGTAGACAGAATTGAAATATAACTGAAAAGGTTAACATGGCATGAAAGAAGACGAGATAATTACAAAAGTACACACGTGCATGAGACTGGCGTTGATGTAGTCAGAGCCAGGGATAGCTGGTAGGAGAGTCAGGCGGACACGGTTATGGTCGTCTGAAATTTAAAATAATGTCAGTTAAACTCTTGATAACCACATCTTGTATATTTTTGTAAAGTCACCAATTTCAGTTCTACTCACAGGGGTAGTAGCCTCTGAACTTGTTTTTGCCACTGTTCTCGGATTTCTGAGAGTCTTGATATGACGCTGTGAATCCAGTCGGCAGTCGCTGTAAGTAAAATACATTTCAGATATGAAATCTGATCTCGGATAGCATATTTTGTTATGCAGATTCAGATTGTGAGTCAACATAAACATCTCTAACATACACGAACACACAGGACTAACATAAACAAAACACAAGGGACTTACATAAACACAACATCCGGTACAAGCAATGTAATACAATAATACAACAGCTTTCCCCCTGTGAAGTACTATCTACGACTCACGTTGTATTCTCTTTCGAATCCATCTTTCCTCTGTTGAAGCATTGCCACTGTTGAAGCTAATTCAGGCACAACGACGTCTCTGATGGCGTCTTCGGCATCTGCATTGTAGTAACAGCTGTCAGGTGATCGAACCTCCTCATCAACGTCTTCCTCCTCCTGGTCTTTGTCTTTGTCTTTAGAACTGAGCTGTTTGCTTGATGCTGCGTGTGTGGCAGGTTTTGGTTTTATTGGTGGCTTCTGATGGACTGCTTTGTTCTCATCCAGAACCACGTTACCAACAGCGCCGTTCTCTACAGCAATGGAACGCATTCAGTACATGCATTATACTTTACGTTGGTATCTGTCTTGAATACTCACTGATGTAATGAGTTATGAGCTTGTTTTATCACAGGACAAAGAATAGAACTGTAGCTAAGAAAAGCAAAACGAGTACGTCCCTGATTCAATACGACTTTAGTATTTACTTTCCATGGATTTCCTTAAAATATAGTTTACCTCAAGGTTTATATTCAAATGTTGCAAACGAGCTATCACAACATTCACAATTCTAAGCCTAACCTCTACATCTTAAACAAAACCTGCATTCAAATAAACACATCTGAAACTTTAATAATAATTTCTAACACTTGTTTTCATAAAACAAAATATGAAACAAAACAGACGTGGTGGACTAAATGGTTTCCTACAGTGTCGTTGTAGTTTTCTCACCTTGTGCTGTAGGGTGGAATTCTGCAACGTATTTGCTGATGTCGCCTTTGTAAAGCCTCCTCTTCCTGTTACATCAGAATGGTACGAGCATAAACAAACCACACACTACTACATAGACCTACAATCGTTACTACTATAGACACAACACATGGGACTAACATAGACAAAACACACGGTACTAGCATAGATAAAACACACGGGACTAACAAAAATAAAACACATAGGACTAACATAAACAAAACACACGCTACTAACATAAACGGAATAATCGATATTAGCATAAGCACAACACATTGGACTCGAATAAACAAAATAAACGCTACAACCAGAAACAGACCACACACGGCTCTTACATAAACACAACACACAGTTCTATCATCGGCGGTGAAAAATATATCTATCAAGGAAAATATATCTACGTAGTCAAAAAGATGCATGGGTTTCGAAAACCTTTTACGGGATGAACCATTTACCATAGTTTAAAAGCTGAAATCTAGACCTAATCGACACTATATCCAAGTATGGTTTGACGTTTAGTGTGCAACAGGTAGTCGTGTGCCGAATGTACATACATATGGAGTCACACTTAGCTGGAGTACATGATGTTGTCAGAAATTACCTGATGACAAGGACCACAATAATAATGAGGATGACCACAACAAGTAAACCGGCAACTGTTCCCACCACAGCTGACACGGGAAACAACTGGGATGTGCCTTTTCCATTTAGAGCAGCTGTAAATGTGCACAACATGTATCTAGTGAATTAATGTACAATTTAAAATTTCGGACATGAGCTGCAGAGATGTTCCAATGGTTAATGAATTATATGTGGCGGTATATAAACAGGGCGAGGGCGCAAGCAAGTGCATTCGGGAGTATATGGGGAAGTCAACCGGTAAAGCTACTACGTGGGTTCAAAATCTAAAATACCACCCCTCCAAAGTAAAAAAAATGATCTAAATAGCTTGAAGGCGTAGTGCTTTGTCAAAGAATGGTATCATCAGAATTTGAGAAATCTGTTTCAGTGAGAAAACATTGTTTTCATTTTGCCATAAAACAATGATAATTGTGCTCATCTTCATATATCTCAGACAACGCGCTCATGCGTATTGGTAGAAGTGGTCTTTTTATACCTAAGACCATCAGGTTTTTTTATTAAACGTAATTAACTCCCAATAATAAACCATTATACTCGCATGTTGATATGCAGTTTTGTTTGTTTTTTTACGCCGCACTCAGCAATGTTCCAGCTATATGACGGAGGTCTGTAAATAATCGAGTCTAGACCAGACAAGCCAGTGGCTGATATCATTGGCATCGATCCACGCAACTGGGAAACGATGACATGCATCAAACCAAGTCAGCGAGCCTTACCACGGATCCCGTTAGTCTCCTCTTACGACAACCACGCTTTTTAATTGCATAATTCAGTTGTCAATAAAATGGATGCATTTAATATGAGTATGCAATTAAAAGGATAAACATTTAATCATGTTTAATCATTTTATTATCAAGCTGAAGTTTAGAACCTGGATTCCCATTATTCATTGTCAGTCTGGAATACCACCCAAACCCTCATCATCAATATTATAATCGCTAAAATTAAACGTTTTTCATACAGGCAGATACTTTCGTAATGTTGTTTCAATGAATCCTGACTTCAACGTTTGAGAGATAGATGACTTTGAAGTAATTATTACGAAAACAAACTTATATTTATTATTTATATGGTTTACTTGAGGTTAAGTGCAGTTGTAACATATCGATTATGCACACTCACCTGTCTGACACAGGTCAAGTTGCCACCCTGCCTGACATCCACCCGGACAGGCTCCAGTGACGTGATGACATATGTTGTTATCAGCACAATGGCCGCAGGTTGATTCACAGTTGATGCCATACGATCCATTTGGGCACACTGGAATAGTACAGAGCAAATAATAGTCCTATCTTAGCACATCAACACCGAGGGGCCGATCCATCATATTCGGGGACGTGGAGGAGGGGAGAGGGGTACTGGGACTGTAAATTATGTAAGAATCAGGATATATTTTCCGTGACTGCCTTAAAGCATTTCTTTTGTGAAGTGAGGAACAGACATTATTACTTTCATAACTCATCTGTTTCTTAAACATCCAGCCAAACGTACAATTATTGTTTGGACTGGAAGTTTTTTTGCATAAGAAATGGTCGGGCCCTAATATTCACGTAGAATGTAAATTTACAACCAAAGTACCTAGAGGCTCACATTTCAAATTCGAAACTTGTTTCCATGTCCAAATAATATTTTTTTTGAATGACTATGTATTTGATCTGTGACTGGTGATTTATGCATAAAATGCTCAGAGCTTTCATACATCTAAAATTGACCATTCAATTTCTAAATAGTCTGGTGCCTTTCCAGCAGCAACAGCTGAAGATTGTTGCTTTCGCTTTCTTACTTTCACTTTCCCATGATTGTCGCTAGAGTCGACTAATGGGATTGGGTGGTTAGGCTCGCAGTCTTTGTTGATGCATGTCATCGTCTCCCAATCACTGTGACAATTCTATGATTCCAACAACATCACGAAGCCACGAACATTTTCACGAAACAGTATTGCCAATATCTTTCCATATTGCTTTGAGCCACTCTAAAAAAGGTTACTGTGAACAGCAGTTTTATAGTTTAATTTGTATCCTCATCTTGTGACAATTAAAGGTTAGATATACTTTTTTGTTGAATGATTGGTTTATAATAGATGGCAGAAGTAATATATGGATATAAAATATATGTATGTCACTTTCGTGTCAGAAAATTGAATATGTACCCCAAACTCGATGAAAGATGTCACAAGGACACACGTGCGTCCAGCTCAAGAAGCAATTCTTTGTCAGATGTTGTCTTCCTTTGACAAAGCCAAGGGTGTTATCTATCTACTTTCCTGATTAGATTAACTATCACACATGTATATTAGACACACAACACATTAGTTAATTCATTAATCACAAGAGAATACACATACTTTGCATACAGCCATCTCCCTTGTATCCACTTTCACAGCCATCAGGACACACCCCAGTCGTGTGATTACATGTGGCAGACGGTGTCCTACAGCGACGGTTGCGGCAGTACTTGCTGCAGCCTTCTCCATATCTCCCAGAATCACAGCCTGAAATTAATGATTAGCTAACTAATGTGATTCAGGCGACATTTTAATTTTGACAGACAGCATGCATACACCAACTGCACATTTATTAACTATATGTCAATCACACACAGAGCGTCTAAACATTCAAACATAGTCATATTTCTCGCTACAAACACAAACTTTAAAGTTGCCCTAAAATCGCTAGTTTTGGACTTTGGTTGGCTGTATAAAAATGAAAATGAAACGAAATATATGTGTTGTGATTTTGTTGTTGTTGTGAAGATACTTAATAATAATTTCTTGAATTGAGACTATGTTGTAAAAAAAGAAATATGCCCCCCACCACCACCCTCACCCCCACCACCATGAAACTTTAAAGTTGCCCTAAAACCTTTGGACTTTGGGAGGCTGTATAAAATGGCAATGAAACGAAATAAATATGTTGTGATTTTGTTGTTGTTGTTGTTGTTGTTGTTGTTGTTGTTGTGAAGATTCTTAATAATATTTTCTTGAATTGAGTCTATGTTGTAAACCCCTACCCCACCCCCCATCCCCCCTACACCCCCACTTGATGAAAGATGTCACAAGGACACCCGTGCGTCCAGTTCAAGAAGCAATTCTTTGTCAGATGTTGTCTTCCTTTGACAATGCCAAGGGTGTTATCTATATACTTTCCTGATTAAATTAACTGTCACACGTGTATATTAAACACAAAACGCATTAAGTTAATTCATTAATCACAAGAAAAAACACATACTTTGCATGCAGTCATCTCCCTTGTAACCACTTTCACAGCCATCAGGACACACCCCAGTCGTGTGATTACATGTGGCAGATTGTGTCTTACAGCGACGGTTGCGGCAGTACTTGCTGCAGCCTTCTCCATATCTCCCAGAATCACAGCCTGAAATTAATGATTAGCTAACTAATGTGATTCAGGCGACATTTTAATTTTGCCAGAGAGCATGCATACACCGATTTGCATATTCATTAACTTTATGTCAATCACATACAGAGCGTCTAAACATTCAAACATAGTCATATTTCTCGATACAAACACAAACGTTAAAGTTGCCCTAAAATCGCTAGTTTTGGACTTTGGTTGGCTGTATAAAAATGAAAATGAAACGAAACATATGTGTTGTGATTTTGTTGTTGTTGTGAAGATACTTAATAATAATGTCTTGAATTGAGACTATGTTGTAAAAATAGAAATATCCACACACACACACACACACACACACACACACACACACACACACTCCCCTATACAAACTTGATGAAAGATGTCACAAGGACACC
This sequence comes from Haliotis cracherodii, assembly GCF_022045235.1. Taxonomy (NCBI): domain Eukaryota; kingdom Metazoa; phylum Mollusca; class Gastropoda; order Lepetellida; family Haliotidae; genus Haliotis; species Haliotis cracherodii. The sequence continues at coordinate 9,664,461 of NW_027266297.1, forward strand.
CGTGCGTCCAGCTCAAGAAGCAATTCTTTGTCAGATGTTGTCTTCCTTTGACAATGCCAAGGGTGTTATCTATCTACCTTCCTGATTAAATTAACTGTCACACATGTTTATTAGACACAAAACACATTAAGTTGATTCATTATTCACAAGAGAAAACACATACTTTGCATGCAGTCATCTCCCTTGTATCCACTTTCACAGCCATCAGGACACACCCCAGTCATGTGATTACATGTGGCAGATTGTGTCTTACAGCGACGGTTGCGGCAGTACTTGCTGCAGCCTTCTCCATATCTCCCAGAATCACAGCCTGAAATTAATGATTAGCTAATGTGATTCAGGCTACGAGTTAAATTTTGCAAACAGCATGTATACACCGATTTCAATAAATGTACTTGATATTCATAATGACTCCACAAAAGCTACACAAAGGCAACAAACACTGCACCAGCATCGCATATATGACTTGTACATTTTTGTACACGAGGTACATTGATTATATTAAAAGTTAAAACGTATCCAAATGAAAGTTTGCAGGTTAAATAATATACACTTCCGACATGTTTCCTTTTATTTTACGTTGGGATATATAAGTAGTGACTGGCATCTGATGGGTGCAACTGGAGTCCCGTTTCAGATGGCTCAATTTGCTATTCTCTCAAGATCACGAAATTTACATGTTACTGGGGCTCTTTTTCAATTTAAATATAGTTGCTCAGTTCTATCGAAACAATAGGATTTCAGAGACTAGGCGTTTGTCCAATCGTGAAATACAACTTTCTAAAACATCCAACGCAAATAGATTTCTTCAGACAAACTTTCTATATTTCTTTCGATGATATATCAAAGGACAATTAAGTTGTTAAGAATATTCAGTGTCCATCTTAATCAAGCGGCTTGCTGAACATCTGGTGGATAGGTTTCATGTTATGTTATGCAAGAAAAGATCTTTCATTACCCTTTCATTACAAAACACATACCGATTAATAAAAGCAGTAATACTTCATATAAAATAACACTTTTTTAAACAAACAGTTAGGAACTATACAAGTCCGTGGCTTTATTGACTGCAACAAATAACTAACTGCATTTAGTTTCTTATGCGACCATTTCCATTCATATGTCCACATGTATACATCCGTTTGTTCTCGTGATCTATAACCGTGCTTTTCACTCTTTTTTCTATGGAATATAGACCAGTGATTACATCACACCAGAAGGGCAGGTCCAAATTCTAGTCGTGATTTCAGGGTCCGTATTCGATGGTGTGAAAACGAAATCGTAATATGGCTGAATATTGCTAAACGTGGTATTAACCAGATTACTCACACATTTACATTTATCTAAGCTAAATCAGTTGTTTGTCAGACGATAACTTACTCCAGATTTGAACAGAAAAGGACAAATAATCGTCATCGTGGTGGTTCCAGAGGATTCAGGAGATTACACCACCTCCAACCCCCACCCTTTTGAAACTTGCCTCCCCACCGAGTGTAAAACTAGTTCGTTTGAGAAAACACTGGACCTCTCTTTGATTATTGATAATTAAGAATTGACCTTCACTTTGTGTGAGTTCATTGGAGTATGAACCTGCATAGAGTGAGGGCCAAACTGTATGAACGTCGGAGCTTGCGACGACGTTCATACAATGTTTGGCCCTCACTATATGCAGGTTCATACTCCAATGAACTCACACAAAGTGAAAGTCAATTCTTATAATTTTTTATCACAATTTCTTTCCTCAAAGGACGTAGGCCAAGATCTAAACACAATTTTATTTAGTACGTGTGACTTCATGTTTACACTGACAGCCAAACAACAACCAGCTATATCGCGGAATAAAATAGATCCCCCCAAAAGAGAGGTGACATGAGCGTATGGATGCAGAACTTGCTCTTCAGAAACATCTTACGCAACACATGTCTTCATATAATATCCCCATTAGATGAGAAAGGTCTGTAATGAACTACCTCAGTAAGTCAGTCACAATGACAGCGCGTCGTAATACATAAATTACATCAAGTACAAGACGTCAAAATGGCCGACATGATAAACGTAACGGGAGGATTTCCGAAGTTTTTAATGAACCTGTGGCGGTTACATGTGTTAGTCATAATTGATCAACTGACCGATTATTGAAAGGTGATTAAAGATGCGTCAAACAGACACCAAGGTAAATTCGTAGATTGCTGGAGGCGGTCACTGTCAGCCTAGACACAGATCGAGTCGATACTGACGATAGTTTGGATGTGCATTTTTCCGTTTGTTCATTAGGATGGGCCGTAGCGAGGAAATTCGTGAACAATCATGCAGTCAAGCTCTCTTACGTTTCTCAATGTATACTGAAATGCTGTGACCAAGATAAAAGGTTCTAAATGATCAGAAATAATGCTAATGTATGTTTTCGTGGTAGGGAATTCCCAGGGGTTTCCCCAGGAATGTGGAAGTAGTCCGTCAGTGTTTACGTCATTTCAAGAACACGGTCTCGTGAAAAACGTATGAACGTCAAATTGTGTCGTTCATACACTTATGAACGTCAATTTCGCGGTCATGTGACCGACCTCTCGTCCAATGGAAAAGTCGCATATCGTGTAAACGTCAAATTAAAAAATTATTCGCTAATAAACATATATTTAACAAAACTGACACACAAATACTCTTTTTCACATTGACATTTATCGTAATATCATTCCTGATTCGTCACAGTCAGATTAATGTTTGCGTACTGTTAAGATTGTGAGTATGTATCTTGAACTCTTGAACGTTATTATTCTGCCTGCGTTCTGGGGAACCGTTATAACAAATATAGCTGTATGTACGTCGTTTGTGAATCCGTCTGTACTCGACTTAACCCATTCAACGTGTATATGTGAAAATAAGATTATTAGAATAAAGAGCATACTTGACGAATGTTATCGTGTACAAGTGTTATTTCTATACTGCTGAAAAAAACTGCAATTGAATATATATGTGTGTGGGGGTGGGGAGGGGTAGGAGGGTAGGGAGGGGCGGTGAGTGCTTGTCTTCAGTAACATTCTAATACATGACGCTTCAAATTGTGTTTCTGAAGTATTCGTTATGACGATCCATCATATGTTTGCTTCAGTACTTCATTAAAGTTTTATACAGCGGCCAAATACGGGTTTAATGAGAGGATTACTTTAGAACGACACTTGGAATGCACGCGCTGGGCTTAATTACGGACTTTGCCTATTTAAGTTGAGCGACATTTTATCCAAATGAAGGTCCAGGGCTAAAAAAGGACGAAGTAGGATAGGAAGAATGAATGCCGCCAAGTGTAAAGAAACAATACTCACAAATGGAATGAGAGAGCAACACTTTAACATAAGACATGAGTCTCTTTTTCGATTAGAAAATTGTGAATCAGGAACACGTATAAAATTCAATTCATACCAGTCAAAACAAGTAACAAAAAAACAATAATACAGTTATGTGTGTTTGCTATATATGTATGAAGTGTCACATCGATTATCCCGTATATAACCTTCATTAATGGTCCAATGTGAACTTACATGTATATATGTACAAACCTATAACTCCTTCAATTGTTTGGGGCGCAGTGAACCCTTCTTGACAAAAAACAAATGTGGCCACATGAAACATGTCTGCCAGGATTATTCTGGCGATCAGTAATTGGTTAATCGGACATATTTGTGTATGAAACATCAGGGCATGATGGTAGTGAGCTGCAACTGCCTTCCTTTATTCCCAAGCGGGTCAAAATAGTTACCATGAACCTCATGCTTGTTCATGATGTCGTGTGATACCATTGGTGACACTCTCCATCAGTCCTTGCACTAAACAGCTGCAAGTAAGACGCTGGACTATTGTTAATGTGAATTAGACGTGACACTTCATTGGCAGTTCAAGATCCAAGACTGGTGTTAAATTACACAATTCAACATTCGAATTTTTCTACTTTGTCAAGGCGACATCCAATACAAAACTGTTTAGGCCGAATATTCACTGATTTTCACTTTACGTTGTCCCTGATGTTGCAGTGAGATTATTTTTTCTGATTTTACTCATATTACCTCTGTGTGTTATTCCTGTAACACGTGACATTTCTTCATAAATACAAACATAACGTTTCACCACTATTTCTATTTTACTAAGAACTGATTCATCTTTGTGTCATGCAACACGACTTTGAAATTGACAAATATGTTCATGCGCTACAACGTACCACGAGAATACACTAATTCGGACAAACATGCACATGATCTGTTTTTGTGTTTATACTTACTCCACACTTCTACCTCAGCAAAGTCAAGCACAGCACCCTGTCCATCATTACTTGTATTAGTGTAGACAGTCAGGTAGCGCCAGATTCCAGGACAGGTCACATTCAGTACGTCCGGAATGTCTATACCGTCAGGACGTCCAGTAACTGTGTGACATAGTCTTCCTTCTTTGGGCTCAGATGAATTTGTCACAGAAGTGTAGAGTTGAAGGCCATTGCGTCGTTTCTCGTCTGAAAGGAAATATTTGCTAGAATATTATCTATCTACTAGTATATATTGATTCTCGACATTATAAATGAGGCAGTACGGCGTGGGCTTACGACAACGAGATATACAAGTGTATATATGCGTAATGAATATAATAAGTCGATTGCGCTGTTTTCTATCAACTGTGATGTTTTCTTAACCTGGCTTCCAAATGTAAGAGTCAGTACCGTAATGAGCCTTATTAAATGTGTATACTAACGGGGGAAAATAACAGTGCTTCATATAAAGCTGATTAGAAATAAATATTTTATGAAAATTAATAAGGGGTCATGATAAATGTTCATTAAGACATCTCCACATCTTAGGTTCAGAGGCTGGGGCGGTATACTGTTCACAGATAAGTTCAGGTTTCATATGGACAGCTCTGATGGTCCCGCAGGGATCTACAGTCGTCCAGAACATTTTAGTGACGTCTGCTTACTCAACGTTGTCAGTTTAGGAGGTAGAAGTGTAATGGTATGGGCTGGCATCGTAACTCATTGAAGAACACATAGCGTACGCTACCGGGACGACATCGTTAGAGATCATGTTCTACCTTTTGTGTCATCACCGATTTTCGGTGCTCCATTCATATACTTTTCACCACTATTTTGCCTTTTAGGACCTGTTACCATGTAGATTTGACTGCGTTTTACTTTTTGTGGTTCGTATAGTTCGTCTTTTCCTAATTCAATTTCAGTGCCATATCAATCTTGTCTTTTCCTAGTAAACTTCCGTTCACGAAAGAACGTCGTTGTTGGTCTTTGGCACCGAAATTCATATTACACATTTGCATTCCGCACTTATCCAGACATGGCTGCTCAACTGTGGTATATGTTTTCCCTGATCCCTGGCTCCTGGTATCATTCTCAACTCCCTGGGGTGCAGACGGTTTTTACACCCTCCCCACACATTGGGTACCCATTTCCTGCTGGGTGAACAGAGACACATTTAAACTAAATCTCTTGCCCATGGTGATACAACACGTTTTTGCACTTGTTAATGTATGTATCTGGTCAACTATCAATGGATGATTGGGTTCCTTTGAGTGCAAGGGGTGACTGTACTGTACACTAGGGGTGGTGACAACACCATAAAGACATGTAAGCCAAGGCTGAATGGTTTAACAACATAGCCACTAGCAGGATACAACCTCATGATCAGCACCTGGCGCTTACTAGATTTTAGATCGCTCGCCCACTCCACCCAATGGAATCACTTTCAGCGGATAATCGAGAATAATTATTATATGGCGTTTTATGGTTATAAGGCATTCTGATATGTAAATGCAAATTATCAAGGGGATTATCATGAATTAACAAGAATTTAGTTTTCAACCATTGGTATGTAATCTAAAATTCGACAAAAGCTACAAACATAGATTTATACAGTTTACTGGAGGGATGGCGATATAATATATATTTTGACAAAGTCGACAATTACAGTCGTTGACAGAATACGATACGTGAATTGTTACCATTTTTACTTTTGCTGTTAGCCTTTACTATTACTGACCACGATGTACACACAACTGCTATATTTTACCGTACACATTTATCAAATGCGGCACTATTGAAATTGGCTTTGGTTATTATCAGTTGAGAACATGTCTGATTTTAATACTGTTTACGTTATGTATCCTCTCGAGTGGCGCGATCCGTTTTATATTTTTACAATTCAACGTTGTCACTGCTTCTCGTCTCTATTGATTCAGATATTAAGTTTTAGGTTGTAATGATGTGTGAAACATACGTATCTGGACCCGGTTGTATCAAACGTTAACGATACATTAACTTGTCATTAAACCTCCATTAATAAATGTGCAATTACATGCTGCTGTATCAATATTTTAAAGACGCCATCCGTATATAAACGGGTAATTAACCATTCTGTCATTGAACCAAACTTGATGAGTTGATAAAATGCATCCCTGGGTCCAGTCAGAGAACTTTATGTTTTGCACTGAAATGCTACAAAATACATAAAATACATAACATGAACGTCAGAAGTAATGCATTCGGCAATTATGACTTATCAAACGTTCGAGTCGAGAGAACTGCTAGAACTTGTATCACTTGTACAGGACAGGAAGAAGATGGTGCTTGGTTGCAAGAACGGAATTGTGGTTAAATATATGGCAATACCTTACTTTAATTACAAGTTAATGGAAATGTTAGTCTTACAGTGACACACGGTAATGACTATTGATAACTCATAACTAATGAAACATTTAGAATTAATGGAACTAGTAGGGATTAATGAAAACATTAGTTAATGAATATTTGATACAACCTGGTCCTGTGGTTTAACCTAAGAAAGCCCACTGAAGCTGAAGCCCAGCCAAACTTACACAACCGTTTATGTCAAATTGACTTCATGTTAACAGCTGCGTGGTCAAATAGCGCGAGTTGACAATATTTTGCACAACATGGATTAACTGGTTGCCGATGTTGTACAAATATATTCCTGCCTTTAAAGAATGCTGTGGCATGCACAGTGCCATTGTGAATGACGCTTGTGCAGATCATTCGGATAAAACAACATCAAAACTCCAGTTCTTATTTTCATGGTGCCCTTGTTCTTTCTCAAACTCAGACACTTTCAAGATATACATAGCGTTAAATATAATTATCAGGCTATGTTATCTTTTCACGTTAAAGTTGTACTTAATGATAACAAAACTAGAATATCAATCCATAAAAAGTCAATTTAAGTACTGGATATTATCATTTCAGTACTATTATATTCACATACGCTCACCACTCAGGTTTAAGATGAACTTATGTTAATCTACTGTGGATCGTTTCAGTTTGTAGATTGATAGCGATGCTTCCATTTTCGAGTATTGAACACGCGACTTTCATGTATATATTATAACAACATCAACGTATACTATGACGGTCACAGTAAAAGTTCTGGTAAGGTGCAGTGGAGTTCAGGAAGCAGCATATAAATCATGCTTTAACATGAGTATAATACACTTACAGTCTGTCCTGAAGTAGATTGTAACCTGTGCTGACTGTACTTGTGTCTGTAGATCCACCTTCCACCAGGCTGTAGGTTCATCAGCCTTGGTGTGGATTGAGAACGTCTCGCTGTATGCAGTTGTATTTCCATCTACAGCATTAGCGGCAGACTGTGAAGGTTCGCGTGTTGTACTCATCCATGCTGGTTTGTTCTCGGCGATATTTTGTCTCACATCTGTAGTATAACCGATATGTTTTAAAATATATGCATACTTTGACCACCTCAATGTGAGGTGAAATGAGGCTTAACGCCGCGTCCAAGATATTTGTGCTTATATAGCGACGTACATGCACGTTTGTGAGTGTGAGTGTGAGTGTGTGTGTGTGTGTGTGTGTGTGTGTGTGTGTGTGTGTGTGTGTGTGTGTGTGTGTGTGTGTGTGTCTGCTTGTACTAGTCCTGACCGATGGCGATTACTAGTGCTAGACCACTGAGATACCACACATTACTAGTGCTAGCCCACTGAGATACCATACATTAAGAATTAACGGAACTAGTAGGGATTAGCGAAGACATTAGTTAATAAATATTCGGTACAACCGGGTCCTGTGGTTTAACCTAGGAAAGCCCACTGAAGCTGAAGCCAAAGCCCAGCTAAACTTACGCAACCGCTTGTGTCAAATTGACTTCATGTTAACAGCTGCGTGGTCAAATAGAGCGAGTTGACAATATTTTGCACATGTACAAACTGGTTATAGATATTGTACAAATATACTGTACCACAGTTTATCATGAATACCCCATTCAGTATACACAGTATACCGAGTCCGAGCCGACCAGTCCTTGTTTTATCCCGTTAATGCCATGCGCAAGACAGGGTAACAATTAGTACAATCTTTAAACGTCTTGAAGAATGACGCAGCCGGGGATTAGGCCTTCCTCCCTCCGGACGGACGCTCTACCGCTAGACCACGGAGGCGGTTCCACCTCAATGTAAAGACTCAATGTACATCTGGTGACTTGTAGGGACACCACTGGTACAGTAGCCTATGCATATATGGTTAAACAACCCTCTGTGTAGAGTTTGGTCCCTGATTCGTGCCTCGATCCTATGATCGTGGATTCGAATCTCAGATTTGGGCTTTCCCACAACATATAGCTGACATAACTTGAGACACTGGCGTCAAACCAAAGAAGACACGGTAAACAAAGAAGGTGTTATTCAGATGTCAAAATACCAATTAAAAAGGGTATATTTATTTAGCTTTGTTCCAATGAAAGTTCAGATGGAGGTTAAAGATTCATGCAAACAGATTAATTAGTTCTTAAGCACTAGGAAATATCTATTAAGGTACTCTGGTGGTACTTTTTGAAATAGATCACAATTGTTTTCTATGTTTCAATTCACAAAATACTTTTCATACTCAACTCTTCGCCTTAGCTGTATCAGTAGCTGTCCATATGTCGATTGTTTGTTGGAAAATACACGCACCTGGCTTGTTTCTGAACAAATGTGTATTTGAAGACTGTTGGAAGAACGTCCTTTAACAAATTGCTGTTTGTGATCAAGAAAAACGAACCTCGGTAATAATGCAATGTTTACAAAACATATATTTGGGTGTGTTGGAGTTGTTTAAAACATTTATTTAGCGTGATGACTGTAAGTGCCTTTGACACTGAATGTAACACGATTTGCTAAGGTTTGACTTCATCTCTATACAAACTTAGGATACTCGACTATATTTTTGTGAAATATAGTGTATCCAAATCATTTGTTTGATTTCGTAATTAAATAAGCACGGCTGATGTGGGCAAACATGTTTCAATATGCCCTCCTTCGTAAAAGAAATACAATCTGATTCCCATGTTCATAAAGTACTGTATTCAAACTGTATTGTTTGCATATTAATTTGGTAATTACTAATACCGTGAAGGATTCTCGTTCATCTCTCTGTTCATCTCTCTGTGTTTAAACTATCAACTACAAATGATACAAGGATACGGGTGGGTCTGCCGATATAATGTGCCCAACAGTATACAATAATGAAAAAAGGAAAAATTCGTTAAGATGACCTTGGCTTGAGGCAGTTATGTCTTGTATGGATCTTTGAATGTTCATGACGGAAACCAAGCCCGACTCAGGGTGAAATGCTTGTAGTAAACATTTAAAAAGTCGCCAATGTACTGTGTCAGTTTCATGAAAGATGAGCCCACTTCTGTGATGTATTCTATATCATGTATAGCTATATGTGAATAATATACAGAAAGTCAATTCTATGTAATGGAAATGCACGTGCATTTTTCATTGTGAACGAATCATTCAAAAGATTAGGTGAAACTAAACGAAGAAGTTGATTATCCGATTTTTAATTTAAGTAAGATTGATCTATTGTACATTTCTGTGGAAGTGATTCGCAAGTTTTTGAGGCATCACGAAGTGTTGATGAACGTGTAAATAATGATATTCAAAAAAGCTATCCTGAGGTAAATTGTCTATATGTCTTTCTTTCCGTCTGTCTTTGTGTCTATCGGGGCATCCGTGACCCAGACGTCTAAGGCGCCGTAATTCGCTGAGCAAAGACGCGTCCCTCGGGCACGCCAGAAACATGTGATCTTGGGTTCGAATCCTGGTTCGCCCCAATTGTGTTTTATAGGTTTTTAGCAGCCTACCTGTGCTCGTGATATTATCAAAGTAGTGAACGTCTGAGACCTGCATCACTTCGCGTCTTCCTCCCACATTAAGCTGACACGCCATGATATTACTTGAATACTGTTCACTGCGTTGTAAAACCCAACTCACTAATACATATATCTATCAATATGCCTGGCGTTCTGTCATCAGTTTTTATGCCTTGATTATGACATGTATGGAGATAAATATGTCAGTTTGCAACATTGAATAATTATAGGCAAAACAATGGTTAATACTCTACATTTGCGATGTAGAGATTATTATACGAGCATGACTTGTTTTGTGTGTCATACCGATTTTACGAAACGGGTGACAGAAATTTTGTACTTCCCGAGCGAGAACGACATCATTCCGACCTTACGTCATAAAAAGATACGAATTACCTTAACAATACAGTGATATTTGCATGAGTGCACATACGATTTTGGTCAACTCGGTTATTTCTAACCCTATGGGTTATCATTTATCATTTATCTATGAGTCACTTGGTTTCATTTCATTTCCTGCAAAATCCTGATACTTAATACATATTACCTTATATTCTTATGCTCCGGAAAAGTAAGAAAATACAAGGCACTTTAACTGCGACCCTCCGCTTACACGAAGGACAATGTTTGAGATGCTGAGACTGCCGTAGGAAAACACGAGGTCAACTGTATCCCAGCTCTGCGACAAATGTGATGATATATTTAGAGAACATTGTACTTTATGGCGCTTCTGAATAATGGACGGTCCCTTGTACCTGTGCACATGCGCAATCGGAACCGGGACCAGATACATTTATAAACACGCCCTTGTTTCAACCTGTACAAGTCTTGTTTAGTTATTGTCATTTCACGCTAATTCTCTCATGTAAAGTGATCGAACAGTTGGAACTCTGTTTTTATTTATTTTTCAAGGTTTCTTCAGTAATCATTTGTTGCGGACGAGATACAAAGTCCCATATATAAAGTTGTATTTAAAAGGTAGAAGATCTTATGAACTGATGGAAACAATATTAATTTGAAAGCAATAATTTCTTAATTGTTTTTAATTTCGAAAACAATGTAATATACGTTCAAATTGCATGGATGTATATAGCTTATTTAGAAGTAAAACAGATTACTTTGATTTATAGAGTGATGCTTTTGTTGTTAATTATTTTTTATCAGATGTTTGTAGGCCATATTTGATCACCGTATATGCTTTTATGGAGAGCGATGATTGTCGGTGAAGTGTTGTCAGTGTGCATCTGCGACATTGGTTGCAGTGTCTCTGTGAAGGGGAACAGTATATTCGGTTGTGTTCAATGATTCCTCATCCAGTTTCTAACTATAAATGCCGCCAATAACCAAGGTGGACTGAGAAATTTGCATACTTGTCTTGTTCTTGATAGGCTGTAACTCTATGTCACAAATCCAGAAAAAGAAAATTGAAAATGTACTTATTTATACTAAATTGCAGAGAACATCCGCAGAGATGGAGGTCTCCTGAACAGTGTTATCCGTGGGAAGTCCTTGAAAGGTGCCACATCCGTTACCAAAAATTCTATCTGGAATCGAGGGCAACAGTACCTCCTACAACGGAAGACTCAACGGGTGGAATTGTAGACATTGCTATCCAATCAACGTCAGTATCGGTATCGGAGAGGAAAGATTCGAAAGTTAATCTACCTGATACAACAGTTGGCTTTCTAGAGTAAAATGCTTCATTGTTTCTTGTTTGTTTTATTTCACTTGTTAACAATTCCGAAGTGTTGTATTATATTCACTTGAAAAAGAATGCGTTGCGTTTTGGCTATTCTACGATGATTTAATTGCTTCCGTTCCTGTACTTTCGGTTGAAAACTATTGGATGTTGAACATTAGCTGACTACTATTGGAGGATGTTCAGCCATTATGTTGTTTATTGGAGGTTATTATATTGACATCACATGCCACAAAAATATCCATGTGACTTTAAACATTATGATATAATAGATAGCACAGTGATGTTGAACAAAAGTACACAGCACACGCTTGCTGCTTTATATTAACCGACTTCACATTGTAACAAACAAGCAATCGAGATTAGAATACACATTCTTAATTAGTTTCTTTATCAATTTTCTCAAAGAAATAGCTTTAAAAATAGTGACAACAATATCTCATGAAATGATTATATAATCAGTGATTATATAATAAGTGATAACCAGGGCCGGCTGTGCACACAGTGTGGACATCGATTTCCTAACTGCATCCATGTGAATGTAACATTAAGCATGATTTGGTTCAGTAAGCAGTGAAGGCGTAGTTGATAATGAAGGCTGGGTATCACACAGACAGCCACTGTAACATAATATAGATACGCCGCTACAAACAACGTAGCTGTGCCTGGGGATCATTGCTTTCACTTTAAATACTTGTGATTCATTTTCGGATATGTATTATTCCCACTTCGATATTGTTCAGCAAATTTGTGACGAGTGCTGCCTGTAGGGTAGGATTCTCTCACCTTTTTACGAACACCCGCCATCATGACTATTTGATAGTGATTCATAAACACATATTCATGATATAGTCGGGATCGTACAACCCACGCTGCTCTTGTACCCACACGTGTGTACATACCCATGAGTGACCGTTTATGTGTGTACAATGGCTTATACAAGGAACAGAATAAACAGTCAGGTTTTGCTTTAAGTTTACTCGAGGCAACGGGTCGTTTGTATGCTGCCGGGTCGTTTGTATGAAAATTTGCATTTCAACTTGCCCTTTCTAAACACAGACGTATCCACGCGTGATGGTAATCCGAGAATTAGTATCGCGACTGGTATCCACACAATAACAAGCCTGTTGATTCAACCGTGACAGTCAATTATGAAGTAATGTAGGGTGGTGAGACGCGGCGAGTCAACCTTTCCACTATCGACGCGAGTGAACATAAAAGGCTAGATTTGTGTTTAACTAGTGATGATAGGGTATAAATGCATGTGTATCTCGGCTACAGTGTTCTCGTCAGGCCACAATGGTCGCGTTAGTTATACAATGAACGTACTTGATTGCATGTCATCTAGGTGAGGTGTAATGGGGTTTAGCCTCGAGCACCAGATTATTGTACTTATATAATGACGTGCAGTTTAACATGAAGACCCCACTCAGACACACTATGCTGACTCCGAGAAACGTCTTTTGGTATGACTCGGCCGGGTATAGAACCTCGGACCTTTCGCTCTTCGGGCGGACGCTCTTCCTCGAGACCTCGGAGGCCATCGTATGTCATACAGCATTTCAGCATATAAAGATGACATACCATCATTGCAAAATTCATTACCATGTATGATATAATTATATTGTGACAGTAAATAAATTCAACACTTTTGTCAATTGTCTAACAGGCGAAATTTAAGCATATTGAGAGAATTCGCTGGTATAATTTTCCTAATATATGATACAAGGTGATTGTCAGGTACCAGTTTAACAATAACAATGCTGTCTGATATACCATTCGGTACACGTGTCTAAACGATTGTGTAAAAGCAGAACTCATTAATGAACAATGATACTCAAATATCTTGTTATGAAACTCATGTAGGTAAAGAATGTCCTTACCTGCTGCAAGACTCAGACTGGCAACCCAAAACACAACCCTAGCCCACACTGCCATTGTGACACCCTGGCGCACAGACCAGGAAGAATATTACGTTTCTACTTAGATCTCTTCATTGTGAAGCACCAAGAAGTGAATTCTGTTGGACAAATGTGACTGATATCTATGACACCATGCTTCTCACATGACATACGGGGGGCACGGGTGGCCCAGTCGTCTAAGGCGCCGCGATTCGCTGAGCAGGGTTGCGTCCCTTGGGCACGCCAGAAACCTATGATTGTGGGTTCGAATCCCGGTTCGTCCCAATTATGTTTCTAGGTTTGTCAGCACCATACCCGTGCTCGTGGGTTTCACCGAAGTGGTAAACGTCTGAGACCTGCATCACTTCGGGCTTTCCTCCCACATTAAGCTGACACGCCGCGATATAACTGGAATACTGTTAAAAGCGGCGTTAAACCCAACTCACTCACTCACTCACTCACATGACATACAAACTATCTATTGACATGTGATGTGCCCCCAAAACCGAAACGATATGCTTAGTGAAATGAAAAAAAAGCGTTTTAAAAAGGATAGTTTCTGTTTGGGTTTGTTTGTATGAAAGAAGTAGATCAGGCATGGCAACACACATATTTACATGTAATGTAATGCATGGCTCGTAACACGTCAAACATGCATACATTCCCCAGGAAAAAGACTTCATCGTGTGCACTTCCCCATAACCAGGTGAAGTCATGTGTCAGCCTCTCATGAGTACAACGATGCATGTTCCTTCTACTTTGATGTTGTGACATTGTCTCCCGTAGTATGCCAGGGTGTCAACCTGTTACAAGTTGCTTTCATTTAATCGATTTCGTTGCAGAATATGTCTTCATAGTTTATATAAAATCAATAATTGGGCATCCGATGTTTACAACGTGTGGTGTGACTGACTGTTGCTCATGGTGTGAACACGGTTATTTACATTGTGATAATTACATTCACGTATTTGTTTCAAACACAATAATGATGATCAATTTGTGCATAAACTAAACATGAAAAGGGGCGAAGAGAAAGTACGGAAATATGACAATGTCAGTCACTGTATACTGAACAGAAGGTATATCCACCGTCACCGTAAAGCAGAACACACGAGGATTCTCACGAGCCGACAGTTACGACGAATGGCTCCAATTTTAGACATGTTTATTCTTTGACAAAACATAAATGACAACTGATCGTTGTTTGTATTCATACTTTGTGAGTCGCTCTTGTGTGATGCGCGTGTTATTTATCAAATGCTGCTGACGCACGTTCTCTGTCGCAAGTTGTTCAGTACATGGTTTACAATTTCGTGGTGCCCTCAACAAGTATTTTAAAAATCGTAAGCACGTTTTGAGAACATGACATGTAGAGCCCGGGACAAGGATATATGTGTTTCAGGTTGTTGTTGTTTTATATTTCTCATAAAGGGTTATCACATTACTTTAACATGAATATTGTTTTAGGTAACATGTATAACCACACAATACATATTACTTTTTTAGCCTAATAATATTATAAAATATTCATAACGATCATTTAATTTGGTTAAAATCACTCAGAGTGCACATGTCGCTGCAGCCGAGTGCACGACCTCCATCATACGATGCGGGTTCGAGTCGATGTTGACATAAATTCTCCTCAAGATTTGAAGTCAAAGCATTAAATGACATGTGGTTTCAAGATGACGAGGGCATATGTAATTGACAACGAACTGTCCTTTATTGGAAAATAAGGTTGTTTAAACAATAGGATGACGTCACACATGCGTTTTCACCGAAATGGATCCCCGCTTCGTGTCATTTAGCAACCGAAAGGGAGGCACATGATATTTTTTTCTTTACTCTTGATTCAAGTTTTACTACATGCGATCAGCCTTCATGTCTCAAGATGAAGTAATTACATGTGAATGATATAAGATGGGTAAATGTAATATACGAGGGTTGGCTGAAAAGTTCTTAGCCTAAGTGGTATATCTCAATCGGATTGAAACAAACTTTTGCCACCAACAAGTACAATCATTTACTGAATCACAGACATAAGAACTGCAACTGTAGTGTTATTATTGGCTTTGTACCAGTCCATCTTGGGAACCTACCCATTGAAATCACCAGAAATGGACAAAACTGGCTATAGGGCAGTCATCACGTACCTTCAACTGAAAGGGCTAACTCCAGCACAGATACATGCTGACATGGTCTCCACTTTAGGGGATGACGCCCCTTCCTTTTCCACTGTAAAGAAGTGGGCTGCGGAATTCAAGCATGGCAGAGAGAGCCTTGACGAAGACGCGCGTCCAACAAGGCCTTCAACAGCAACCATTCCTGAAAACATTACCCGAGTGCATGACATGGTGATGGCTGATCGACAATTGACCACTCGACATATTGCCAGTGTTGTGGGCATCTCTCATGAGAGGGTTGAGCACATTATCACCAACGAGTTGGGAATGACAAAAGTTTCTGCAAGATGGGTGTCAAAGCTCTTGACAGCGGATCAGAAACGTGTCAGATTCCTGAAGTCCCGTGACAATTTATGCCGTTTTGAAACGGATCCCGATGATTTTTTGGCCTGATTTGTAACCATGGATGAGACCTGAATTCATCCCTTTCAACCAGAAACCAAAATTCAGTCTAAACAATAGAAGCATCCGGAATCACCAGCCACCCAAAAAGCCAAGTTGGTTCCTTCTGCTGGAAAGGTGATGGCTTCAGTCTTTTGGGATTCTGCTGATTGACTATCTTGAAAAAGGCCAGACTATCAATGGAAGATATTATGCTGACATACTGAGACAGTTGTGTGAAGCTATCAAAGCTAAGCGACAGGGAATGCTCACTGTTCCACCAATACAATGATCCTGTTCGCAAATCGGTGGTTGCCATGTCAGCGATCCATGATTGTGGCTTCAAACTCATTGACTATCCCCCTTATTCACCCGATTTGGCCCCGTCAGACTCCCACCTGTTTCCTAAAATGAAAAAGGAACTAGCCGGTCGCCATTTCCATGGTAATGATGACGTAATTTCCGCTTTGAATGACTTTTTTAGGGTGACTGAAGAAAAAAAAATTCTTGACCGGCATCCAGGCCTTGCAGGATCACTGGCAAAAGTGTGTAAACCTGAAAGGGACTACGTGGCAAAATAAATGAAAACCATCGACTTGGTACTGGTTTTTCACAGTTAAGCTTCGACCTTTTCAGCCAGCCCTCGTAGCATTTTATATAACTCAACCTTTCGCTCACAGAAAACAATCCTTAAATCCATAACTTTTGATATGAAGATACAACAAATAATTAATACCGTTATACGAGACATGTTACTGACACAAGGGCAGCATGGAATATGTACGTGGACAGGTGGGCAGATGTGAGGTGCAAGTTTATGATTAAATGTCCGATAAACAAAAATGCATAGAAGCCTGATAATTAGAATTGTGGTGAACCTATTGCAAGAGGGAACTGAAATGACTTTAAGAGTCAATATTTCTGGTTCTTTCAAAGTTAACAAACAGTAACGATAAACAACCGTTCCGAACAATAATCAGTAGTACGGCCCCTTCATTATGATGTGTTTGTTGCAATTCGCGAATTGAAGTGATCACCAGTGTTCCACGAATGTCATATTTAGGTGAAAGGTGAGGATTGAGTGGTTAAAATGTGTCGGCTGAGTGACAGTGTCATATCGGGCCCATCGCTGATAGATGATCCTTGAACCGGATTTTAATATTTACAGGCAGCCGTGATATGACTTGATCTTGATGTATCGTAACGTCACTCATGATGTGATTATAACAAACGCATAGCCTGTTTGTTGTGTACATGACTGTACACGGTCGATGTTATAACCACTTATGGTCGTCGATAATGGAGTAATTAGCCAATAAAACTCTGGCCCTTCTGGCCAGGCCCGGTCCGAATTTTAGGCAATCCCCTTACATATGCATCGCATGTTACAAGTCACATCCATCATAGAATGTGTATGATGAAGCAACAGAAACTTTCAATCTCACTGGTGATGTACTAACCGAACAGTATGTGATGTCATGCCAGTCATTCTATGTTGTCTTTGTGGTCTTACTGTATGATTGGACCAGTATCTGTGAAAGTGTTTATGAGGCACGCAAAGACTTATTCACCAAGAGGGAAAAACTGGCTGCTGTGTACCAATATGTCTAAAGAGCTGCATTTCATGCTGGCCACTGTTAGGGACGAAGTCTCTGGAGGCCAAAAAAGACCTTCCCACGCCAACTGAGTGACGATGAGTAATATCAGAAGCACATGTCTTGAGACTTTGTGGACTGCACTACCACAAGCGTTTAGGTGGTACCAATAGGCTCATGAATAGGCTCACTTCAAAGTCCCAGTGGTTAAGGTGTTAGTCAGGCTTTTTGTTTTGAGATGCCTATAGCGCAAAGTTATCATAAAGGGTTCACACATTCCAGGGAAAAACAATATCATGCTTACTTGTCCCTTTTCAAGTTTCTGCAGTTTCATCAGCTTTTTTCAGCAGCATCCCGACAACCTACCCAAACCCCACTTTTGTCAGCACACAACAGCAAACGTCTTAGCACTCGCAGTTAGTGCTCCCTCAACACCATATCAACATATCGTTTAAGAAGCTTTTGAATGATATCAGGGGGCACGGGTGGCCCAGTCGTCTAAGGCGCCGCGATTCGCTGTGCAGAGTTGCGTCCCTTGGGCACGCCAGAAACCTATGATTGTGGGTTCGAATCCCGGTTCGCCCCGATTATGTTTCTAGGTTTGTCAGCACCATACCCGTGCTCGTGGGTTTCACCGAAGTGGTAAACGTCTGAGACCTGCATCACTTCGGGCTTTCCTCCCACATTAAGCTGACACGCCGTGATATAACTGGAATAATGTTAAGAGCGGCGTTAAACCCAACTCACTCACTCACTCCCTCACTGAATGATAACAATATCTTAGGTAATCTTCATGTTTTGGGGAAAGTCAGTTGTGTCCTTTCCACTGGAATAGTGCAAAGCAAAGCAAAAACTTGTTTCCTCTGTTTAAACACTAACGTATGAGTGACACGTAGGCCTATATATCCTTCCCAAAGCAGTTCATGACTGATCCATAGGTAATCTGTACACAGCTAAGCCCCTGTGACAACTTCTGTGAAACGACAGGCATACTCATGTTTCATGTCAACTCGGTCTTTTTTTACACATACGTATATAGTCATGTGAGAGTCAAACAGGAAGAAACGTCGGGCGGTGAGGCGCGCCGAGTCAACACTTCCCACTATCAAAGCATGTATACACCTAAGACTAGATCTGTGTTTAACTGGTGATGATAAGTGGTAAATGTATGTTTATCTCTGCTACAGATCTCCATCCAGGTCACAATGGCTGCGTTAGTGATACCATGAACATACACACTTCTAATCATGATACTTTCCATAAGGCTCAACTATCTTATAGCTTGTCAGCAAATTAACACGATATGCCACCATTGCATACTGCATTACCACGATCGTTCAGGTCACACTTCATTTTTTGATTAACGATTCACTTCTAATAACGGGAAGGCTATAAGATATAACACATAATGATATTGTGACAATAAACGAATTACGGGGGCTGGTCAATAAAGTTTTAAACCTGACCAACTTTTAACAATGATCCACAACAAAGTGAACTAGTAAATGTATTACAATGTTTAAGTAGTTTATTGCAAGTGTAATGAACCGTTTGTATATTAGACCCGTGAAGATCCGGGGTAGAATAGGTCTTCAGTATATAATTGCTATAATATGCTTGCTATAATGGGCGACTATGCTTGTCGTAAGAGGCGACTAACAGGATCGGGTGGTCAGGCTCGCTGACTTGGTTGATGCATGTCATCGTATCCCAATTGCGGGGATCGATGCTCATGAGGTCGACCCCTGGATTGTCTTGTCAAGACTCGACCACTACCACTTAAGGGTGTGATTCTTGTTGATTACTTAGAAAGTTAGTCGATAACCGCTTACCGGTGCCTATTATGCTGATTTGCTCCATCGCCTGGGATATTCTGTCAACGAAAAGTACGAGAAATGCTGACCGCTGGAGTTTTCATAACAATACCTCTTCTCACACACCTCGACTTGCAAAGGCTGCTGTGCGACAATGTGTGTTCGAATGTGTGTTTCCGCACCTTCCATACTCGCAAGACCTGGCACCAAGTTAATTGCACATGTTTCCTAAACTGACAGAATAACTGCGTGGAAAGTGCTATGATGACAATGATGACATCAAAGCTTCCCTGAATGGGTTTCTCAAGGTTGCTTCAGAAACAGCCTTCCTGACTGGAATTGAAAAGCTTTACTATCGATATGAGAAATGTATTGAAAAGCAGGAGATTATGTTATACAATAATTTAAAAACACTTTTACAATTGTTGGTTTTATTTGTTAAGCCTAGAACTTCTGGACCATCCCTTGTATACACTGTTGTCAATGATCTATCAGGCAACATTTCAGTGTATTAAGAGAAAACGCTTGGCTAGTGTTCCTGATACGTATACACCTTAGCAGACGATAATTCAAAAGGACGCTATGTATTATACAACGTTCAGCAACAGCAATGTTGTCTGATAATCATTCGGTACATGTCTCAACGATTATTTTAAGTAAAACTGATAACCGAATAATATTACTCAAGTATCTGAGGCTGAAACTCATGTAGGTAAAGGATGTACTTACCTGCTACGAGACTCAGATTTGCTATCACAAACACAACATTGGCCCACACCGCCATTGTGACACCCTGCTGCACACACCAGGAAGAATATTACGTTGCTATTTAGATGCGTTCATTGTGAACGCTCTGTGGGGTGTATTTTGTCTTGATAGAAGATTTCTCTTTTGTGCGCCTAATGCACCGAAAACTACTATCATCAAGAAGAACAACAAAAGTAGCGTAATAAAGTAGATTGTTGTTTAAGATGTCCTATCTTTATGCATAGGTCCTTCAGTGAAAGTCCACATAATGTATGAACATGCACACTCAAATTAATACAATCAGACACCGTTGTGTCGAAGTTGAAGGGACATACGGGCATTTTTCGAATTATCCGAGGTTGGATACAACCGAAAATAATGAATATAGAAGGAATACGCAGGGACCAAACTTTAACTTCGAGACAACAGTGTTTGACAGTAGGTTCAGAAGTCCAGTATAATTTCACATGCTAATAAAATACATGGTGTTATAAAGTATCATCTCGCATAATAATAACGTTACGTTTGAGTAACTAATATATTGCATGGTATATGGCTATACATCTGCAAATAAATATTCTGGAGGTTCCAAAACATCATCGTCATTGACAAGAACGCAATGTGTATTTTGTGGATGTATTACAAGAGAGAATCGGCGTAGATGTGGCTGCCTTGAAAGTGGAATACATATTTTAGTGAATATTAACGCAAGTAGCTGCAGTATGTATGTTTGTCAGGCTGGCAGTAACAAAACTAAGTAAGCGGGACCAAATTAGGCAAGAAGCGATAAAGCAATCGATTACGCATTTGCACAAGAAAGGACTGAATAAATCGGGAACGTAGTTATTATTAGCAGAACGGTAACGTGGTCAGGTAAAAGTGGGCAGTGATTGAGCCCTTGAAGCGACAACGTAGTTGGTTAAGCAAACTGTGAACAGTAAATGAGCACTGGAAAACGGAACGTAGTTGGTTACATGGCGAAAAAGTGAACAGCGATAGAGCCCTAGACGAGGAAATGTAGTTATGCAAGCAGAGAAGCGATAGGGCAAAGAATTTTGTTATGTTTTCATTTATCATTAACCACTGTATTACACTGTATTAGCTTTACATTTCCTACTTTCCAGAGTAAAATAGTTTTGGTGGCCATGGGAGGCATCTTCGGCGACGTTATCGACTTGTTCATGCAACGACGCCGCGAGGACAAGTATACTATTCCAACCACTACCACTTAGCACTACAACCACCTCTGTTACTGCCAGTACTACTACTACCACCACTAATGATAATAATCCACATGGAGGCATTCGGTAAACGGATTAATTTTGCTTCTGAGTTTAACAACCGTTTGGGAAACCAGGACCGAATATCTTGGAATAGAATACCAGGATGATGTGTGAGAAAGCCCGAATTCATGCAGGTCATACATATCACTTTTCCTCTTACATGAAATGCATGCGAATATCGCCATGTTATTATTGATTAACGAACACCTGGAAGTTATGTTTGACAAAAACGTGAGTGAGTGAGTTGGGTTTAACGCCACTTTCAACACTATTCCAGTTATATCACGGCGTGTCAGCTAAATGTGGGAGGAAAGCCCGGAGTGATGCAGGTCTAAGACGTTTATCACTTCGGTGAAACCCACGAGCACAGTATGGTGCTGACAAATTGACAAAAACGACTTTCATCAATATCAAATACAATACCTTCTGATTAATTTCGTTGAGATTTAAATTAAATCAAACCGTCTCACAACAGGTAAATGTTTTGTTAAACATGCATGTCATTTTCAAGTACAGCAGACGATGTGAGGTAAGTATACAACAATATACATATGCGCATACAACAACGACGTATGTACACATTCCTGGAAATAGACACCAGTGTCAATCGTATAGGTTCAGAGGTCAAGAATGTAATGGTACAAACAGAAACAAAAGTACCGACATATATATCTATCCGAGTAGTTTATACGTTTCTCCCACCACAATAGGCGAGTTGTTATGTGATATACATGTACCTGTATGTCAAGCCTGACGATTGACATATATCATGACAGACCTTGCACACTGTAGGCGTTCTATCGCTCGCACAGTCAACAAGCACCGTGATATTATTTCACTTCACCTTCTCTCTTCAAACACTGAAGCAGTTCTTTTCATACCCGTTAGTCATTTGGGTTGACACGGACATATAAGCACGTGATTTACAAGTAAATTGGGGGTTGTATTTTCTTGCCACAGTCTACTTATAAAACGTTATTTCAACTTAGTTTGACACAAGTCATGTTTTGTCGATGTCACATTGTTTCTGCAACATGAATCCATTCATATACACCGAGGAGCGTGTGTACGATTTTATACAGGTGTGGACACTGATAATACCGCATTACAGTAAGCTAGTACACAAGAGAGCGTATTGCTGTTTCAGTCTTCGCTTCATATGCGCAGATCATATGCAGAGCTGAACTTCCCTCTCTGAATACATATTGAGGTCACAACGACAATGTCAACCTGAGACCTCATGACTTATTTGGCGGTAGATCGGTTATGGTGTCGGGCGGCTTCACTGTAACCGAGTGAATCACACTCTAAATCGGGCAAGAAAGGGTCACTGGACAGCACTTTTGGTACTGACACCCTTTGTTGTCCCGTTTGCAAGGCGTGTGGGTCGACGTTGTGTCTTTCAGGGCGACAGCGCACGTGTTCACTGTGCAAGAATCGTCAATGCTCATCTCGAGCATAACAACAGAATGCCATGGCCAGCAATGAGCCCAAACCTTTCCCCCATTGAACAGACCATGGTGTAGTTGAAGAGCGAAAGGTCAGGGGTTCGATTCCCGGCCGCGTCCTACAAAAAGACAATACGCGATGGTACAAAAACAAGGACGGGTGGTAGAGGGACACAGCTGTGTCTGATGTGGGTATTCATATTAAACTGCGGCATGGTATTTCTGTAGGCCAGCACTATAAAATCGGTATTAGTGCTGACTAGTACAAGCAGACGCACGCACGCACGCACGCACGCACGTTGCTGTACAGGTGCAATAATCTTGGACGCGATTCATTGAACACGTCTGGGACGTGTGCATCAACATCATTGGCCGCCGACTACGTTGGCCGAACATGGCCAGGCGCTGAAGGAGGAATGGGACAAACTCCCTCGTTCCTCGCCCAGTGAATGAATGTTTGACAAATCGTGACAGTATATTACGTACTACACATCCAAAAACATCAATTTTGTAATTTCCCATCTTACCCCTATCGTCCTTTACGATCGTTGACGGTCATAACTATATAGTTGTATACAAACATGTTACAAGCAAGATTTATAATTAATGAAGTTTTATTGACTAAATTGAAGGGAAGAAAACAAATATACAATTTGAAATGAATAATATTCTGGGTTACAGAAAAGAATAATCAATAAATCATACTTCATAGTTATAAAAGAACGAGACATTAAAAGACATGGAACGAGAGGATATGGCAGATACATCAATCTTCACATGCTACTTAAAGAGATCATATCATAAACGCTAAACGTCTTTTTTCGAATATTCAAAATATCCAACAGTTTACTTGTTACCAGTTTATAATTAGTTTTTGTAGAACAAATATAAACAAACGGTTATAAAGGCTATTGGCTGGACCAGGCAAAACAATGCGCCCTCGGGCACGATGATCAGGCACGCCATCAGCCAAGTCACCAAGCATAAACACATCCTCTGGAGTCGGCTCCCCCGACAGACATTGGTTTACGGGGGCCCTCAGGGTCCCCAATAGGATGATACAAAATCTATTGACATTTATACAATTGTCATGAAATACAACTTCTTACATGTCAGTGCCCGACAGTGTTTCGCCTATCTATGTTATATTTATATTTACAAATAAAGCAATATATATATTTAATAACTTTTTTTAATGTTTAAAGAGAAGAGATGAAAACAAATATACAAATTCAAATAATTAGTAGTACGGGTTACAGAAAAGGATATGAATTAAAATTTACTGTATAATTGTAAATGTAATTGAACAAATTAAAAACAAGGCTTTATATAAGCACCATATAAAAATAGGATATTGCATATACACATATACATGACCACTGGGTCCAATCACCGCCAGTACAAAATCTCCTTCGCGTGTTATATTAACAGATCATAACACAGATGCTAACAAGCTAACAAACTCTTTCAGATCACGAGAAGTTCTCGCGAATGTTTAAGATTGAGAATCGCGGAGAGAAGGAAAAAGTATACACGAATATACAGGCATTACCGTTCATTTTTAGAGGAATGCCCATGCATATGTCCATGACGTTATGATTTTATTACGTACATGCTTTATGACGCACGTGCATGACAGACATGCGTCTGCATACATGACGTACTTACGTGATACGATAAATCACGTTGCAGGCCGTACATCAAATATCACGTGCACACAACTATAACATCTGATGCACATGTACATGTGCCACTAATGGCCAAATAGGCAATTCCCTTCTGTATAAAGAGAAATAAAACTAGCCAATGACACCGCCCCTTCTGTTTCGTATTTAAATATATGCATACAAATGAAGAGTAATGAAATTCATAACTAGAGCAGGAATATGTAACGTGTGGATGATACCTGTACTACAGAAAGTGCTAGATAGTAGAAATAGTTTGGACATTTTGAAATTCGTACAAATACATATAACTACTAAAAGATGTTATTTTCTGCAGTAAGTATCACGACCACAGTACTTCCTCAAGTATGCCAGCCTTCGTTTGAAATATACATGCACAGGAATGCTTTGACGTAGCATTTGTATTTGCGTGTCGTTTTCCCTACATGGTCCTCACTTAACACAACTTAGCACCGTTTAGGGAAGAACACAATTATTCAGACATAACTGAGACACACAAGAAGGCAATATAAAAAGCACCTGGTCCACCGAATATTTCCTTAGACCAAGACGACGAGGAAATACGTTTTTGTTTTACAAGATAGGGAGTTGACTATCTTGCAGTGAGGTGAGGTGAAATTGGGTTTAACGTCGCGTCCAAGATTATTGCACTTATATAGCGACGTGCATGCACGTGTATTTGTGTGTGTGGCTGCTTGTACTAGTCCGGACTGATGCCGATTTATAGTGCTAGCTCACTGAGATACCATGCAGCAGTTTAACATGAATACCCCACTCAGACACAGTATACTGACTCCGAACCGACCAGTCCCCTTAATGCCGAGCGCCAGACAGGGTAACAACAAGTACAATCTTTTAACGTCTTTTTGTATGACGCGGCCCGGGTTCGAACCCTGGACCTTCCGCTCTCCGGGCGAACGCTCTACCACAAGACCACGGAGGCGGTCTATCTTGCAGTGGTACATCAAACGTCAGCAAACGATTATCCAGTCCATATTAACATTGTAAGGATGCACTATGGGTATACTACCAACGTATATAAATATGATGCTTGTCCTGAGTCGAAACATAATGGGAAAACAACATATATATTTTGTAGGGCGGACACAGCATGAAGCCTATATAACCGCGACAGCACTGGATTTCCCTTCCTTCGTTTCCCACCTGTAAAGGTAGTTTCGCCTTACGATTACCACAAGTGTTGAATTCTTACAAATTGGTATATGATACACGCATCACATATAAGGCTACAGGTGTCGAGTGTAAAGCGAAGGAAACACATACAGAGAGAACAAGGTGAAATGACATAGGTGTTGGCAAGATGAAGTTCATAAGGTGTGGTAATAAGTTCAGATATTGGCACAGTTGATGTAATGTGGTCCTTTGGGATTGTTCGGTGTTAAGTTCAGATGTTGGCATAGGTATTAGCTGGGTCTGTCCTCAGAATACACTGCTGCGCAAAGTCGTGGAACATATGGACATCGCTCTGAAAAATGAAAACAAATTCATATTACTGAAAGAGTATTCATGAGAGACTCAACATCTAGCTTACCATATTTTGTGTTTATAATGTTTTACATTGCATTATTAATGGTCACATTCTATCTTATATTAGACAGCTGATAGTGTTGTACGTTGTTGCGGGAACCAACAATACCGGTAAGCTCGTACAGGTGTCACGGTTATGACATCACGATCTGTACACAACTCACTGTTTAAGGGCTACCGCAGGGTCTGAGTCAGGGGTAAGCATCAATACAATATCCGTTACTGGCCACAGACGTTCTCAAAGTTTTAGAACAGTCTACAAGCCCAGTTTAAAAAAATTGTGGCTAGTTCTGGTCAACAGCTGACGTTGATCTGCGGGCCACGGTTCAAACTCTCACACAGCTGCAGCCCAACCCATTGCTGCTGGCAATTTCTACGGTGTACTACGCTCCTGTTTCGGTACTACATGTGCTACATAATGCTACCATTTCACTTCAGTATCAATAATGACAGTAGTGAGTGATGACTGAGACCAGTCTTCTGAATCCGGCTGCTTCTTGACGTCTATTCTGATTTCCTTATGTAAGGTTTGATTGTTTGTTGTTTAACGCCGCACTCAGCATTATTCCAGCTATATGGAGGCATTATGTAAATAATTGAGCCTGGACCAGGTCAAGTGATTGATATCATTCGCATCGATCCACGCAACTGGGATAGGATGACATTCATCAACCAAGACAGCAAAGCTGATCACCCGATCATATAATATACCCAATATGATGCCAAGACATATTAAATTAAATGTTATTTAAAGCTAGAATTTATCGGCAAACTGAGGAAACTCCTGTGTCCCTACCTGGGTGAACTGAAGATCTGGGCTACATTGGAGGAACGTCCTCACGTGATCGACTACGTCAACACGGGCATCCTCACGAATACCGGACAGAATATTACCCATGATGCAGAGCGAGACAGCAAGTTTTCGGTCATTGTTGCTGCAATTCAAATAGTTACATGTCATGTTTCCTGTTATACATTGTTTCATGTATCCATAACAGTAAATGTGTTTATCACATAATGTATCGTGTTATCAATACGATAAACCAAGCATATAAACTTTGTATCACGACCCACTATATTTACACAAGAGGTCGCCAAGCAGGAACTACTTTTGATAAGCACTACAGATCGATGGCACGCCCACTTCCTCAATAAACCATTGTCATTCATTCCCAAATAAGTATATAGATGTTTCCGAAAGTTTGTGTATTTCTGTAACCAAATAAGCATGGGCTTCACTTAGTGCAATAGTGGTCGGTGTGTGTATTACAATAGTTTTCAAATTTGCATCAGTGAGTGAAAATATGTATTTAATTTCGATTATTTAAAGAAAGAAATAATATAACAAAGAGATTTTGACCCGCATGTGCTTCAGTCCTAACTAACATATATCAGGAATTACAAAATACAATTTGATTTCTTTGACTATTATACTTACAATTGGGAACATATTCGGCTCATAATCTGAATGATAATATGTCAAATATTCTGGAGACATTCTCACCTGTGAACAACAACAACAGGGTGGGCCTGAGTTGATGTGTTTTGGAGGTCGGCGTGGTTTAACAAATGTGATGTCATTGCTTCAATTGTTAAGTGGGCGTCAGCGTTGACCATCTTCACTTGCCGGGGTCTGCCTGCCTGTGTGACACGGGTGAAATATTTCAAGATAATATCACTCTACTGTCCGCAGACAGAATAACATTCACTTGCATGCATATTTATTGTTTATATTGTTGTCCTATCACACATATGATGTTGTCATTGTCATGTAATCCCATATATACCAGTGCAATTGCACTTACAGACATATTCACCGTCCTGGTTGTTGATTGAAACATCCCAAAAACTCGCATAGAAAGAATGACGTTCTCCAATGCACAGGAGGTGCCACATTTTCGCCCACACCTGGTATCGTTACAATATGACAGTGAGATAAGTCACTTACTGCACGGAATCGTACGATGGACACTGCTTTCGTATTATTATGGAAATAGTTTTATAGCTTTTATTTACATTTCAGTATTATAGCAAGCTCCTCAGATTTAGGTTCATGTGTATAGTTAGTTTATAATGTGTATGTGGTGACATTTTTTCAGTAGGGATCACAACAATTACTGTACGTAAACGATATGATGTCTCTAAAAAACGCTAAATATGTCCATGTACAGCTTATGTATGGCACATTGTTTTGAGCCAGTTGATTTTGTTAATCGCAATTTCAGCTTGAAGGAGTTTTGTTATCAGGAGCCATACGATGATGAGAAAAGAAATACTGTGAAAGTATTCAGTTAACAGGAGCATAAAGAGAGTCGACTAATATTTTTCGGTGCATTTTGTCAGTCAAGAAAAGATTGTATTGCGAACATATTTGTTCTGATACTGTAAGCTTATGACCAAGAACTCTTACCTTTGTAGCAAGCTGCAAGTTGATCATGGAGAGGTCCCCCGATAAGTTGGTTTGACTCGTTGTCGTCACAGTAATCCCACCGTGCGTTTTGGACTTGCCCTCTGCTTCAACTAAGTCCGGCTAAGGAGGACATGTTACAATCGTCAGTATTTAACACATGCATGTTTTTTAAACAAAAGGCAGACTACAATATCATGTGAGGCAGACAAGAAGTCGAATTACCTCACTTCTGTCAAACAAGTATGCTCCAGGTAGCAAAAAACTGCTTGAGGTGAACATATGAGTAACATGAATGAAATGCTACAGCTTTTGAATTATGGTCTATCAATCTAAAACACGATGCGTCAGTGTGAAGAACAAGCTTCTTTAACTATTTCAAAAGATTCTATGTGCATACATTTGGCGTGACGACGATGATGTTGTGGACGTTGTTCTCTTCAACCAGTTTCCACAACAACTTCACTAATCTCGGGGCTGGGGCAGCGGCTTGCAGGTACCCCCTCAGGCACGTCAGGGTCTGGAAGAAGGAACGGATATGTGTGTCATGGGTGGTAATGTGAACAGAGAGTCTACCTGCTATATTTAGATGCAACAGTTTGTGTGTTGTTCCATTGCAGATGTTTCATCAGAATTTCTATCTCAACAGTAAATTTGGTATTCTTTATTATACTTGTAAACGTGTTATTTAAACGGTTTTATGAGCAATAAAAGATATTTAACATTTTGTCCACCTACCGGCCCCACACGAACAATGAAGTCAGGGTTACCATCCACCCACATTCTGTGTCGGTTAGGGGCATCTGCAAAATGTTACAGTACAAACAGAATGTCAGAGGACATAAATATGTAGTCTCATCATTCAGCAGCAGGGGTCACTTGCCAAAAAACGATCTCAGCGCTAAGACTATTGTAAGCCTATGTTAAAGTATGGGAGTTACGATCATCTTAGCGCTAAGATCGCTGTGTGCAAGTGTGTCCAGGTCTGGAGAAATCTCAGTTAGCTTTGATTGTCGACGAAGTTGTGGATGGGGAGGTTGTGGGTTATTCCATAAGCAATGATATCTTCAATTTTCATGTTTGGTTAATCGTTTCAATCACAAGTGGCCATGTCGTCTAAGGCGTTGCTGATGGTGGGTTCAAATCCAAGACTCGCCTTCATCCTGTTTCTTGTTTTGTCTTGACGGTACCCGTGTTTGTGGGTCTCACAAAAGTGTAAATCGTCAAAGACCTGCATCTATTCAAGGTTTCCTTCACAACGACTTTACACCTAACCAACTTAACCTTTAATTTGACGAAAACTAGGCACTTTAGTATCATGCAGGGTTTATAAGATGAACTCATCTTCCATGCTGGTCGTAAGGCGTGAATAGGTTCAGTGTGACTTGGTGCATGGTATGTCAGAATCCCCGATGACATGGATCTCATGCTTTCAGTCAATGAGTTGCCTGGATACCGTGATATAACTGAAGTACTGCTGACATTCAGGATATTAAGGTCACTGATCCAAGAAAATGAATTACATGTCTTATAACAGGGAATTTCCCAAACGTTTCTAATCTTACACATGTAGCTATTGCTATGTAGCTACACGTCCACTTCCGTGCCCATAGGGACTGAAACTGAAAGCAGATGTTCTTGGGTCACTAGTAGACACGTTGGAACTGTAAGGTGTGGACTGTGTTGTTGAAAAGAGTGCATGTTCACTTTACAGCATATCATCAGCGTCAATGCATATATTTGAATCAAATTCAATGTTGACAATCATATGTACTTACCATCTCGGGTCTCTGACACCAGCATCTGTGAAAATACAGAAAAAAGGAAAGTAATTCATTCTCTCAATATAACATAAGAAATGGATAAGAATTGCAATTCCAAGAAATGTTGATTATCACCTTCGTGTAGGAACAGGAAGGTATATATGTATGTCAGAAGAAATTCTGTCTGTGTCCGTGGAATTACAAAATATTTGGAAGTGACCTACTTGAATATTATGGTAGTCCAACAGGACGGTATGTATTGTGTAGAATGTGTATAATCGCAGATTGAGGTGAGAGTGTTTGGGACCAAGAGTCTTTGCCTTGTTACTTTTTTATTCACAAATTATCACTGCGCAAAATGTCTTTGACATCCAGCAATTTACACTTATTCCGAGGTTTCTCGATACATGTTTTAAATGTTCGACAATGACATTCTTTAGGTTAACACATATGATGGAAATCACTGGATTGTCTGGTCCAGACTCGATTATTTACAGACCACTGTCATGTAGCTGTAATATTGCTGAGTGCGGCGTTAAAGAAAAAAACAAACAAATAAACATACGTATCAACACTGACCTGTGACAACTGTCTGTGAGTCCGGCCATCAACCGTGGTGTCCATGCCTCTGCTGCCGTAACTGGTGGTGTAGTTGGAGACGTCCATGCTGGTGCTGCCGTATGTCGTCATCTCTACCAGACAGTGGAAGACACATTCATACTGGGCCTGTGATTGAGAAAAAACACAAAATGTTGATTCACGTCGGTATGAACCGTTTCGAAAAAACTCTTACTGATTTAAATATTTTGAACTGAAAGTACTGCCATTGCAGCTCAATTTAGGAGATGGTAAATTAAACTTCCGACTCACTTCCTTTTTCAGAAAACAATCTAATTGGAGTAAAACCTCGGTTCAAATGGTTTCATGACTGACACAATCAGAATATATTCTGATATAATAAACGGTTTTCAGTTATCAGAAATATATACTAACCTCAGAAGATCATCATGACATGATTGTTCGAGACCCTATCGTTGACGAGCAGGCAGTTTATGACGAGGTTGCACTGGGTTATGCACATATTTTACTGCCGTTTCTTTCAGTATCTGGACGTGACAATTGTTTTCGATAAAATACTACAAATAATATTTAATGTTTGTGACGGGTGCCACCGGTTGGGCAGGATACCCTCACCTTTTCGCGAACACCTGGTATCATCCCTCATTGATAGAGATTCATGAACACATGTTCGTCATGCAGTCGGAATTCAACATTAGTTTTGAAAAGGTTTATTGCTATAGGTATATATAGCAGAATACACAAGATATAAGGGGTTTATTTCAGCCAGTAAACCCTTTTACGTACGCTTTAATCTTTAGTCGCGATTATCTTCCGAAACAGATTCCACTGGGTCTAACCCAAACTAGTGATGACATTATAAGAATGGGTCAGTGAAACATACTGATGACTCCAGGTGTTCTTGGAAAGGATAAGCGTGTCCTGCTCCCGCCACTCACGTGTCATACAAAGGTATGTAGTTATTGTTTCCACTTACTGCAGTCTGTATCATGTTCTTTCTCTGTCCCCTCATCACGGACACGAACCCCAGGACATCCACCACCCCCTCCTCTCGGGCCTGGTCTATCAGGGAGTCAACGGCGATGTATGTGCCTGTACGTCCAATACCCGCACTGAAACAGTCCACAATGTACATATCTGTGCCTGTACATCAAATAACCGCACTGAAATAGTTCACAATATTCTTATCTCTGCCTGTACATCCAATAACCGCACTGAAATAGTCCACAATATTCTTATCTCTGCCTGTACATCCAATATCCACACTGCAATTGTCCACAATGTACATATATGCGTCTGTACTCTCTGAAATAGTCCATAAATATGCATGTATTTACTTAAACTGTCAAATTTCTGAGCTCAAATCGTCAACGAGATCTGTTCTATCACATCATATACCAGTGATGTGAACATATTACAGTGGATACGTGTTATCCACGACGGCACTGATTCCAGATAAATTGATTAATGAATCAATTTCACCGACAGAGTATTGATCAGCGTATTTCAGGGCCCAGAACAATGTGGTTTCAAAAATTACAATCCTTTAATTTTTGCATGTCCCAGTCGTAATGTCAGAACATTTAACAAAATAGTGTGAATGATGTAATCAAGAAGTGATTAAAGTAGGATTTTTTTCGCAATTTCTAGTCCTCCTATTTGTTTGAAGAATGGCTTCCCAATCTACTGTGGACAAGTAGTGGTTAGCTATCTTTGTAACTAAAGTTTACCTACCTGCAGTGGACAAGCAGTGGTCCGTTTGTTCCTTCAACTGTCTGTCGGACAAGCCAGATGTAGCTGACGAGAGCGAGGGTGTCGGGGACACCGTGGTCAGGCCAGGATGTAAAGTGGAACTGGATAACTGTCCGACTCTCTCCAGTCTGTGATAGAAGGTGTTTTATATTTCGTGGTAACACGAAACAAACTTCAATAATATGTTTGACTTGCTGAGGTACCTTATTAATTCAAATTGCTGTGTGTCAATGTGAATTCAGATGTTGACTCACGCACTACTTCAGCATATTGTCCAGTTATACCACGACATAATTTAGTGAACTCATGCAGTGACTGTTTTGATCCAATACTCACTGCCTTTGAAGCGACTTTCATGTGTCTCATTGTGAAGTTCGCACGGATTTGTGTTACCTCCACCTCTACTGTGAAGAGGCCAACGTCCATTACACCATCTGCCGGCCAATACTGCTCACATTTCACCTACAATTTGATATAGTTGGTCTATATTGACAGAATGTGCATTCCTGTGATTAGACACAGTTATAATGAAATTTTGCATGTTTTTTTAATGGAAACCAAGATCGTTATTGATCCATTCATATATTTTTCTCTGATGTTTTGCCTTTTTAACTGAATGTTTCGTAGGATGATCGATACTTTATTTATTTATATATCATGAAATCCTACCTTAGTCTCCTCCACCAGACCAGTCAACATGACCACAGCGCTGCAGGAATGTTCCCAGATCATCCTCCAGAAGTCGCCCACTGTCTTCTTGTTGGGGGCTAGACATTAATTAATGGGTTATTGAAACAAGGAGGTTGTTATTGGCTGGATGTACAAATTTCCATTTGTTCGTTAAATCATCACAAGATTGAAACATCCCCTAAAATACTGTATTTTCCAATGATATGCATTAGATCCAAGATCCAAGATTATTACACTTGTACAACGACGTGCATGTACGTGTATGTGTTTTTGTGGCTGCTTGTACTAGTCCGGACTGATGCCGATTTATAGTTCTAGCACACTGAGATACATGAATACCCCACACAGACACAGTATACTGGCTGTGAGCTGACTAGTCTTTGTTTTCGCCCTTTAATGCCGAGTGCCAGACAGACTAACAAGTACCATCTTTTAACGTCTTTTAGCATGACGCGGCCGGGGATCGAACCTTCCGCTCTCCGGGCGGACGCTCTACCATTAGACCATGTAGGCGGTCAGATACACACAGAGACAAGTGTGTACATTATAGAATTAGTAAGATGTACTGGTCACATCTGTGTCAGTTATTTTATTCTATCAACAGGTTATTCAACCGTTTTCAAAAACACTACGCCATAATACATGTACTTGTATCTCACCTTGAGCTGCTATGTAAGTCTTCCTCTGGTTGAAGCTCTGAAATTATAGAAACGGGGCAGAGTTATAGTTTATTCCTTGCAGCTATCTATTTTCTGTATTTGAATTGTGTATGCCGTATTAGTCTCGAAACCCCGCCTTCTGAACGATTTGTTATACCAAAAGGAACATTTCTCAGTACCCCTTATCCGGGCGATTTCGCAAAGATGACTTTGTCCGGAGTAAACAGTTCTGAAATATAACCGTGAAAAGGTTAACATGGCATGACACTAAATAAAAGAAGACGAGATTACAAAAGTACCCACGTGCATGAGACTGGCGTTGATGTAGTCAGAGCCAGGGAGAGCTGGCAAGAGAGTCAGGCGGACTCGGTTATGGTCGTCTGAAATTTAAAATAATGTCAGTAAAACTCTTGATAACCACATCTTGTATATTATTATAAAGTCACCAATTTCAGTTCTACTCACAGGGGTAGTAGCCTCTGAACTTGTTTTTGCCACTGTTCTCGGGTTTCTGAGAGTCTTGATATGACGCTGTGAATCCAGTCGGCAGTCGCTGTAAGTACAGTGCATTTCAGATATGAAATCTGATCTCGGGTTGCATATATTGTTATGCAGAGTCAGATTGTGAGGTGAGTCAACATAAACATCACACACATACACGAACACACAGGACTTACAGAAAACAAAACACAGGGGACTTAAATAAAACACAACACCCGGTACCATCAATGTGATACAATAATACAACAGCGTTCCCCCTGTGAAGCACTATTTACGACCCACGTTATATTCTCTTTCGAATCCATCTTTCCTCTGTTTAAGCATTGCCACTGTTGCAGCTAATTCAGGCACAACGACGTCTCTGATGGTGTCTTCGGCGTCTGCGTTGTAGTAACAGCTGTCAGGAGATGGAACTTCCTCATCAACGTCTTCTTCCTCCTGGTCTTTGTCTTTAGAACTAAGCTGTTTGCTTGATGCTGCGTGTGTGGCAGGCTTTGGTTGTATTGGTGGCTTCTGGTGAACTGCTTTATTCTCATCCAGAACCACGTTACCAACAGCGCCGTTCTCTACAGCAATGGAAAGCATACAGATAAGGGAATTATACTTTAGGTTGGGATCTGCCTTGAATACTCACTGTTGTAATGAAAGTTATGAGCTTGTTTTATCACAGGACAAAGAATAGAGCTGTAGCTAAGAAAAGCAAAATAAGTACGTCCCTGATTCAAGACGATTTTTGTATGAACTTTCCTGGATCTCCTTAAAATATAGTTTACCTGAAGGTTTACATTCAAATTTTGCAAACGAGCTAAAACAACAGTCACAATTCTTACCCTAACCTCTACATCAAGAACAAATCCTGCATTCATATGAATACATCTGAAACTTTAATAATAATTTCAAACACTTGTTTTCATAAAACAAAATATGAGATAAAACAGACGTGGTTGACCAAATTGTTTCCTACCAAGTCGTCTTAGTGTTCTCACCTTGTGCTGTAGGGTGGAACTCTGCAACGTGTTTGTTGATGTCGCCTTGGTAACGCCTCCTCTTCCTATGACATCAGAATGGTACGAGCGTAAACAAACCACACACTACTACGTAAACCTACAATCGTTACTAACATAGACAAAACACATGGGACTAAAATAAACAAAACACGCTAATAACATCAACAAAACAATCATTACTGGCATGAACAAAGCACACAGGACTAGAAAAAAACAAAACACACGCTACTAACATAAACAGACCACACATGGCACTTACATAAATATAACACCCGGTTCTAGCATCGGCAGTGAAAACATATATATCAAGGAAAATAAATATATGTAGTCAAAAAGATGTATGGGTTTCGAATCCAATTTACGGGATGAACCATTTACTATTGTTTAAAAGCTGAAATCTAGACCGAGTTGAAACTATATCCAAGTAAGGTTTGACGTTAAGTGTGTAACAGGTAGTAGTGTGCTAAATGTAAATACATATGGAGTCACACTTAGCTGGTGTACATGCTATTGTCAGAAATTACCTGATGACAAGGACCACAATAACAATGAGGATGACCGCAACAAGTAGACCGGCAACTGTTCCCGCCACAGCTGACACCGGAAACAACTGGGATGTGTCTTGTCCGTTTAGAGCAGCTGTAAATGTATCCAGTAAATTTATGTACAACCTAAAATTTCGCTCGTGGCAACATTACCCTAAAACAACAATACGAGTTGCAATTACATTATCATAGAATCAGGTTTTACGGACATGAGCTGCAGAATTATATGTGGCGGTATATAAAGAGGGCGAGGATGCAAGTGCAGTGGCAGTTCATGGGGAAGGCAACCAGTAAAGGTACCACGTGATCGCCATTGAGTTAAGAGCTTATTCATAATTTACAACGGCATCCCTCCAAAATAAAAAAAATAACTAAATAACTTTAAAACGTAGTGCCTTGTCAACGAATGGTATTATTAGAATTTGAGAAATGTGTTTTAGTGAGAAAACGTTGTGTTTTCAATTTGCCATAAAACAATAATTATTATGAAGTTTCCGTGAGCTCGTCTGCATATATCTTGTTTTAGCAGAATTAGAGCCTTTGTAAATCGAAAAAAGTATAACATTGCTCACACAACGTGCTTATGCGTAATGGTCTGAGTGGTCTCTTTATACCTATACTCCCAATCACTCATATAGGATATGAACAAAATCATGCGTATGTTAACATGTTTTATGTTAGCTGATTCCTCCTTAGGGGTGATCGACCATGTGGTCCCTTTACCGTAGCCTTCCCCATATATTGAGAGGCCGAGGATGCAGTTGAAGCTTCACTTTCACTTTTACGTGGAATAGTTGAGTCTAATCACATCCTTAATCATCAAACTACTACGTGGAGATACATATATACAATGATTGCTATTGCTGATAGGTACAAAGCGTAATCATGTCGAATATTGTATTGCATATCATAAAATAAGTAATGTATGGTTCATAATACACAGACTAACATTTACGCAACAAGTAGTATAAGGACTATCACTGATTCCTGGTGCCCCATTTACAGATACCTAAGGGTCAGACCTTATGTGAGCTGTATGAGATAACTTACCAAGCTTCACTGAGCAGTGAGAACCATTGTATCCCTCAGTACATCCCCAGCGACATCTTCCGTCAACAGCATCACATGTCCCGTTACAGTGGCCGCAGTCTCTCTCACAGTTCTCTCCGTACGTCCCATTGTCACACTCTGAAATCGAAAACGACGAACAGTTATTTACAATACAGTTGCATACTACAATAACATAACACATTACTGTGAATGATGTTTATTCTCGTAAATCACGGCAGTGATACAGAGATGTAATTGGACACAGGGATAAGATACAATTAAGAAAACATGTCAGTGGAACATTTCCATACATGATCTTATATAACTTGCCAGTTTTAATAGAGTTGGCTTATAAGTAATGGACATCAAATGAGAGAATTTTACGGCAGAGGGATACATACAGTAGTATTGAGGCAAAAACTTGTTTCTAATTTCTGAGAGTTTTGGACATTCTAATAAAAAGTGCATTTCATCACATATAAATTTTTTACACAATGTACATTTTCTTTCCTCTCTCACAATATTATACCATCTTCCTGTTTCAATGGGTAATCTATGATTTGCTG
This sequence comes from Haliotis cracherodii, assembly GCF_022045235.1. Taxonomy (NCBI): domain Eukaryota; kingdom Metazoa; phylum Mollusca; class Gastropoda; order Lepetellida; family Haliotidae; genus Haliotis; species Haliotis cracherodii. Next base: position 9,702,418 of record NW_027266297.1, read on the forward strand.
TTCTAAAACGAGCAAGAGAGATGCGTAAGGTGATTGGTAGTTCTAGTAAATAGGGTTCTAGAGATGGTAACTCTTTAAACATGTTATAATAGTAACCTTTAGATGAATTTTCCTTTGATTCTCGCCATCTTTGCAGAAAATTATCAATGAGAACATGTTTCACATTTTGTTTCAACCATGCGGCACTAATAAAGGTTTGAGACAACCAAATGTAATTAAAGCCTATATTTTGAAGAATGCATTTTACTTCTTTTAATAGTGGGAAATGGTAATCTGGATTTGCAATGGACATTTGGAACATAAGTTTATATACTATACTAGAAAGGCTAGTTAGTGATGATGTTAGCTTGCACCAATATGAAATCATTCTTATCTTAATGAAAATGCTGAGAGGATACCTCCCTACTTCACCATATACCATGTAATCGGGTGTTGACTGTTTTAACTTGAGAATATATTTACAAAATTTAAGATGTACACGTTCATTGACAACAGTATTTTCAAAACCCCTAACCTCAGATCCATATAACAATACTGGCTGAACAAGTTGATCAAATAATTTCAGTTGACAGTCAATAGGAATTTCTAATATTCTAATTTTACGAAATACAGCGTACATTGCTCTAGATGCCTGATCTGTCAGTCTCTTTAGTGCCTTACAGAATCTACCAGTGTTTGTAAATAAAATACCAAGGTAAACATATTCTTTAACAACATGAAGAAACGAGCCATTTAACATAAACTTGAAGACTCTATTTGTGGAGCGCTTGGCAAAAATAACAACTTTCGTTTTGTCAACATTGACTTTAAGTTTCCAGATAGTACAATATTCTTCAAATATAGTGAGACACTTTCTTAAATCTTCTGGGCTTTCGTCCATTAAAACAGTATCGTCGGCATACAAAATGAGAAAAAGTTTTATGTACAGTTCAAGTGAATCTATTAAAAGGTTATTTACATTATGCAGTCCTTCAAAGTCATTTTCAGATAAAAATTGTTCAAGGTCATTAAGGTACAAAGCAAACAGGAAAGGTGACAAATTTTCACCTTGTCTTACACCAATTTGACATGGGAAGAAACCTGACACCTTGTTATTATGTGTAACACAAGATTTGATATTTTGATACATATTATATATGACATTAAAACATTTTCCTTTGATATTAGACTTTATCATTTTTGACCACAGACCACACCTCCATACTGTATCGAAAGCTTTGGTAAAATCGACGAAAACACAATACAACTTCTTATTAAGGTTTCTATAGATATCAATGAGAGCTTTAAGAATAAACATATTGTCAATTGTTGAGTATTTTTTTCTAAATCCTGCTTGCGCTTCGCTTATCAGATTAGTCTGAACTGAGTAAGCTTGTAAACGATTATTCAATAGTGTAGTGAACAATTTACCTAAACAGCTTAGGATAGAAATACCTCTGTAATTGTCTGGGTCAGCTTGGTTTCCTTTGTTTTTGTAGATTGGTTTTATTTTGCCAACAAGCCAAGCTTCAGGTAAAACTCCAGTGTCAAAAACGAGGTTAAAAAGCCTTACGTAAACCGGCATCATAACATGAATAGAGCTTTTAATGTACTCATTGTAAATACCATCCAACCCACAAGCCTTATTGTTCTTCAATGCACGGACCGCTGACATAATTTCTTCTTCTGTAATCCTACAATCTAAGATATCATCATGATTATCGTAATTTGTGTTATTGGCAAAAACATCGTCATTATCATCAGAACTTCGATTAAGATCTTTAAAAAATTGAAAAAAATTGTCAATACTGATATTTTCTGCTGTTTTCTTTGGTTCAAATGATTTTAAAATTTCCCAAAAATTCTTAGGGTTACTATCCTTACATTCCCTCAGTTGTTGGACACATTTGTTTTGAAATGTCTTAAATGCCTTCTTTAGGGTTTTACTATAAGCTCTACTAGCTGAAATGTACATAGCTTTGCTATTACTGTCTTTAGTCCTTCCATATATACGTTTACGCTTGTGGTAGAATCTACGTGATGATTTACATTTTTCATCAAACCAGGGTTTATGCTTGTGCTTATGTACAGAATGTCTGGAATTTCTTACAGTACCTAGAGTAGTTTCAGCCGCAGTAACCAGCGTCTGAGAGAGTTTATTTACAATTTGGTTAATGTCATTTCGCTCTATTTGGTCTTTACATGCATCTAATTCTGTACACTGATGGGTAATGGCAACCTTATCGATATTACATAAAAATGTTTCACTTTTATCAGGAACCCATCTTTTTACAACTTTATGTACATGTACATCCTTGTCATCATCTATAACTGGAGATAGTTGTTGTGCTGTACAATCTAACGTTAACGATAAGCCACAGTGTACATCGGACGAGATCGGGTCAAACTCCTGTACCTCAAAATCTATTAATAATGGGAATGTTTCTGCTGATGCAATACAATAATCGACAACACTGGCATTTCTGCATGTCAGTTTACCAATACCCTTGTCTTTGCCTAATCTTCCATTCACAATATACAGCCCGTTATTTTTACATAAATCCAGGAGTTTATACCCGTTACAGTTTGTTTCAGTATCCATTGATATTCTATCTACCTCTACACCGGTGTCAACTAGAAGTTGTACATTTGAAAACAATAATTCCTCGTCAATAATATCATTGTCACATAAATATTCGTCCAAAATGATAAAATCCGGAAGATGTTTGGTACGACAATTCATATCACCAACAATACACATGTACTGTGAGCAGTTTGACATACGAATGATATCATTTTCTAGTGTTGTAAATATTTCCGGTGAATGAAATCTACTTTGCTCTGGTGGTATATACACAGTTCCTAGGATAAGGTCATCGTTAACATGCAGGAAATCACTTGGTATCTTACACCATAAAACAATATCATGCATCTTTTCGATGACGCTGACCTTGTCAAATAGTGTCTCTTTGATGGCTACAATGATCCCGCCAGATACACGTGTGTTCAGTGCGTTAGTTCTGTTATTCATATGAACTGAGAATCCTGGGATTTTCACAGCATCTAAATCACACGTTTTAGTTTCAGTCAGACACAGTATATCGTATCTGGACACATCGTTCACAAAATCGGGGTTCAACAGCTTTGTCCTAATCCCACACACATTAAGAGACAGTATCTTAAGTTTCTCGTGGGAAGTTACGTTTTCACTGTTAGGCGACTCACGGGTTTGCTGACCTCCGTTATTCTCCTACCGCGGCCTGTTTTCTCCCGTGTCCTCAGTCCTGGCCATCTTGTTGGGTTGTCTGTTGTCTGACCGACCGACGGCACTCGCGTATGATCTCCTGCTGGGGGGAGGGCCTCGTGGGGTGAGATCTATAAACGGGTCGTCTCCTGGGTACACACGTCTCCCGTCTATATACAGTCTGTCTACTATGAGGTTAGACTTCAAACCACGCATCCTTGCTTCCTTGAAAATGGGGAGTAGATCTCTTCGTCTCTGCACAATCTCTTGAGGAAACTGTTCAGTAACACCGAATTGCGTTTCTATCAGCTGTCTTGTGTTAGTCAGGATTTCCCACCGTTCGTCTGGATTTGCAAATTTTGCCACTATAGTACGTGGTCTGTTAGATAAGTGAGGGCCAATCCTATGTACACGTAAGAGGTGAATGTCTGTGTCACACTTCATTTCTTTCTTTAAGAAACCTTTAATTACCTCTTTAGGTTCTTCTCCAGGCATTTCTGGGATCCCGTGAAAGAGTAAATTATCTCTCATAGAGCGTGTTTTCAGGTCAATGACAGATTCTTTCACACGTGTGGATCTCACATTCCAGACCTTTATTTTAGGTGGTTTGGGGTTCTACCAGGCGTTCCTACTTTGCTTCCAGAGCAACAGGCAAACACGATAAATCATATTTGTTTTGATATCATTATATGGTTAAATTTAGGCTAAGTGCAGTTGTTGTATGTAGATTGTTCACACTAACCTGTCTGACACAGGGGAAGTTCCCACCCTGCCTGACATCCACCTGGACAGGTTCCAGAGACGTGATGACATGTGTTGGTATCCGAACAATGGCCGCAGGTGGATTCACAGTTTCTGCCATATGATCCATTGGAGCACTCTGTTTGGAATAGCACAGAGCAGATAGTAGCCCTATCTTAACACATCAACACCGAGGGATCAATCAGTTAATATTCAGGCAGGGGGAAAGTGGGACTGGGATTTATGTAAGAATCAGGACATATTTTCCGTCACTGCCTTAAAGCATATGTTTGTGAAGTGAGGAACAGACATTATCATTTTCATAACTCATTTTTTTTACAAAACATCCAGCATGCCAAACGTACAACTTATGTTTGTGCTAGAAATTCTGGGAATAGTTTATGTTTTTTATTCTGTGTAAAATATGGCCGGCCCCTAATATACACGTTGAATGTCAAATCAGGCCACTTTACAATCAAAGTACCTGGAGGCTCATATTTAAAATTCGAAACTTGTTTCCTTGCCCCAACACGATTCAAACAAATGCCCATGCATTTGATATGTGACATAGTGATTTATACATAAACTGTTCAGAGCTTCCATGCATCTAAAATGGACCATTCAATTTCTATGTAGTCGGGTTTTCGGGGAAGTTGTTCATACCTTCTATACCAGCAGAAACAGCTACAGCTGCAGATTTTAGCCTTCACTTTCTTACTTTCACTTTCCCATGCTTCTCGTAAGAGGCAACGAATCGGAACGGGTAGTCAGGTTCGCTGACTTTGTTGATGCATGTCATCGTATCCCAATCGCTAAAAGCATAGACGATTGTACCATTCCGAAAATATCACGAAGCCACGAACTTTTTCAGGAAAAAGGTATTGCCAATATCTTTGCCGAAGTGCCTTGAGACACTTTTGAAAAGGTTACCGACTACCGCAGTATTATTGTTGATTTTCTATCCTCATCTTGTGACAATTACAGTTTAGATGTACTTTTTCTGTTTAGTGCTTGGATTATGATAGCTGGCAGAAGAATTACTTGAATATATGATATATGTATGTCACACTGTTGTCAGAAAATTGAATGTTACCTTGTGTGCAGTCCTGCAGAGTCCATCCCACATCACATCCAGTACTACATTCTCCATCACCAAGACAGGTCTTACTAGTACAATGTCTATCAGCACATTTCAGAGAGCAGTTATTTCCATAAAATCCATCAGCACAGTCTAAAAGGAAATGGGCATATCAAACTCTTTACGTTCAATTGTTTTGGAATTCAAGTGGTATTAGTGTACCCTGAATTCTATGATTCCTTATTAATATATATTTTTAACAATATATTTGAACCTAGCTTCTTAGAGTTTCAACTGTTGAACCATTTTGAAGCATTTTGGGGGATTCCTGGCTGAATGATGGTAATTTAAAATGGAAAATAAGTGTCGCCTACAGCGTGCACTTACAACCTGTGCAGAATAACACTGTGGCTATAGGTACGAATTAGACATATTCATTGTTTGGATTTTAGTCCAGATAAAGTAAATGGTATAGCCTTACATTTGTTCCTTTCACGGAAATATTCTGCCTAAATGATATACTACTGACAAGACTGTTACACAACATTTTTTTTATGTCTGAAGAAGGTCCAGTTTACACTGTCAAAATAATGGTGCTTTTAACCTACTTCTAGTGCAGTCTATCTCTGTCCACCCATCTTCACACCCATCAGGACACCGACCTGTCTCTCTGTCACATGAAGAGGGGCGTGTCTTACAGTGTCGAGAACTGCATTCACTGGCACAGTTAGGGCCGTACATCCCCGAGGTACATGCTGCATCAGGCAGGAGTGAAATGTACGTATGAAGATTGTATAAACTTGTAAAGACTTTCACACATTTGACCATTCAGTAATCAAAAAGTCATTAAAAGTATGGATTAAGAACCGGAAAATGCACCCTTACATGGATTCTCACTCAGATTGACAAATAACTGATTTTGAACCACCAGGAAATTGCTTGATAGCATATGTTACTTGAATATCACCTGATAACAGCATTTTTTATACCTTGGAAATATTCAGATAGTCATGAATTTCTTTCCCATATGACAGCAGGCACTTATGAAGTGCATTAAGTTAATCAATCACACGAGAATAAACATACTTTTCATACAGTCCTCTCCCTTGTAACCACTTTCACAACCATCAGAACACACCCCAGTCGTGTGATTACATGCGTCAGATGGTGTCTTACAGTGACGGCTGCGACAGGACTTGCTGCATCCTTCTCCATAACTCCCAGGATCACAGGCTGAAATTAATGATTATCTAACTTATGTGCTTCAGGCTACATTATACATTATACACCGATTTGCATATACATCAGCTTAATATTAATCACAAACAGAGCTCCAAAACATATGAACAATATATTGAAACTTTATTTGTGCTTCTTGAGTTTCAACCGCGCCCAAATAACCTTCAAACATGCTAATCCATTCAGTCGAACCCTTTTGAAGCATTTTGGGGGATTCCTGGCTGAGTGATAATTTAAAATGGGAAAGAAGTGTCGCCTACAACATGCAGTGACATTTATGTATGAAGAGTGTTTACACTTGTAAAGACTTCTAGCTTCCACATATTTGACCATCCAGTTATCAAAATGTCATTAAAAGTAAGGATTAAGAACCGAAAATTACATCCTTACACAGATTGTCACTCAGTTTGGAAAATAACTGTTTGTACCGTCCTTGAATTACTTGATATCGTATGTTACTTGAATATCACCTGAAAACAGCATTTTTAGACCTCGGAAATATTCAGATATTCACGAATGTCGTTCCCATATGAAATAAGGCAATTATGAAATGCATTAGGTTAACTCAATCAATCGCAAGGGAATAAACATACGTTGCATACAGTCCTTTCCCTTGTAACCACTTTCACAGCCATCAGAACACACCCCAGTCGTGTGATTACATGTGTCAGATGGTGTCTTACAGTGACGGCTGCGGCAGGACTTGCTGCATCCTTCTCCATAACTCCCATGATCACAGGCTGAAATTCATGATTATCTAACTTATGTGCTTCAGGCTACATTTTATATTCTGATAGACAGCATGTATACACCTATTTGCATATTCATAAGCTTTATGTCAATCACAAACAAATAAAAATATAAAAACATAGTCATATTTCTTGCTGCAAACGCAAAATTTAAAGTTGCCCTAAAATTGCTTGTTTTCGACTTTGGATGACTGTATAGAAATGACAATGAAAAGAAATAAATATATGTTGTGATGTTGTTGTCTTTTGTGAAGATCAATGATATTCATTTCTTAACTTGAGTCCATGTTGTGAACAGAAATATGACCCCCAACTCGTTGAAAACTGTAACAAGGACTCCCATGCACCCAGCTCAAGAAGCAATTCTATGTCAGATGTCGTCATCCTTTGACAATACCAATAGCGTTATCTACTTTCCTGATTAAATCAACTGTCACAGATGTATATTAGACAAAGAATCATCTGTGTGGTTTCATCTTATTTCATAGCCTTTGTCTGCTGTTCATGTACGAGAACTAATGGTTGGAGACACAACAGACGTCTTACGTCTGTACAAAATCTGTGTTTGTTGCTCGATCATCTCTTATGTAAATGCAGTGGAAAATGTGTCATTTGACAATCATAAACAAATGGTGAAATGTACAAACCTTTGGTGCAGTCTGTCTCTGTCCACCCATCTTCACACCCAGCAGTACACTGTCCTGTGTATATGTCACATGTAGAGGGGCGTGTCTTACAGTGTCGGGAACTGCAGTCACTGGCACAGTTAGGGCCGTACGTCCCCCCAAAGTTACATGCTGAATAGGGTATAAGTAAAACCTATTATAAAAAGTGTACAGATAACCTATGAGAAAGTTCTTATAGCCGCAGTGTGGAACATCCAGTGTAGGTTGGACGCATCAAATCCGTACTGTAACTTACATCCTTAACACAAAGTGTCCTTTTTGGAAAATAACCGTTACTGTAATATTTTGCAGATGATTTTCATTTTCATTCATCGCCTATCAATGACTTCCGTAACGGAATGTTTAAATAATTAATACATTAAATTAGTAACCATATTAAAGACGGCTTATATGAAATGCACAATACTGTGAATGCGTTAAAAATAGAAAACGAAATAAACGTACACTGCAAACAGTCATCTCCCATGGAACCACTAGCGCAGCCATCAGGACACAACCCAGTCACGTGATTACATGTGTCAGTTGGTGTCTTACAGCGACGGTTGCTGCAGGACTTGCTGCATCCTTCTCCAAACATCCCAGAACCACAGGCTGAAATTAATGATCAGCTAACTTCTGCTCTTCATCTATAATCGGTGTTTTTTAACATCTTATCCTAAATTAAATGAAACATGTTTTTCATGACTGTAAGCCATGCAGGATTTAGCAGGATATACTTTAAAATTTACTAAGAGTTTATAGTCCAATGTTTCGAAGTAATATCAATGTGAAACTTCAATAAAAAAAGCTACCACATACAAATGTCTCAGATGCATATTTATAAACCTAACTATGCTATTTAATAAGAAGTACATCTGTCCATCAGTCAAAATTGCTGCTGGTAACTAAGGTGTTCCGTGAATGTACACAAAGAAAACCCATAAGAATTCAAGAACCCATACTCACGATGTGATGCCAACACAGCAAACAGCAAGCATATTTACAGCCATTATATATATTATATATATATATATATATATATGTATATATATCACTTACCAAGAGACTCCGTGTATTACTTTCATGAGTGACCAATGCAAACGTCCACATTAAATATATGTAAAATCTGATATTGAAAACCGCTTCCAGAGTGGCCAAGCTGTCATATTAATATGCCCCGTCATACTGAAAAGAACTACCTAGACATGACTTTTAGCAAAATGTGAGTTATCTGTGATCAAGTTCTGAAAATATGAAACCCGATATTGATTTTGAACGAAATTAAAAGGAACAGTGTCAGTGTTAATGCAATATATGTGCTGTTAATATAGAACAACACAGGCACAGTCGCTGAATCAGTTAAATAAAAGCAATTGAAAAAATATTTTTTTAATAAAAGCAACAAGAGCGTTTCCATCAGAAGAAATCTCTTCTAAATGTCCCATTGTACGATTCCGACTACATCAAGTAGGGATGATAGCAGGTTTTCGAGAAATAGTAAGCGTATCCCGCCCAAGTAGTTGCACCAGTCATGGATCTGATGTGTTGACTATTACCTTGAATACAGTCTGTTCCTTGATATCCAGCCGCACAACCACCAACACACTGTCCTTGTATGTCACAGCTTGAGTCCGTCTTGCAGTGAAGTGCAGCACAGCTTTGGTCACAGTTGCTTCCGTAATACCCAGAAGTGCATGCTGGTAAATGAGTGAAGAAATTCGGTTGAGGGCAGCTTTTAACAAATCAGTTATATTCGCGGTGTGTCTGGTTGATGTGGGAGGAAGCCCTAAGTGACTTTCGTCGAGCCAGTTATCCAGGGTATGGTGCTGACAGACCTAGAGATGGCAGACGATACTGCCATAGTCAGTCGAAAGTCTAACAGATATGTTGACCACAATATACACCGTAGACTCTAATGCTGTGCAGTGGCGACCAAAAAGAGTCGTAACCGAAAATATAAAGTGGTAGTTTTACCGCATACACATGTACGTTGAACGTGTTTATTCGGCAGCCTGGAAGTCTACATGGTGTTATTCAAATATTGGTTTCTGCAGTGATGCAAATATAGACTATTCAACTAAAATGATTACTAGAATTCTAGATTCTGTTGAATTGATTTGTCGAAATATTCCGTAAGCTGTCCACATGTCCATCTATATACACATGTTTGAAAGATTATTGGAATATATGCTTTAAATTACGTCATTGGTAGGTCTAGATGTTTTGAAATGATGAAAATCTTGACAATTGGTTTCAAAATATGAATCGGACGAACATATTTTCCTGAGATATGCTTTATATTTATGTTTATTGTTTGACATGTGATCATGACATAAGACGAAATTAACTCCAAATCAAGACTTTTGTACATTAAATTTAGTAATAAATGTGTCTAAAATAACTATTTGCAAAATGTCATTTTTCTAGAAATGTATTTAATGATCAGTGACGTTAACCTGCTATATATCCGAGTGAGTGAGTTTGGTGTACGTCACTTTGACTGTACGGCACTGTAACATAGACCAATCACCATGATCAGGATGAATCTGGGATTCGAACTCTCGGACACAGGGTTCTGGCACGTTTAATGGACGCAACTTGGCACAGTGAGTTGTTAATAGCAGTGAATCAGTGACGGGAGTTCCAGCTCTTTTAATTACTACCACTGGAATAAATTGGAATAGGTTTCGAATTTAATCAGGCGCCTACATTTCATTGGCTCAGTCATATAAAAGTTGATTGCACTCTCCGTTTTAGGCTGTATTTTTCCCTGTTGTTCTGAAGCAATAATGTGTTGAGGAATACTAGAATATAACTTAATCACTTCATGATCATGTATAAAAAAGACTATGTGTGGTATTCGAATATTGGAGAAAAGGTGTAATGCTAAATAGGTTTAGGTTTTTAAATGTATGTTCTTTGACATTGGTCATTGGTTACGTGGTTTGGCTGAAATATTGTATTTAAGATTTTCGAAGTGCGGTTTACTTTTTTTAGATCCACTGAACCTGCCAGATAAAATGCTTCCAAACTTCCCGCAAAGTCTCAACACGTGATACCCATAAACGGCTCTGGTTTGCTGTATGTTTTTGTGGTTGTGGCTATATTAGACTTTAATTCTGATCGATTGTTTCTCATACATTGTACACTATAAATCATATCGTGTAATGGCCTTGTAGAAACTATTGAACCTTTGCAGGGAGTTTTGATGCACATTTTTTGTCACATGTTTGGTTCTTAGTTGCATGTCCAAAGTAACATTGCTTTGCGGTCATATTTCTATTCAAGATTTTCAGAGTACGAGTACTTTATTTACTATTGGTTTTGGCACATGTCTTCAAACTCCTGCTCCTTTGTACCTACGAGATTATGTGGTTCCAAACTTTCTACGAATTGTTTCCATACTGAATACATCAAAGCGATGGAGCTCTTTTGGGATTTTGTCTTATGGTTGCGGCTACGTTATATTTTACGTTTTTTTTCTCAGTAATTATACTTTGAAAATCTTTTCTTGTAAGGTTTTTCACTTAAACTGTTGAACGTTTGAAGGACGTTTTGATGCCATGTGTTTCACATTTGTTTCTATCTTTGTTGCATGCCAAAAGCCATATTAGATTTTTTCAAGATTTTCAGAGAGAATTTTACTATCTTCAAAATCTTACTCCTCTGAAATTACTGGATACAATTCCTCCATCTTCTTTTAAGAACTGCCACCACACATGATACATCACCCTACCGGGGCCGTTTTTTATATATTTTAAACCAAATATATAGTAAGGTGCTTCCAATTTGTGGATTGAGGCATTATGAGGCATTGTGGATTATTTTTCAAACAAGTAAAGTTTGGTTTTCAATATTGTAGTACATGTATGGAATGAAGTCACAAAAACGCAACAGCTACAGAAAAACATGCATTCCATGAAAAAGTTGACTTTAAGCAAGCCCCATGCATTTCACTACCCAAGAAAGGGTATACACACATGTGCGTTAACGGGATTCCAAAGGCATTGTTTAGCATCGTGCTTACAACCACTCGGAAAAAACAACGAAATTACGCAATTATTCAACATTACGAAATGCCACGCCTGTCCGAAAATGAGCGTCTGCGAGTCATTGGCATGCTTGAAGCAGGATCGAGTCAACTTGATGTTGCAAGACAATTTAATGTCCACAGAAACACCATTTGGTGTTTATGGCAACGTTGGCAACAGACGAATGCAGTCAGAGACCATCCTCGGAGTGGCAGGCCACGCGAAACCAATAATCGACAAGACAACTGGATTCGAACAACACACATACGAAATCGATTCCAGCCAGCAACAGAGACTGCAAGAAGCATCCCTGGCCTTCGACGAATATCTTCACAAAACGTACGTCGCCGCCTCAGATGTGCAGGGATTGTCGCCAGAAGACCCGCCAGACGTCCCATTTTGACGGGAAACCACCTTCAAGCACGTCTACAGTGGTGCAAACAGCGTCTACGCTGGACGGCCATGCAATGGGGACAAGTTCTATTCACTGACGAGTCTCGTTTTTACCTCAGCCACAGCGATGGACGGATTCGAGTGTACGTTACGTCGAGGTGAACGTTACGTCAATCATTGTGTCATTGGAGAAGATCGGTTCGGGGACGGCAGCGTTATGGTATGGGGTGGGATTACAGCAAGCTGATTACCCGTTTGATAGTGGCAGAGGGATATCTCAACGGACGAGATCATCGACCCTGTTGTTCTACCGTTTTTGCGTCGTCATGGCCAAGGCATTACCTTTCAACATGACAACGCCCGGCCTCATATTCCTCGACTTGTTCAGGATTCTCTTCAACAAAACAACGTGAATGTCAATTCCTAGCCGGCTCGCTCCTCTGATCTCTCACAAATCAAGCACATGTGGGATCAGATGGATCGGCGCCTTCGACGTCAACCACGTGTTCCACAGACACTCAAGGAACTTCGAAACATGCTCCAGCAGATATGGACAGATATCCAAAAAGGACTTTGTGCGACGCCTGGTCCATTCCATGAGACGAAGATGTGTTGCTTGCATCGCAACCAGAGGTGTGGACACACTCGCTATTGATTTGTAAATTGACATTTTGGCATGTTCAGGATTTTTAATGAAATCACGCATTTTCTGTCAGTCAGTATGGCAAATTAAACCATTTGAACACTTACAGGAGTCGTTTATCTGTTGCAAACCGAAATTGTTTCAGATTTGGTAAAAAAAATAACTTTGCATTAAATTTTATTCAAAGTCACAGGAACTTTTGCTGTTTAGTATATATCTTTATGATCTACCAAACGGAAATATTATCGAACTATTGAAAGCGCGAATAGGAAACTTCAGAGAGTCTTGTGTGAAGTCAAGACGCCATGTTGGATCATAAACACCATCAAAGATTTGGTCGGACACAACATAACTGAAGTAAAGAATGGTGAGCACTGTATTTTTTCTTTTAGGTATTGATGTAGTTTCTGCCAGGTCTGCTGCAATTTTAAATCAGGATATGTATGCAGTTAGCGTTTAGCACGGGCTTCCCGGGAAGATGTCTAAGAACTTTGAAAAGGTAAACAACAACTTCCGATAAAGTATTATCAGTTAATCCTATGATGGATGTTTTTACAACACAACTGATCATTCCTCTCTTGCTGCGCTGCCACATTCATATTACATACCTTGTAGTACTTTCACCACATCAGAACTGGATTTTGGATCTCTGATGACCTCATATTAAGTATATATACAGCATAATTACAGCAAATGGACGGGACCAAAAAACAGTTATATTCATCTGTTTGTTATGAGCGTGTTCGTAATAAATGTAGTTTACTGTAATTACAATGGCAGTTCGCAACAGAGTGGCAGTACAAAATTAACTGTCAGTTCAAGTACAATTACAGTACAGAATACAATAGAAGTGGCCAAAGCAAAATGTCGGTGATAATAATATTGTTGTGAAAACGTGATATTTGCTTACCTATACCTGTAAAGACGTTAATTTTGGGAATGCTGAAAGTGATCTGTCTTGATGTGTATACTTACTCCACACCTGTACCTCGACAAAGTCCAACACAGCACCAGCTTTATCATTATCAGTCTCTGTGTAGACAGTCAGGTAGCGCCAGGTTCCAAGACAGGTCACATTCAGTATGTCAGGGATGTCTGTACCGTCAGGACGTCCAGTAACTGCGTGACACAAACTTCCTTCTTTTGGGTCCGATGAATTCGTAGCAGAGGTGTAGAGTTGGACGCCATTACGCCGGATTTTGTCTGAAAATAGATACATAAAATCTCATTGACTGTAGCGAGTATCCTATATTAAATGCCATTACGTGGAAAACTTAAATCACTTGTATTTGCTTAACCTTCCTTCCATCGGAATGGAACAAAACCTGCCATACATGTGCCTATGAAGATGTAATGAAACTGATTCAGATACATTTGGACTTTGATTTCTTTATTCAGTTGTACAATATTTCTTGAAGTTTAGTTCTCCTTGTATTTTGCATATATATTGGATAATGTTCAATCGAAGCATATGTGTACTGTTTTCATAATCTTGCTTAATAGTACAATATTTCTAACAAGACGATATTAAAATTTACAAATTTAACAAGGGACAAACGCTGTTCTACGGCTTTCTACTGTTAATTATGATTATATACGTATTATTCTCTGATTATGTACAAGATCTAAAAGTATTTACTCGTATTCAGATCATGATCACTCACTGAATACAATCCGCCTCGGCAATGTCGAACCAGTCCAGTTTAGGGACAAGGGAGTTCAGTATGGTATTTCCTGAATATTCTCAGAAACACAAACAATTGGCGGTCATTATCTGTATCTTTACGCTCCATCTCGTCCACTTTTGAATGCGATCGTTCATCTCTTGCGCTAATCTGAGGTGCCTGGCTACATTTAAGGGTAACAACTCACTACCCTCTCAAACATAGCTTCTCCCAATGTACGACGTCATCAAGTTTTAAGAGTATGTTCGAGTCTCCAGAAATGACCTCACGATAGAACCATGTTTCATCGTGAAATAAACCACGCCTTATTCATTTTTTCTTTGCAATTCATCGCGTAGCTATCCTATATCAGTATAATATATATACACGCTAGTATATCCAAGTCTTTCCATGTCAGATGAAACTTGTACATTTATAACGATGTTTCCCACCCATGGTAGATTATTAATGGTTTTAACCACGTTATACATCTTCAATAAATAGTTATATGAAAGAACCCATAGATCATTAGAATGTGTTAAACGACCTTGAAGTGAAACCTACGTAAACAAAAGAGTGGGATATTGGATATTTCGCTTTCAATACTTATTTCTATTAGCTATTTCACACAAATTGTTTTATACTTTGATGACAGAATTTTGATCAACTGGTCAGTTATTCATTTTCACATAAACCCTCTGTACTGTACCGTCAGTTATTCTTCTAAGTTATTCTGGAGCAGATTGTCTGAGCTTTATTGACAACATTATTACCTTAGTTTAAATATAAATTTATGTTTAATTTTACCATCATGTTATGTTTTGTTATAGGCAGTAGTGTAGATTGTAAGGCAACAATTTGATGGAGACGCCGGACAATAATGCCTTATACTCCGTCTCTCCGGGTACAGAGAGCTTCGCTGTGGGGAGCTTATTTACGCTTTTAGGTGTCAGTTTCTAATAGGCTGGCAGAACCTATGTAAGAGCAAGACGTGGGCGATTCGAGGCATCCTCTTTCTCCTACTACTACTACAACCTGCGTCTTATCTACTTGCCAAGTGCAAACGCGATACCTGTAGGAAAACACCGACTGTTCTGTCTGCTTTGTTTTCTGGATTCAAGAACGGAGAACATGCCTCATTCAAGACATTCAACAGTGGCAAATTGAGGACATTCGTGAGTACAGTGACTTGTGTAATGTGGCCTGTTATTTACTGCTGCTGCCACGTACTGTGACCCATTGTATTACCGACTTGATTGTGCGTTTCAATATACAGTAGACTACGTTTATAACGAACTGACGGATATAAAGAAATGTTTTGATCCCGTTCATTTGCTGTATTTTTGCTGTATATATACTGTTTATATGCTCCTGACGAACTACGATTATAACGACCAAAAATTAGAGGTCCCTTTCAGTTCGTTATAACCGTAGTTTACTGTAGCTTGTTGATTATTCAGTGAGCTTGTGTGGTCATTTACAGATATCACAATTTAGGTTTGTATGTACTGATTTCTGGGTTAATATGTGCGCTATAATTTTGAAATCACCTTTTAACAGTGTACAAAGTTGAAAATAAAATGTTTTGATAAAATCGAAACGTGATTAAAGCAATTGGTCACTTATCCCATTTTAATAAATGATCCTTAATTAAAATATGACTAAAAGTTATTTTATTTTTAGAGACATTATACCTTCCACCTTGTAGCTTTAAATTTAGTCGACCTTTTTGGATGTCAAGAGAAGATATTTGGATAAGGGGCACAACACATATCAGTGGGAAACAACTGCAAAATGTTATATGTTGGGCAGCAAGACTTTGGATGTCAGCTGCAGGTGACAGAATAGGTTTATTCTAATTCTGTTTCCTCATTTTCAGTTTTCTACTAACTGCAGCATCACGCACTGACTTAACCCAATGTAAAATTCATTTAACAAGTTCGTTGGCATGCAATTCGACAGCATCCACAATGTTTTAAAGTTGTGATCCCAAATTGTAGCAGGCTGGGATTTTGGCCCATATTTTAATAACTGTTCGACGGTTGATATTGACAACACTACAGAAGTCACTTGTGATTATATGACCAACAGGCATGCATCAGTACATGATGGAAGTAGTGAAATTTACATGATGAGCTACCAGGACAATGTTCTGCAGCACGTTCCTATCATGTTCGTGTGGAAAAAGGATACTATTGGTTCTTAAATATATTAAATACTGTCGGTATTTATGTCTGTAAATGTTACTGCGGTTTAAATCATTAATTTCCCTCTTCGCAAATTTCATATTGAGGCACATACGGTCTCTTTTAAATTTATTGGAGTCTGTTTCTGATTTGGTCAAACGTTTAAAAACATTAGTTCTTCTTTTGTCGTCCTGGTTACGGTGGCGGTTTGGGCATGCCGGGGAGTGACAAAATATATTGACGTTGGCAGTTCGTTGGTTAGAATAACATACAACGTCATTACACCCACATGGCATTGCTGTGCACAACAGTCGAATCTAAATATTTTCTCTCGACATGCCATCAGGTCGACAGCATTTTAGGCTATTTGATATATATTATTTATAATATCATAACTCTTATGCAAAGGATTAATTGATTAATTTTCAGAATCGAAATGTTGGTGGACACAATTGAAAATATATTTGTTGATGGATGACTCCGTACAAAGGTACAAAGGGATATGAAACAAATAAGACCGTCTCAGTGGTATCCTTTATTTCTAGTTCAGGTGGGTAAATCAATGGAATACTTTTTGTATTTTACGCTTCCAATTTATAGTGATGTGTCTCGGGCTCAAAAAGACCCAAAACCAAGAGGACGCTTTCGTTCCTAGATATTTGCTGGATTTACCTGTGCGTAAATGACATAACCTTCTCAATGAAGCAAAGCCGCAATTGTAACGTCGGATCGCAAAAACCGACCTGTGGATTCACGCAAGCCTTCCCACATTCCGAGGTACGATACTTGTACTTGTATCTTTTCTGGGCATGCGCGGAACCGCATTATGTGGCATGTCGCAGATATGTTGGCCTAATGAACAAGACTATTATATGTAAATGGAAACAATTGCATTCCCAGGTCAACATCAATCAATTGTATATAGATATACACTGCAGTATCGACAGTGTTGAAGACTTTTGCAATTTATAACGTTCTGTGTGTTGTTGTAAAGACAATATAAGTAACAAATAACAACAAATTGATATATTTTAGTGATGTAATTATTCCTACATGTAAGCTACATACTATAGGACCCATGCTTGTCTTAAAATGCAACTAACGGGATCGGGTGGTCGGGCTCGCTGTCTTGGTTGATGCATGTCATCGATCCCAATTGCGTGGATCGATGATCATGATATTGATGACTGGATTGTCTGGTCCAGATTCGATTATTCACAAACCGCCGTCATATAGCTGGAACGTTGCTGAGTGAGGCGTTAAACAACAAACCAACCAACTATAACCAGTATTTGCATTGTTGGCCAATACATTTCTGAATATCGTATATAACTTACATGTGTTTATTTCTACATATGGACAGGGTGATCCATCCAGAAAATATATTTAACATTTCAAGTTTCCTTTCTTGTCACTAGTACCAATTTTGAAATGCATTCTAAATGAAATACCTACTTCATCGACATTTTTAATTACGTCACAGTTTGCATTGACGGTCAAGCAGCATACACATATTACAATGTACTCTCCTTAGACAACTTAACAGGAAACGCGTTAGTAATTTTTCAATCTGAAGTAACACGATATACGGCTTTTCTTATGGGCGGAAGGTCGGTCACATGACCGGGAAATTGACGTTCATAGGTGTATGAGTGAGTGAGCATTGTTTTACACCGCTTTTAGCACTATCCAAGCAAAATCACGGCGGAGGACACAAGAAATCACACAGTGTATTCCTGCGGGAAATCGAACCCGGGTCTTCGGAGTGACGAGCGAACGCGTTATCCACTAGGCTAACCCAATAAGTGACAATTTGACGTTCTTGCGTTGTTCACGAGACCGCATTATAGAATTATGTAAAATCAGACGGAGGACTACGTACACATTCCTAGGGGAACCCCTGGGAATTCCCTGGCACGAATACATACAGATCTAGAAGTGTTGTTTCCGATCATTTAGACCCTTTAATATTGAACTCCGCGTTTTAGCATACATCGAGAAACGTCAGAAGGATTGACTGCGGTAACGTTCACCAATATCCTCGCTACAATCAATCATTGTGGCTGAAACGAACTATCGTAGTATCGACTCGATCCGTGAATTTCCCTTAGTATCTATTTGACACATCTTTAAAATCAACTTTCAATGATCTGCACGTTGATCAATTCTGAACAAATGTAACCACCACATTTTATGGGAGATCACTCCCGTAAAGTTTATCGTGTCGGCCATTTTGACGTCTTGTTTTTATGTACATGTATTACGACGCGCTGTCATTCTGAGTTACAGAGGTAGTTCTTCGCAGACCTTTCTCATCCAATGATGGCATTATTATTATTATTATTGTAAACAAACTACAGCATATGTTCCTGTAGAACAAGTTGAGAATACATACTCTCTCGTCACCTTGTTTTAGGAACTATTTTATTCCGCGATACAGCTGGTCGTTGTCAGTGTAAACATGAAGTCACACGAACTAAATAGAATTGTGTATAGATCTGAAACTATATTCTTCGAGGTAAATACGGCCAGGCCCTCGCTGTGTGTAGGTTCATGATCCAATGAACAAACCATGTGACCGTCAATTCTTGTACACAGCCCCAGCGTGTATCATTTTAAGATAACGATGTGTTTGCCATGTGAACTTGTGGATAGGATAAGCTAAGAAGGGACTTTCTGTATGTTTAATTCACCAAAGGAAGGAATGAGTCTATCATAACGTTACCATCACTAATGAGATGACCAGGGTCTATGTTGTATTTAAGGTGATACGTAGCTACAGAATCACGTGAATTAATAAACTGTTTAAGACAATGCTTCCGAAACTTAACAAATATCACGCATGGACAGTCCGCCGTGTTTCATTTTGTGAAAACTGTTTGACTTAAGTTGTCCAAGGCAACATCTTTTTTCAAAACTCAACACGTTAACTTCAGAGAATAATGAGTCTCTATTATCTGCTGAAACATTCAATGGGGCTTAAGAGGCAAAACAGCGAAGAACATTATATGAATGGATCAATGAAAATCAGTGATGACACCATGTTCGCGAAATGGGTATGCGTGTCGTGCTTTACCAATCACACAATTTGTAATACAATGTTAATCTTTATTTGTTGCCGAACGCCTCTCACAGCAATATCACTGTATTTTATAGTAAATGATAAAATGATACTAAATGTGTACATTGTTTTAGAGAGGAATTTAAGCATTTCCGTAACATGTTAAACCCTGAATAAGTAACTATATCCAAAGTTGTGTTTCGGAATTGAGCAATGCATTTTTGCTTACTTCGTTTCCTATAGTTCGTTCCTGAGTTATTGTAATACAGAAACGGGTGTCTCTGTTTAGTGGTAGATTAAATAACAGAAGGAACTATAAGGTGGGATAAAAGAGAAGATTCGAGTGGACAGTGGTCAGTACATAGGTAGAGAGGGGGCAGGCGAGAATGGGGGTTGTAATTAAGATTTCATAAATGTAATGTAAGGCATTCCCATTTACTGTTAAATTTCAGGCTGATTTCGAAATATATCAAGTATTTCTTGATATTAGAAAAATACCTAAATATAATTGTAAGATGCGTCACATGTAAATCAGTCCAAATGTATTGCTTTATAATTAGAAAGATGTGGTTTCCGTTTAGTATCCTACAAACTCAGATTCACACACCCACCACAATCTCTAATTGCACTAAAAACAATCCCTGTAGAGTACCAAAATCAAAATGAAAAATGTGTCTCGATGTCAAACTTGAATAAATACACATGCTCTTAAGTTTCTAAGCAAGTGAGAAATATAGAAACCATACCCTGGAGCTGATGGTATGCTCCTCGACTTGAAGGGGATATTCTTTATTTGAAAATAGAAATCATTCTTGCCGTACAGCTTGGAATGGAGGCTGCCATCATTATGAATATCTATTCACAAATCCAGATATGACACTGAGTCTTAATGATCAACAGTGTTTGGGTCGTTATAGGTACAAACTACATTTTATGTGACTACAGTAATCAACTGTTTCTATTGATGTTGTCCACGTCGTCAAGCTATTGAAGACCCGTGAAGATACAGGTTAGAATACGTCTTCAGGAACCCATGCCTGCCGTAAGAGGCGACTAACGTGATCGGTTGGTCAGGCTTGCTGACTTTGCTGATGCATGGCATGGTATACCAATTGCGTAGATCGATGCTCTTTAAGTCAATCACTGGATTGTCTGCTACAGATTCGATTATTTACAGACAGCTGTCATATAGCTGGAATATTCCTGAGTGCGGCGTTAAACAACAAACAAACAAGCTATTGTAATAAACATATAATTACACTATAGGGGTATTAATGTATAACTGTATGTAACACTAAGAAGTATTTGTTTCGCATACTAACGTGTCAGTGAATGAAAGCGACAAAACAAGTCATTTCAGCTGGAATCCATCAATTAATATATGCATACAGCAATGGGAGCGTTAGAAACGATTTATCCAGTCTGACATTACAAGAAGAATTAGAAACATACTGCTTCACAAGTGGCATGTATAATGCCAACTACACTACTACACTGCCCTCTGTAAAATTGTTTCGGGCTTGTAGATCTAGTGTGTCCACTATGTTTGGCGATTTATGTACGACACCTTGACGGCATCTGGTTGGTTGCCCTTGGTATTGTCCGCCATTCTGCCTCAACAGCTACCCCACGCTGGGCCACATTGGTGCTGGGTCTCTGGCATACGCTCTCCGCCCGAGAACATCCAACAGGCGCTTTGTTGGGGACATGCAAAGGAGCGTAGCGGGCCAGTCCAATGCCCATATGCCTTCTCGTCAGAGATAATCGGTGAAGGTGAGGTGAGGTGAAATTGGGTTTAACGTCGCGTCCAAGATTATTGCACTTTTATAGCGATATTGCATGCACGTGCATGTGTGTGTGTGTGTGTGTGTGTGTGTCTGCTTGTACTAGTTCAGACTGATGACGATTTATAGTGCTAGCTCACTGAGATACCATGCCACAGTTTAACATGAATGCCCAACTCAGCCACTCAGACACAGTATACGGACTCCAAGCCGGCCAGTCCTTGTTTTAGCCCCTTTTATGCCGAACGCCAGGCAGGGTAACATCAAGTACCATCTTTAAACCTCTTTTGGTAATCGGTGAATACATGCGCATGGAGAGGTTCGGCATTGTCATCTTGCAGTTCAAATTTTCTGCCAATAATTCTAGCTTATGGAACAACGACAGGATGCAAAATGTCATCATAATATGACTGGCCAGTCTAAAGTCTATTCACAGTAACCAAATGAGTTCGCCGGTCATGTATGAATGATGCCGCCCCATGCAAATTTGATTGGAATCTAGTATGTTGTGCAATTAATGTAATGAGACGACCTTGTATAGGTTTCGTGTTTAGGCCTGCGGTCTCATTTAACCTCGCCCGTTTGACGGTACTTGTCCCACAGTCGAGAAAATACGCATTTATATTTGTCAGACATTCGGGCAACTTGGGATATTGACATCTCCACCTCCATCGTAACCACTATTCTCCGTTTTATCTATTCATTGAAATACTGTCTCGGAAACACTTTTGAGCTTCTATTTTAAAAGTGATTGTGAGGTCCCCATTGAGCACCAATTTCTTTGCTCCCGTGTGAACATCCATTACGTGCGGTTCATGCATCATGTGAAATTTCACTGTGATTGGATTGTTGCGTTCAGATCAACGCCACGGTGTTGTAAATGTGCATCTAAACGATGGCTCCATCGACTCTTCCTGGTTATGACAACTGGAAGCCAGGACTAAATTATTACTGATTGGTAATTGGCAATGGACAATGGGCAAACGGTAGGCCGGGGTAAATTAGCACTGATATGTACAAGAATAGATAGAGCAAAAGGAAGCCACCGACAAACTGGCACCGATAAAGATCAAAGCAATAAGTCCAAAGCACTTGGCAGATAGGTCACGGTCACGGTTCGTGGCGGGATGGTGTCTCCTGATGTCAATGGCTCCTTTTAGTTTTCTTTGTCGCCAGTTGCTGTTGTTGGTAGACAGGACTGCCAGCGCTAATTACTGTCATGTGTTGGCTTCTATTGTCTATTGCTAACCACCTATCAGCGCCAATTATCTCGTGGCTTCCCTTGTTAAGTTTCCACCTTTTGTTATCTTATTATTTTTGTTGCCCTTACATGTACATATATATGCTCTCTGCTTCACTGCATTCACACTGAAACGTTGTGTTCATCACAATAAAGAAGCTGACATTCATAAATCCTGTAACATAGCTGTCCAGCACGAGGTTCAGTCTACATCGACTTCGGTCACATACACTTGATAAGATTGCTAGACTCTGCAAATATCCTAATTACTTTGTTTGTCAAAGCAGAGATGACAATTAGTTGTTATCTTGTCTCTAAGGCTAATAACCCAACTCTGAAATACACAGAGTTGCCATATGACCACTAGGTTAAGGAAGATAGGATACCCTATGATGTTTCGCTGACCAAGCAAGACTCTTGCTGACCAAGCAAGAGCACGTGGTGTCAACATGTGGTCATTACATAGCAGATAGCCTGGATTTAAATATCCCTTACGCAGCAGGAATAAGAACTGCTGACGTACGCCACGATGCAAACTCTGGGCCACCATGTCAACCCAGACACCCCTTAAATGTCGAGGTGTTTGATACAGACGGCAGACAGACTGAGACGAGCAACATCACCAGCAACACAGTGAAAAGGTCCCGAGAGCCAGAGCCAGGAGTAGAACTATCCTGCACTGAGAGAAATAAATCTTCATTCCTGAACAACGAAACGTGTTTTGTTACAGTTCTCTTCCTTATTACCAACAAACTATTATCATTGTGTAGCGGCCATAAAATTTCCGAGTCCCGTGATGGGATTCGAACCACGGACCTACTGATCCGAGGTTGGACGCCTTGTCACTGACAAGGTAAGGATGTCATCTGTGGGATGAATCAACGCCCTGTTACATACTCCCACGTCAACAGAAGACACGTCCCGGGCCGCATAGTAGGGTACTGAGGCTTGTTTTGCTAAAATTTAATATGAACGTGCTCAGCCTCACGTTGGGCGCCAATGTAGTGGCCATAAAAATTCCCAAGTCCCGTGATGGGATTCGAACCACGGACCTTCTGATTCGAGGTCGGACGCCTTGTCCACATGACCAAAGAGGTTAACCCCGTCAGCAAGCTGACAAAGTAAGGATGTCATCTGTGGGATGACTCCACGCCCTGTTACAATTGCAACAAACAATATTTACCACAGTTTTTAAACGTAGTATGTTTGTTTCTTTTAAATGATGGCTTATTAATTGCGTTCCATCGCCAGCAGCTGAAGGGATGGTGTAAATCCTGCTGGGGAGACGTGCAGGTAGCAGAAGTATTGCAAGTCCCCACAGTCCCCAGTAAGGTGGCCTAACTTTGGTTGCCGGCGATCTATAGTCCGTTTTTATAATGTATTGTTGAATAATAGGTTGTTCTTTTAATCGTTCTAAACTAGTTTTACTTCTAAACTGTGAAAATCTAGTTATTATACTGTCCGTCGATGACGGATTTTTATTTCGTCTGAAATTAAGAATTATTAATGTTCTCGTCACGATATTGCTGGAATATTGCCGATGTGACGTTAACTTTTAACTCACTCACTCACTCATTTGCAATATGTAAGGATATGGACATTTCCACAAGGTCAACACTTCAATAAATATTATCATAAAAATCAAATATTAGATATGCGTCAAAACATTTCAACAAATTTGAGAAGAACTTTTAAGGACTATGCTGAAGAATCGGGCAGACAAGTAGGCCGAAGTCCATTTGACATATGGTTCCCAATTAGATTAAAGAATAATATTTTCGCAGAAATGCATTGGTTACATACTCCAATTTCTAACAAATGAATGTCTACTATTTACGGTAGTCATGCTGTATTATGTAGTGTCTAGGCAGCTTTATTACTACATTCCACCATAATTACATTATTTCTAAGAATACTTACAGTCAGTCCTGAAGTAGATTGTAACCTGTGCTGACTGTACTTCTTTCTGTAGATCCACCTTCCACCAGGCTGTACGTTCATTAGCCTCGGTGTGGGCTGAATATGAAAAACTGTTTGCGGTAGTCACTCCATCTACAGCCTTACTGGCCGGCAGATTGTCGCCTGTGTATACTTTACTCACCCATGCTGGTTTTCTCAGGGCGACATTTTGCCAGGTACCTATAACAGTAGTGGACAAATTTCAGTAGGTTTGAAATCATCAAAGTACTCAAACATGGACGAATGGCGTAAAAACAATCAAGATGCAGATTCACTCTTGGCAGGTGGCGTGGGAGAACATAACGACATGACACAATGCTTATGATATACTTGAAATTGTTCAATGGAATGTTCTTGAAATATATGGAAACTGTTTCTGTACATCCAAATGACTTGTATGAGGAAAATCATCTGTTGGGAGATGTTACAGACTGATCACTGCATCTGCTTTCAAGCAGAGAGCTTGATAGTTGTGACTGACTGACGTGTTACATGGTCGAACACAGCATGAAAAAACCAATGTCTGTGAAAATTTTGCATGAGTATCTGCCATTGCGTAACCAAAGTGAATGAGAAATTGGTGAAAGAATGAAGTAGGTGCAATTCATCTGGCAACAAGTGGCTATGAATTGCCTTCGACAATAATTCAAGTCAGCTTAAATAACGAAATTTGTAATCAAGCTATGTGTCGATATGACAAAGATGTCTTCATTCGTTAACTGTGTCTAATCACTGTAAGTGTAGCTGTGTACAAGAGTGCGCCTGATGTCATGTGAGTTATCTCCCCTATTCTGTCTTTGGCTGAGGCCCATTTAAGGATGGGGCCCATTTAGGGTTTAGCTAATACCACATCCCTTTGAAAAGCACAATGGCAGGTTGAGAGTTCGTTCAAAGCTAGTAGTACACGAATAACTGTTGATTTTAAACTATACATCACAAATAATAATGTCCTTTCCATTTTTGGAGTAAACATACATTTGATCTTCAGCGTCGTTTTCTGAAAACAAACACAATGTAGATTTAAATCTACTGAACAGTTAACTACTAGCATGAAACAATAATGTTTCTTAACTGACCACTGTTCAATTTTCTACAAATCAAATCTGTCAGGTCTAACTGAAACCCTTCCGGATCTGGTCAAAGTCACATTCAGCTGAATGTCATGCTGCATACTTATTGGCACACCAGGCAAGACAGTCATGGGCTGTGACCTGGCGTCTGTGATTGTTGGCTGCTTTTCTTGCACAGGAGTGAGGTGTCTACGATTCCTGCACAGAATGCTATCACCTGCCATGATGTAGAATGATCTTGAGAGTTTCAGCCTCCCTGTGGATTTGACCTTCTCTGATGAATCCACTGTCATTAACAAGCACCGTATCTCCCTCCTTCACCTGGGGAAGAATGCGTGACCTGTGACGAGAGTCATAGTTCGATTTGTGACACTGTTGGATTTTGGGTACCTAGGACTATGCGTGATATGAGTGAAGCAACAGATCTCGGAACATTTCTTAAAGACATAGGACGAGTACTGTGGACCGTTTTCGGAAATCACAGTGTCCGGAATACCATGTCTTATGAAAACAGATTTCAGTTGGTTTATCACACTTGCAGAGGTAGTACTGACAAGTTTTGCTATCTCAATATACTTCGAGTAGTGGTTCACAACAAGTAAATATGGTATGGAATCCAGTTCAAAAAGGTCTGTCCCCACCTTACTCCTTGGGCGAGATGGAATTTCTGAAGATCTCAGAGGTTCAAGTGGGTTAGGTTGGAATCGTGCACATGTATGACAACTCATGACTGCATGTTCTATCTGTGAGCTGATGCCTGGCCACCAAACTGACTCGTTTGCTCGAGCCCTGCACTTAGTAATGAGAAGAGCCTTGGTGAGAAGAATGCAAAATGTCAAGAATTTCAGTTCTCATGCAAAGCTGGAATTATTAGTCTTACTCATGAGTAGCCCATCTGCTGCAGTGAGATCCCACTCAAATGGCCAGTAATTTCGTGCACAGTCCGGGAGAGATGTGTATTTTGGCCATCAATCAGTACAGTATTTCATTATGAATTCACATACCGTGGCTTGACGTAGTTTGAGACGTATCTCATCCAGTCGTTGATCTGTTGCACGTAATATAGCAGGAACAGAATCAACATAGATATTTGTTTCCCTCAGAAGACAAGACGCTTGGCTTGAGAGTAGAATATCCGTCGGAGGTCTAGAGAGTGCATCCACTGAACAAAGCTGTTTCCCTGGTACATGTGATATGGTATAGGAATAGGCCATTTTGAATCGCTCTATGCGAGATGACAATAGGCCCTTGTTTCCCAACAGAGATAGAATCGGTTTGTGGTCATTGTTTATGTGAAACTGTCTACCTAGCAGGTGGTCACAAAAACGTTCACAAGCCCAGGATATAGCCAATGCCTCCTTTTCCACTTGTGCGTAGTGTCCATCATTGATCTAGAGTAGTAGGCTACTGCTTTATATACTCCATTGCAGTCTTTCTGACAGATTACTGCCCCCAATCCGAATGAGGAAACATCGGCTGACACACAAGTCTCTGCCTTTGGATCATAATGTCCGAGCACTGGAGCAGATGTCAATTGGTACTTGATTGACTAAAACGCAAAAACACTGTGGTACTTCCCAGACCCATGTTCTGTCCAAGGAGTTAGCGAAGAGGTTGTGTTTTAGACGCAAAATTGTGTACAAACTTGGGTAGCTGATTAACCATACCGAGAAATGTCCTGATATCAGAGACTTTCTATGGCTCGGTCATCCTGGTAATAGCATGAATTTTGTCTGGGTCTGCATAAATGCAAGTGCTGTCAATTATGTGTCCAAGCAATTACGCTGTATTCTTTTAAAACTGACACTTATCCAGATAAAGTTTTATAGCTGCATCATTCAATCTGCTCAAGGCTGCCGCTACGTGCTAATCAGGATATCGTCCTTCTGGCACACAACCCCACCAGTCCTTCCAGAATCTGTTGAATTCTCTTCTGAAAATGTTCTGGTGCTGACGACATGCCAAAGGGTAGGCGGTAAAAATAATAGCGACCAAAGCCCAAACAGGTAAGTAGTGAGGAATCTGGGGATAATGGAATCTGGTGGAATCCAGAGTTTGCGTCCAGTTTTGTGAACACTTTAGCTTCACTCATCTGACTAAGTGTGTGACCCATAGCAGTAAGAGGGTGACATTCTCTCCTCCTTCATGATCAATTTAGTCCTAAGATATGACACCACTACTGCTTTCCATTGATTGGAGCTTTCTTCATGAGAGATAGAGGCACACGTCTGGGTGTTGACATAGAGAAAGGCTTAGCATACTCTTTGAGCTTGATAGAATATTCACCTTCCATCTTTCCTTGGAAGTTTGGGAAAAGGTTTAGACACATAAAGGTCATAAGGAATGACTGTGACGTCAGCATTCGTGTCAATCTTAAAGTCACGAACTAGTCTAAAGATTTACAAGCCAAGGCTGTGATGGATTTGAGCATGCACTATCAGCACTAATGGATCCAAGGAACGCATATTCCTCCTCGTTGGTACACTCACTGTCAGGTCCTCGTTCGAGGTGAATCTCAGAAAGACCCCCCACCCCACCCCCGTTGAGTTTGATTCCTGCATACAACATCCCAGTGTCCAACTTTATGAAATTTCCGACAGGTTGATTGGTTGCAGGACATTCGCTCTTGGGTGTGAATCTCGAAATTAAATAAATTAAATATGAATGAATAGGTCCATGTGTGAAACGATACGGGATAAAAATATGAATCGATACAGCTAAGTGTGTATCGTGTATAGTATCATGTGGGAATATCATCAGTGCATCGTGGACGGGTAAATCGTGACATCCCTGGTATATTAAGTATATACGATTCAAATATAGACCTCGCAAACATTTTATCGTGAAATACGTTCCTAATATACCAAGCTCTTTAGGCGTAGTTTCGTCCAAAAGGATGTCATGAGTGAGTGAGTGTGTGACTGAGTATTATTTAACTTCGTCTGAACAGTTTTTACGATGTCACTGGGTGTCAGCTAGAGGTGGGAGGAAAGCCGAAAGTGACGTAGGTACAAAACAAGCAAACACAATTAATCAGGACGAACCGAGAATTCGAACCCAAGATCATAGGTTTCTAAAGTTAACGCATATCTGTGAGCCCTGATAAGCTGTCGGAGACCAGAATAAAAGTAAATATATAGAAATGCAAAGAGTTTGTTTCTTGCTGTGAAATTTGTTTCGTTTATAACCACTGGGGTATAGACAAAAAGAGTATGACCATGTCTTCGTGTGCGTAGATTAATTCACTTAGGAAACATGCCCACCATTAATCAAAAAGAGCGACAACATGGCAATGCGACATTATCAATATGTTGCATTGTGGCGCATTGTAACGCATTTTAGATAGGGCGACTATGCGACAAAGCGATATAATTTACATATATCTTGAAAAATATCGCATTGCCGCATTTTCTCTCTAAGGTACAATAAAAAATATTATTCAAAGCGCGACAATGCGATCATTGTCGCATTGTCGCAGAAATGCATGACGACGTCCCGGTTTGTCAGGTTTACACACACGTGTGTGAAGGCGTGTGATACAGCTCCTCAACAAATTAAACACTGAAGTATGTTTGAACAAAATCCTTATACCTATGAGTGACTGTGTGTACAATGGCTTATACAAGGACCAGAATAAACAGTCAGGTTTTGCTTGAAGTTTACTTAAGGCAATGGGTCGTTTGTATGTTGGATGACATATTTACTTAAGTGTGTGTTGAACGCGGGCATGTTTACGGCAAACGGTATCTTTTGTTTATTGTATATAGCTTTCCTTCCCCACTAACATGCAAATTGTGACCATGCATCAGACACCAAAGTCCTGATACCCTCTTATCTGAATAACATTGCTTCAAAAATAGGTAACAACACTTAAAGCTGTCCAATATATTTTTCCCATGTATAGTATAACAATATAACAGTGTCGGATTCAGGGGATAACGCGGCAGGGATTGGGGGGCAGGTGTGGGGGGAGTGTTGGCCACACACATTTTGTTTAACATCTGATGACATTTTGACATTATGTATGCATTGTCATGTTGATAAATGAAATGAAATAAAAGTTTACATATAGCGTTTGTGGGTTTTATAAGCTTTTGGGTGGACACCACGCACCCCTATCCCCACTACCCTAATCATGAATCCGTAACGTAACGTAATCTATATATAATTCAGAATGTCAGTTGTGTCGTTTGCACTTGAATAATACAAGCCGGCAAACTTGTTTTTTCCATTTTGAAGACTTTTGTGATAGAGACACGTTGATCTTTACAGGTCAACGTGTCTCCATTACAAAACTGATGAAAAGCAGTAAGAGAATGATCAGTAGGTAATCTATACCCAGCCGAGTCCCCGTGACCTGTTCTGTGAAGTGACTTTTGTGACACACAATTTGCATTTCAACTTGCCCTTTCTACGCGCAGACGTATTCACGCGTAACGGTAATCCGAGTACGAGTATTCTACACGGCTGGTATCCACACAAACACATGCCTGTTGATTCAACCGTGACAGTCAATCAGGAAGTTATATCGGGTGGCGAGACGCGGCCAGTCAACCTTTCCCACTATCGACGAGAGGAAACATTAAAGGCTAGATTTGTGTGTAACTAGTGATGACAGGGTCTAAATGTGTGTGTATCTCGGCTACAGTACCCCCGTCAGGCCACAGTACAATGAACATACATGCTTGGATGTCATATAGGGGAGGGATAATAGGGTTTAGCCTCGCGCGCCAGATTATTGTACTTATATAACGACGTGCATGCACGTGTGAGTGGGGGTTGGTGCTGGCAATAATCCGGTCTGATGCCGATTAACAGTGCTATCCCACTTATATACCATGCCGCAGTTTAACACGAATATCCCACTCAGACATACTATACTGACTACGAACCGACCAGTCTTTGTTTTAGCCCCTTAATGCCGAGCGCAAGACAGGGTAGCAACAAGTGCCATCTTTCAACGTCTTTTGGTATGACGCGGCCGGGGATCGAACCTCGGATCTTTCGCTCTCCGGGCGGACGCTCTACCACTAGACCACGGAGGCACATAAAGCACATTAAGATGACATTCCACCATTGCATACTTCATTACCATGTATGACATGATTATATTGTGACCGAGAATAAATTATACACTTTTGTCAATTGTCTATTAGGCGACATTGGAGTATTATGAGAAAACTCGCTGGTATAATTTTCCTAATATATGGCACAAGGTGATTTCAGGTACCAGTTCAACAATGACAATGTTGTCTGATATACCATTCGGTACACGTGTCTCAACGATTGTGTAAAAATAGAACTCATTAATGTACAATGATACTCAAATATCCTGTGATCAATCTCATGTAGGTAACGAATGAACTTACCTGCTGCGAGACTCAGACTGGCCACCGAAAACACAACACTGGCCCACACCGCCATTGTGACACTCTGGCGCACAAACCAGGAAGTATATTACGTTTCTATTTAGATCTGTTCATTGTGAACCACCAAGAAGTGAATTCTGTTGAACAAATGTGACTGATATTTATGACACCATGGGTCTCACATGACACACAAACTATCTATTGACATTTGATGTGCCCAAATAGCCGAAACGACATGCTTAGTAAAATGAACAAAAATAGCGTTCTAAAAAGGATAGTTGCTGTTGGGGTTTGTCTGTATGAAAGAAGTAGATCAGGCATGGCAACACACATATTTACATATAATGTAATGCATGGCTCGTAAAACGTCAAACATGCAAACATTCCCCAGGGAAAAGACTTCATCGTGTGCACTTCCCCATAACCAGGTGAAGTCATGTGTCAGCCTCTCATGAGTACAACGATGCATGTTCCTTCTACATTGATGTTGTGACATTATCTCCCGTAGTATGTCAGGGTGTCAACCTGTTGCTAGCTGCTTATTATTTAATCGATTTTGTTGCAGAATATGTCCTCGTAGTTTATATAAAATCAATAAATGTGCATCCGATGTTTACAACGTGTGGTGTGACTGACTGTTGCTCATGATATCAAAACGGTTATTTACATTGTGATAATTACATTCACGCATTTGTTTCAAACAACTTTGGAAAACACAATAGTGATGAACAATTTGTGCATAAACTAAAAATGAAAAGGGGTTAAGAGGAAGTACGGAAATATGACAATGTCATGCACTGTATACTGAACAGAAGGCATATCCACCGTCACCGTAAACACACGAGGATTCTCACGAGCCGACAGTTACGACAAATGGCTCCAATTTTAGACATGTTTATTCTTTGACAAAACATAAATGACAACAGATTGTAGTTTGTATTCATACTTTGTGAGTCGCTCTTGTGTGATACGCGTGTAATGTATTAAATGCTGCTGACGCACGTTCTCTGTCGCAAGTTGTTCTGACATGGTTTACAATTTCGTGGGGCCCTGAGCAAGTATTTTATAAATCGCTAGCACGTTTGAGCATGTTTGAGGACATGACATGTAGAGCCCGGGACAAGGATACATGTGTTTCGGGTTGTTGTTTTTTCACATTTCTCATAAAGGGTTATCACATTACTTTAACATGAATATTGTTTTAGGTAACATTGTAGGTAACCACACAATTCATATTACTTTTTTAGCCTTATAATATCATAAAATATTTTTAGCAATTATTGTTATCTAGTTACATTCACACAGAGTGTACATATCGCTGTCGCATGACCTCTATCATACGATGCGGGTTCGAGTCGATGTAGACATACATTTTCTTTAAGATTGAAGTCAAAGCATTAAATGACATGTGGTTTCAAGATGGCGATGGCATAGATAATTGACAACGAACTGTCCTTTATAGGAAAGTAATGGGTTGTTTAAACAATAGGATAACGTCACACGTGCGTTTAAAAAGAAATGGATCCCCGCTTCGTGTCATTCAGTTACGGTAAGGGAGGCACATGATATTTACTCTTCAGCCTTGATTCAAGCTTTAACCACATGCGGTCAGCCTTCATGTGTCAAGATCAAGTATTAACATGTGAATGATATTAGATAGGCAAGTGTAGTTTAACATTTTATATAACTCAAACTTTCGCTCACAGAAAACAATCCTCAAATCTATGGGGCACGGGTGGCCCACTCGTGTTTTCCCCAGATTATGTTTCTAGGTTTGTCAACACTATACCGGTGCTCGTGGGGTTTACCGAAGTGGTAAACGTCTGAGACCTGCATCACTTCAGGCTTTCCTCTCACATTAAGCTGACACGCTCATAACTGAAATACTGTTAAAAGCGGTGTTAAACCCAACTCCGTCACTCAAACCTTAAATCCATATCTGTTGATATTAAGACAAAATAAACCATTCATACGGTTATACAAGAAATGTTACTGAAACAGGGGCAGCATGGAATATGTACGTAAGCAGGTGCACGGATGTGAAGGTGCAAGTTTATGATTAAATGTCCGATAAACAAAAATGCATAGAAGCCTAATGATTTGAGTTGTGGTGCACGTATTGCAACAGGGGCTGAAATGGCTTTGAAATCAAATGCTGTAAGAAGACCAAGTTTATTTTTTTCAGGTTCTTTCAAAGTTAAAAAACAGTAACGGTAAACAACCGTTCCGAGAAATAATCAGAAGAACGGCCACTTCATATATTAAGATATGCTAGGTGCAATTCGTGAATTGAATTGATCGCCAATGTCATATTCAGATGAAAGATGAGGATAGACTGGTTAAAATGTGTCGGCTGAGTGACAGTGTGATATCGGGTCCATCGCTGATAGTTGATCCTTGAACCGGATTTTAATATTTACAGGCAGCCGTGACAAGCCTTGATGTGCTGGATGTATCGCAGTGTCAATCATGACGTGATATGCCTTGACGTGCTGGATGTATCGCAATGTCACTCATGACGTGACATGCCTTGATGTGCTGGATGTATCGCAATGCCACTCATGACGTGACATGCCTTGATGTGCTGGATGTATCGCAATGTTACTAATGACGTGACATGCCTTGATGTGCTGGGTGTATCGCAATGCCACTCATGACGTGACATGCCTTGATGCGCTGGATGTATCGCAATGTCATTCACGACGTGATATGCCTTGATGTGCTGGATGTATCGCAATGTTACTAATGACGTGACATGCCTTGATGTGCTGGGTGTATCGCAATGTCATTCACGACGTGATATGCCTTGATGTGCTTGATGTATCGCAATGTTACTAATGACGTGACATGCCTTGATGTGCTGGGTGTATCGCAATGTCACTCATGACGTGACATGCCTTGATGCGCTGGATGTATCGCAATGCCACTCATGACGTGACATGCCTTGATGTGCTGGATGTATCGCAATGTTACTAATGACGTGACATGCCTTGATGTGCTGGGTGTATCGCAATGCCACTCATGACGTGACATGCCTTGATGCGCTGGATGTATCGCAATGTCATTCACGACGTGATATGCCTTGATGTGCTGGATGTATCGCAATGTTACTAATGACGTGACATGCCTTGATGTGCTGGGTGTATCGCAATGTCATTCACGACGTGATATGCCTTGATGTGCTTGATGTATCGCAATGTTACTAATGACGTGACATGCCTTGATGTGCTGGGTGTATCGCAATGTCACTCATGACGTGACATGCCTTGATGTGCTGGATGTATCGCAATGTCACTCATGACGTGACATGCTTTGATTTGCTGGATGTATCGCAATGTCACACATGATGTGACATGCCTTGATGTGCTGGATGTATTGCAATGTCACTCACGACGTGATATGCCTTGATTTGCTGGATGTATCGCAATGTCACTTATGCTGTGATTATTACAAGCGCATTGCCTTTCTGTTGTATACATGACTGTACACGGTCGACGTTATAACCACTTATGGTCGTCGATAATGGAGTAATTAGCCACTAAAACTTTGACCCTCCTTGGCCAGGCTCGGTCCGACTTTGAGGCAATCGCATGCATCGCATGTAACAAGTCACATCCATCATGGAATGTGTATGATGAAGCAACAGAAACTTTCAATCTCAATGGTGATGTACTAACCGAACAGTATGTGATGTCATGCCAGTCATTCAGGGTGGTCTTTGTGGTCTTACTGTGTGACTGGACCAGTATCTGTGCAAGTGTTTATGAGGCACGCCAAGACTTATTCTCCAAGACAGAAAGAATGGCCGCTTTGTACCAATATGTCAAAAGAGCTGCATTTCATGCTGGGCACTGTTGGGGACGAAGTCTCTAGAGGCCAAAACAGACCTTCCCACAACAACTGAGTGACGATGAGTAATATCAGAAGCACATGGCTTGAGCCTCTGTGGACTGCCCTACCACAAGCGTTTAGGCTCATGAATAGGCTCACTTCAAAGTCCCAGTGGTTAAGGTGTTAGCCAGGCTTTTTCTTTTGAGATGCCTACAGCTCAACGTTATCATAAAGGGTTCACACATTCCAGGGAAAAACAACATCATCGCTGATTGCTTGTCCCTTTTGAAGTTTCTGCAGTTTCATCAGCTTTCTTCAGCAGCATCCCGACAACCTACCAAAACCCCAGTTTTGTCAGCAAACAACAGCAAACGTCAATTCGACAATATACATGTGCGAATTACGGGGGCTGGTCAAAAAGTTCTAAACCTGACCAACTTTCAACAATGATCCATAACAAAGTGAACTAGTCAATGTAGTACATTGTTAAAGTAGTTTATTGCAAGTGTACATGGTCTGAGACCGTTTGTATATTAGACCCGTGAAGATCCGGGGTAGAATAGGTCTTCAGTATATAATTGCTATAATATGCTTGCTATAATGGGCGACTTTGCTCGTCGTAAGAGGCGACTAACGGGATCGGGTGGTCAGGCTCGCTGACTTGGTTGATGCATGTCATCGTATCCAAGTTGCGGGGATCGATGTTCATGAGGTCGACCTCTGGATTGTCTTGTCCAGACTCGACCACTACCACTGAAGGGTGTGATTCTTGTTGATTACTTAGAAAGTTAGTCGATTACCGCTCGCCGGTGCCTATTATGCTGATTTGCTTCATCGCCTGAAGTATACTATCAAAGAAACGTGCGAGAAATGCTGACCGCTGGAGTTGTACCTTTTCATAACAATGCCTCTTCTCACACACCTCGACTTGCAAAGGCTGCTGTGCGACAATGTGTGTTCGAATGTGTGTTTCCGCACCTTCCATACTCGCCAGACCTGGCTCCAAGTTAGTTCCACCTGTTTCCTAAACTGACAGAATAACTGGTGGAAAGCGCTATGGTGACAATGATGACCTCAAAGCTTCACTGAATGGGTTTTTTCAGTGTCGCTTCAGAAAAAGCCTTCCTGACTGGAATTGAAAAGCTTCACTATCGATGTGAGAAATGTATTGAAAAGCAGGAGATTATATTGAAAAATAAATTTAAAAACACTTTCACAATCGTTGGTTTTGTTTGTTAAGCCTAGAACTTCTGGACAATCCCTCGTATATGCTGTTGTCAATGATCTATCAGGCAACATTTCAGTGTTTTAAGAGAAAACGCTGGGCTAGTGTTACTGATACGTATACACCTAAGCAGAAGATAATTCAAAAGGACTCTATGTATTATACAACGTTCAACAACAGCAATGTTGTCCGATAATCATTCGGTACATGTCTCAACGATTATTTTGAAGTAAAACTGATAACCGAATAATATTACTCAAGTATCTGAGGCTGAAACTCATGTAGGTAAAGGGTGTACTTACCTGCTACGAGACTCAGATTTGCTATCACAAACACAACTCTGGCCCACACCGCCATTGTGACACCCTGCTGCACACACCAGGAAGAATATTACGTTGCTATTTAGATGCGTTCATTGTGAACGCTCTGTGGGGTGTATTTTGTCTTGATAGAAGATTTCTCTTTACTGCGCCTAATGCACCGAAAACTACTATCATCAAGAAGAACAACAAAAGTAGCGTTATAAAGTAAATTGTTGTTTATCCTATCTTTATGCTTACGTCCTTCAAGTGAAAGTCCACATCATGTATGAAAATGCCCACTCAAATTAATACAGTCAAACACCGTTGTGTCGAAGTTGAAGGGACATACGGGCATTCTTCGAATTATCCGAGGTTGAATACAACTGAAAATAATGAATAAAGAAGGAATATGCAGGGACCGAACTTTAACTTCGAGAAAACAGTGTTTGACTGTAGGTTCAGAAGTACAGTATATTGTCACATGCTAATAAATTACATGGTGCTATAAAGTATCATCTCGCATAATAATAACGTTACGTTTGAGTAAACTAATATGTAGTATGATAGTGCTATACATCTGAAAATAAATATTCTGGAGGTTCAAAACATCATCGTCATCGACAAGAATGCAATGTGTATTTTGTGGATGTATTACAAGAGAGAATCGGCGGAGATGTGGCTGCCTTGCAAGTGGAATACATATTTACCGGAAGTGAATATTAACGCAAGTAGCTGCAGTATGTATGTTTATCAGGCTGGCAGTAACAAAACTAAGTAAGCGGGACCAAATTAGGCAAGCAGCGATAAATCAATTGATTACGCATTTACACAAGAAAGGACTGAATAAATAGGGAACGTAGTTATTATTAGCAGAACGGTAACGTGGTCAGATAAAAGTGGGCAGTGACTGAGCCCTTGAAGCGACAACGCAGTTGGTTAAGCAAACTGTGAACAGTAAATGAGCACTGGAAAACGGAACGTAGTTGGTTACATGGCGAAAAAGTGAACAGCGATAGAGCCCTAGACGAGGAAATGTAGTTATGCAAGCAGAGAAGCGATAGGGCAAAGAATTTTGTTATGTTTTCATTTATCATTAACCACTGTATTGCACTGTATTAGCTTTACATTTCCTACTTTCCAGAGCAAAATAGTTTTGGTGGCCATGGGAGGCATCTTCGGCGACGTTATCGACTTGTTCATGCAACGACGCCGCGAGGACAAGTATACTATTCCAACCACTACCACTTAGCACTACAACCACCACTGTTACTACCAGTACTACTACTACCACCACTAATGATAATAATCCACATGGAGGCATTCGTTAAACGGATAATTTTGCTTCTGAGTTTAACAACCGTTTGGGAAACCAGGACCGAATATCTTGGAATAGAATACCAGGATGATGTGTGAGAAAGCCCGAATTCATGCAGGTCATACATATCACTTTTCCTCTTACATGAAATGCATGCAAATATCGCCATGTTATTATTGATGAACGAACACCTGGGAGTTATGTTTGACAAAAACGTGAGTGAGTGAGTTGGGTTAACGCCGCTTTTAACACTATTCCAGTTATATCACGGCGTGTCAGCTTAATGTGGGAGGAAAGCCCGGAGTGATGCAGGTCTCAGACGTTTACCACTTCGGTGAAACCCACGAGCACGGGTATGGTGCTGACAAATTGACAAAAGACGACTTTCATCAATATCAAAAGCAATATCTTCTAATTATTTCGTTAAGATTTAAATTAAATCAAACCGTCTCACAACAGGTAAACGTTTTGTTAAGCATGCATGTCATTTTCAAGTACAGCAGACGATGTGAGGAAAGGCATGCGGATACAACAATGACGTATGTACACATTCCTGGAAATAGACACCAGTGTCAATCTGGGGTCAAGAATGTTATGGTTCAAACAGAAACAAAAGTACCGACATATATATCTATCCGAGGAGTTTATAAATACGTTTCTCCCATCAGAATAGGCGAGTTGTTATGTGATATACATGAACCTGTAAGTCAAGCCTGACGATTGACATATATCATGACAGACCTTGCACACTGTAGGCGTTCTATCGCTCGCACAGTTAACAAGCACCGTGATATTATTTCACTTCACCTTCTGTCTTCAAACACTGAAGCAGTTCTTTTCATACCCGTTAGTCATTTGGGTTGACACGGACATATAAGCACGTGATTTACAAGTAAATTGGGGGTTGTATTTTCTTGCCACAGTCTACTTATAAAACATTATTTCAATTTAATTGGACACAATTTGTGTTTTGTCGATTTCACATTGTTTCTGCAACATGAATCCATTCATATACACCGAGGAGCATGTGTACGATTTTATATATTAGTAGACACTGATAATACCGCATCACAGTAAGCTAGTACACAAGGGAGCGTATTGCTGTTTCAGTCTTCGCTTCATATGCGGAGATCATATGCAGAGCTGAACTTCCCTCTCTGAATACATATTGAGGTCACAACGACAAAGGCCCGGAATACACAGCAGCGTTAACCCATGTAAACCTGGCAGGTTACGAAGATTATACTGAGAACGCAATTGTGCCCATAGAGATTAACCCGTTCCTGCATATGCGATCGCATGGGCAATATGGTATGAATGTGGATTCTGATTATTTGTGTCGGAGCCCCAGTCCAGAGGCTGATGAAAAGAACATTATTAAAACCAAATGATCGTACCGCGATATGTACAGTAAGCGAGGGCACAACACCTAATGCTTGCCCGAGTATGTCGTCAACATACCATCATGAAGATTGTAGTAATGAAATGTACGATTCAGACTGTTGACGATAATTGACTGTAGCATCCTGCATACAACATGCCCTTATACTACCGATACAGGTATAAGAAAAGGAAAAAACTACTTCATGAAATAATAGTGTCAATACGTTTCACGAAAAACTGTTACCTATTTTGTCGAATTCTTGTTTGATATTTTCGAAATGCTTTTTGAATGCTCGGATGAAAAATGTTGAATAGGTGTTTAGTACTCGGGAACGACACCTCTCTCCGTTTCAGGTAAAATTAACTTGCTTCCATGGAAACCTGGGGAAATGAATTTTGGAAAATTCTTTAATTTACAAAAGGTACCACTTCAGCCCCTGATTTAAACATCTACCAAACACGGATGAAATATATTTCGCGGTTTTCAAGTTATGCTGCGGAAACGAAACACCGACGAGATGATAACTGTGTCCCCCTGCATTAAATGACGGGGGCGGGGTTTAAAAATTAACACTATAAACGACTGAGTGACTAAAACAATGATGATTGTCAACAGCATTCTGCAGTGTTCGTCAGGTGCGATAGGACGTTCACGGATATGTAGTGGGAATAAGTAAAAATTTTGTAACAATTTTGGTTCACAGGCCAAACCCAAACTTGATGCAAATCTGATTGCGCATGAGTGTTAAAATATGCCCTGACATGGGCATTGTTGACATTTCGATCTAAGGTGATGGTAATTCAAGCCCAAAGATATCAGCACGCAAAACATCTGCACGAAACAATAGAATGGGGCGTTTGATAGTAAGAAGGCATACACGTTTATTATCTATATCAGAACTCGGGATATCTGTACAAGAATATCTGTGTATCATCTATTGCTATCGGTTCTGTGACTACTTCCATTCATTTACATTCATATCATAGTTGAATGAGTGAATCCAGTGAATAGTTTCATTCCGAAAGTGAGTTAGGTTTAACGCTGCTTTTGAACAGTATTTCAGACACATCACGTCCCGTCAGCTTAATGTCACTCCGCCATGTTACTTAGTTTCACATGCAAAAGTTTCGTTGTTGATTCCCAATTTAGTACCAACTGTATCACTTTCCATTTATATATGTTTCAGCGACTGCTGCAAAACATCGGTGTTGTTCTTATTGGCGCAGCCTTACTTCTACTGTGAGATACGAAACATTGTACTTCATTTTCGGGACATATCTACACATTGAATGGAGACCAGCGATAAAACTTCCGTCGTCTGGAAGCTTCTATCATACATTTACTCACATGCATTCATTTTAATGAATAAATATCCTCCTTGTGGCTCGATGTATAAGAGCATGAAAAGGCTAAAGGATCAATTCTCCATATGACGACTGTGTACTATCCGGGTTCGCTGCTGTCCAGTGATTGTTGTTGACACAAGTATATTAGGAGCAGGATAAGTAAAATCATGATTTAGTCAAAAATGTGTATAGATGTGTTGTTTGTTGTAAATCGGTTGCTGGTGCTCATGGTAATAGCTCATGGACTGAAACACGTACGGGACACGGCGCTCATGCCGATCTCACCGAAATTCTGATTTAAGAATTACTTTCCCCTCTCGTTTTGTTATTGAAAAAATATATTTAATTATCCGTAATATTAGTTTTTATTAAATGTGAATTTGTTGTACAACAATTGTGTTACTGAATATTTTGATAACTAAGCAGATTTCTGAAACGTTCAAGATGTATTTGGACCGCCTCCGGGGTCTAGTCGTAGAGCGTCCGCCAACAGAGCAGAAGGTCCGGGTTTTGATCCCCGCTCGCGCCTTACCACACGCCGTTAAAGGAAGGTACGTGTTGTTACCCTCGACATTAAGGGGCCAAAACAAGGACTGGTCAGCTCGGAGTAACTGTAAACTGCACTGAGTGGGTTATTCATGTTAAACCGCGGCATGGTATCTCAGTGAGCTGGCACTATACATCGGCATCAGTCTGAACTAGAACAAGCTGCCACACGTTACACCCGATTTCATCTCACCTTAAGATGTATTTGTGAGATATGTGCAATATAAATAGATACAAAAAGGAAGCAAACGTATAGGTTTACAAACAAAGGTAAAAATTGTGAACATGTGTAACTAAACTCTTAAAAAAATAGCGGATCATGAAATTCAAATATCAATTCCACGTAAAACAAGTATATGTGTTGACCACACACATCCTATGCAAAAACGTTTATGTATGTAAAACCTAACACCAAACCCACATTTTATAGTACCTCACGCAGAAGCGCTACACAACTGCGTAGGGTGCAATTCCTGGTTTTGACCTTTTCAAGTTAGGTGTTATAATCTCAGTGGACCATTATATCTGTCAGTCGTATTGATTCTGCTTATCATACAGTTGTCATTTAACTGATTTCATTCATTCTTTGTGTATGAACTAGCGATGCGTCGTCTGCAACGCACGGAGTATCTACGGGCTTTTGGAATGCGGATCGCTGGCAGTATACGTAGTTAGCCTGCAGTGGCCAATACGTTCAATGTTTCACAACCTGTGATTAGCATACCATGGAAAAGGCACCAATCAACCCTAAATGTTCAGGGCGTCCCAGATCCCAAGAAAACACAAAACCAAGTTCTACGAAATCGAGCTCAAACGGCACACTTTCATCAGGCTACTGGAGTACGAGTAGCGGTTCACACGGTATAGATATCGCCTACATGCAGCTTATCTCGACGGCCTCGTGTTGTACCACGCCTTACAAATCGCCATATTGCCAAAAGACGACAAAGGTGTACACGACGTCGAAACTGGGGTAATAGTCACTGGTCACGTGTCATGTTTCAGATGAGTCCGAATTTATTTCGCACATCCTGCATGGGCCTGGTCGTGTCTGGTGACGTCAAAATAAACCTCAAACCTAAGTCACCTGAGACCTTACGACAGATTTGGCGGTGGATCGGTTATGGTGTCGGGCGGCTTCAGTGTAACTGAACCAATCACACTCCAAATTGGGCAAGAAAGGGTCACTGGACAGCACTATTAGCAGTGACACCCTTTGTTGTCTCGTTTGTAAGGCATGTGGGTCGACGTTTTGTCTGTCAGGACGACAGCGTCCATGCTCACTGTGCAGGAATTGTCAATGCTCAGCTCCAGCATAACACTATTCATAGAATGCCATGGCTAGCAATGAGCCAAGAGTGAGTGAGTGAGTTGCATTTAACGCTGTTTTTAACAGTATTTCAGCTATATCACGGTGTGTCAGCTTAATGTCGAAGGATGCAGGTCTCAGACGTTAACCACTTCGCTGAAACCAGTGAGCACGGGTATGGTG
Source organism: Haliotis cracherodii (assembly GCF_022045235.1). Classification (NCBI taxonomy): domain Eukaryota; kingdom Metazoa; phylum Mollusca; class Gastropoda; order Lepetellida; family Haliotidae; genus Haliotis; species Haliotis cracherodii. Next base: position 9,744,954 of record NW_027266297.1, read on the forward strand.
CTGACAAAACTAGAAACATAATCCGGGTGAACCGGGATTCTAACCCACAATCATAGGTTTCTGGCGTGCCCAAGGGACGCATTTCTGCTCAGACGACGGGGCCACCCGTGCCTCCTCAATGAGCCTAGACCTTTTCCCGATTGACAGACCATGGTGTAGTTGAAGAACGGAAGGTCTGGGGTTCGATCCCCGGCTGCGTCATACAAAACAACGTCCGATGGTTTATGTTGTTAACCTGCCAGCGCTCGGAGTCAGTATATTGTGTCTGAGTCTGGTTTTCATATTAAACTGAGGCAGGGTATCTCTGTGGGACAGCACTTTAAAATCTGCATTCACCGGACAAGTACAAACAGAGGCACGCACGCACGGAAGCACGCCGACCACGTTGGCTGAAGTAGACAAACTCCCTCAAACCACCATTGTGAAACTCCTCGTCCATTGAATGAATGTATATTACGTACTACACATCCAAAAACATCAACTTTGTAATTTCCCATCTTATTCCTATCGTTCTTCACGATCGTTGACGTCATCACTATATAGTTGTATACAAACGTGTAAACAATTAACATAATTAATGAAGTTTTATTGACTAAAGTGAAGGGTGAGTGAGTTAATATTTAAAGCCACATCGGCAATATTTCAGCCATAATCGTGACTTGAACAAGGTATAGCATATATAAAAACTGTCGTCAAAGGACAGTACAACGACTAGCAATATATCACAGATTATAATTTAAAACTAGTTTTAGATCAATGAAATGATTGGATTACGACAGACGACACATTATAAAGACAGGCTATTAATCACAAACAACTAAATACTAGGGACCATGGGGACTTGCAGTACCTTTGCTACCTACATGGTTCCCCAGCAGGATTTACACATTGGCGAATGTTGACGAGATTAGCCGAAAATTAAAATATACAAATATTCTGCGTTTAAAAACAGTCATAGATAAATTACTTTGGATGAAATGGTCTTACATATCCTCTCAGGGGGACAATAATTTTACATTACTTTAACCCCCTTCAAGGATATAGCCACTTACAATCTCAGTTAATTATTCATACTATCAGTAGTAAAAGTTATTTATTTATTTACAATAAATAGTCATCAAAATGTATCAATCAATTCAATTACCTTTAAAAAAGCAAGTATAAAATGAGGACTTATCTGATTAAAAAGATCATTCATGGATGATACTTTGAAGTACTTATCCCTTGTGATGGACTAAAGTGAAGGGAAGAAAAACAAATATACAAATTGAATGAATAAACTGCTGTGTTACAGAAAAGCATATTCAAAATATCATACTCCATATTTAAAGGAAATATTGTATTTCATGTTACTTTATTAAAACAAGACTTTATTAAAGCAACATAGAAAAAGAGGATATTGCAGATACATCGATCTTCACATGCTATTTTACAGATCACTTCATAAACGCTTAACTAGCTAATAAACAAACAGATCACAAGCAGATGTTTTCAAATAGTTTCACAGTTTACTGGTTACCCATACATGTATTTCTATAAATTTTTATTTCTTGAAGAACAAATAAAAACAAAAGTTTATAAGCAGCTAGCTAGGCTCGATCAGACAAACCAATGCTAGCATGAGCAGCGCCCTCGGGCACGATGAGGCGCCATCAGCGTAAACACATCCTGTGGAGTGTTTCGCCCATCTATGTTATAATTGTATTTAAAAATGTAAGCAATATGTATATTTAATAACTTTTTTTATTGTTTAAAGCGACGATATCAAAACAAATATACAAATTCAAATAATTAGTAGTGCTGGTTACAGAAAAGGATATTAAATAAATTATAGTCTATAATTGTAAATGTAAGTAAATGAATTAAAACAAGAGTTTATATAAGCACCATATAAAAAGAGTATATTGCATGTACACATACACATGACCACTGGGTCCAATCACGGCTAGTACGGAATCTCCTTCACGGGTTATATTAACAGATCATAACACAGATGCTAACCAGCTGACAAATTCTTTCAGATCACGAGCAGTTCTCGCGAATGTTTAAGATCTCCAGATAGCAGGTCTTTCACTGAGAATCGGGAAGAAAATGTAAAAGTATACAAAACTACGCAGGCATCACCTTAATCGTTTAAGTGGAATGTCCGTGCATTTGTCCATGACTGTACGATTTTATTACGTACATACTTTATGACGCACTTGCATGACAGACGTGCGTCTGCATACATTATGTACTTACGTCACGAATCTACGTGATACGACACAGGCCGTACATCAAATATAACGTGCATACAACTATAACAACTGATGCACATGTACATGTGCGGCTAATGGCCAAATAGGCAATTCCCTTCTACATATTTACCCACCTGAACGAGAAATAGAACGAGCCAGTAAAACCGTCTCTTCTGTTTCATATTTAGACATTTGCAAACCAATGAAGAGTAATGAAATCCCACCCCTTCCTCTCCAACCAGGCTGTGATAAGAGGAGTGACTTCTCAGAGGTCAGCTACACCTTTACATCGAGCAATATTCCAGCAGCTCCAGTCTTTGATGTCAACATTTCACAACTTTTGATGTACAGTCGAGCGAAAAAGTTCCTTCTACAAAGGTTTTGAAAAACATCATATGATTCTTCCTCAAATATGATTTTATCAGGGCTGCAACATTCAAGGCATTAGTAAATCTTTCAAAATATGTTTATGCTAGAGATGTAGAGGACATTGCCGACTTTCAGGCGTCACTGACCAAAATTATGTCCAATCCATTTCCCTTGTTTGACCTGTACTATACATTCCAAGTGTTGTGTCTCAGGCAACACATGTTAACTTTTACTCTGTTAAGTGGAAAGGTCATGCATAGCTGTTTGATATATTGATGAACTTTATCTTACCTTATATATGTTTGTTTTTTTCTGTTTACCATTCGATTCGCTTCCTGGTTATCATATCAATTCATTTTAATAGCATACAGTTTATTACTAGAGTGAGTGAGTGAGTGTAGTTTTACGCCGCTTTTAGCAATATTCCAGCAATATCACAGTGCTTCACACATTTCATTACTAGAGCACGAATATGTAACATGTGGTTGATATGTGTAACTCAAGAAAGTGCTAATTCATAGAAATAAAGTGGACATTTTGGAATTCGTACAAAAACATAACTACTTCCTTCAGTATGTACCACGACTAAGAGCATGAACATGACCGCATACACACGGTACTTTCTCAAGTATGCCAGCCTTCGATTGAAAATATACATGCACAGGAATGCTTTGATGTAGCGTTTGTACTAGCGTGTTGTTTGACCTGCAGGGTCCTAACTTAACACCACTTAACACCGTTTGGGGAAGAACATTAGTATTCAGACATAACTGGGGCATTCAAGAAGACAACGTGAAAAGCACATGGTCCACCGTGTAATTGCTTAGACCAAGAGGACGAGCAAATACGTTCCGGTTTCACAAGATTGGGGGTTAACCATCTTGCAGTGATATATCTAACGTCAGCAAGCTATTATCTAGTCAATATTAACAGTGTAAGGATGCACTCTGATAAGTAAACTATTCAGAAGCAATAATTATGTGACATTCATATTTGCCTCAGGTGCTGCATAAGCAGACGTGCATACGTTCTGTGTAGTTAAGAAGTTGATACTTTCACGTAACCCATTGCAAGTGTATATTATCAGTATATGAATATGATGCTTGTCGAAACATAATGTGAAAACAACATATATATTTTGTAGGGCGGTCATAGCATGAAGCCTATATAACCGCGACAGCATTGGATATCCCTTCCTTCGTTTCTCACCTGTAACGGTAGTTTCACCTTACGATTACCAAAAGCTGAATTGAAGAATACATATTCGTATATGATACACGCATCACATATTAGGCTACAGGTGTTGAGTGTAAAGCTAAGGAAACACATACAGAGACAATGACATAAGTGTTGGCAAGATGAAGTTCATAAGGTGTGGTAGTAAGTTCAGATATTAGCACAGTTGATGTAATGTGGTCCTTTGGGATTGTTTGGTGTTAAGTTCAGATGTTGGCGTAGGTATTAGATGGGTCTGTCCTCAGAATACACTGCTGCGCAAAGTCGTGGAACATCTGCACATCGCTCTGAAAAATGAAAACACATTCATATTACTGAAGGAGTATTCATGAGATACTCAACATTTAGCTAACCATATTTTGTGTTTATGATGTTTTATATTGCATTATTAATGGTCACATTCTATCTTAATTAGACAGCTGATAGTGTTGTACGTTGTTGCGGGAACCAACAATACCGGTAAGCTCGTACAGGTGTCACGGTTATGACATCACGATCTGTACACAACTCACTGTTTAAGGGCTACCGCAGGGTCTGAGTCAGGGGTAAGCATCAATACAATATCCGTTACTGGCCACAGACGTTCTCAAAGTTTTAGAACAGTCTACAAGCCCAGTTTAAAAAAATTGTGGCTAGTTCTGGTCAACAGCTGACGTTGATCTGCGGGCCACGGTTCAAACTCCCACACAGCTGCAGCCCAACCCATTGCTGCTGGCAGTTTCTACGGTGTACTACGCTCCTGTTTCGGTACTACATGTGCTACATAATGCTACAATTTCACTTCAGTATCAATAATGACAGTAGTGAGTGATGACTGAGACCAGTCTTCTGAATCCGGCTGCTTCTTGACGTCTATTCTGATTTCCTTATGTAAGGTTTGATTGTTTGTTGTTTAACGCCGCACTCAGCATTATTCCAGCTATATGGAGGCATTATGTAAATAATTGAGCCTGGACCAGGTCAAGTGATTGATATCATTCGCATCGATCCACGCAACTGGGATAGGATGACATTCATCAACCAAGACAGCAAAGCTGATCACCCGATCATATAATATACCCAATATGATGCCAAGACATATTAAATTAAATGTTATTTAAAGCTAGAATTTATCGGCAAACTGAGGAAACTCCTGTGTCACTACCTGGGTGAACTGAAGATCTGGGCTACATTGGAGGAACGTCCTCACGTGATCGACTACGTCAACACGGGCATCCTCACGAATACCGGACAGAATATTACCCATGATGCAGAGCGAGACAGCAAGTTTTCGGTCATTGTTGCTGCAATTCAAATAGTTACATGTCATGTTTCCTGTTATACATTGTGTCATGTATCCATAACAGTAAATGTGTTTATCACATAATGTATCGTGTTATCAATACGATAAACCAAGCATATAAACTTCGTATCACGACCCACTATATTTACACAAGAGGTCGCCAAGCAGGAACTACTTTTGATAAGCACTACAGATCGATGGCACGCCCACTTCCTCAATAAATCATAGTCAATTATTCCCAAACAAAGTATATGGAGGTTTCCGGAAGTGTGTGTATTTCTGTAACCAAATAAGGATCGGCTTCACTTTGCACTATACATGGAAGTTATTTACTCTATCTGTGTATTAACATAGTTTTCAAATTTGCATCAGTGAATGAAAATATGTATTTAACTTCGATTATTTCAAGAAAGAAATAAAATAACAAAGAGATCTTGAACCGCATGTGCTTCAATCCTATATAACATATATCAGGAATAGAAACATACAAATGGATTTCTTTGACTATTATACTTACAATGGGGAACATATTCGGCTAATAATCTGAATGATAATGTGTCAAATATTCTGGAGACATTCTAACCTGTGAACAACAACAACAGGGTGAGTCTGAGTTGATGTGTTTTGAAGGTCGGCGTGGTTTAACAAATGTGAAGTCATGGCTTCCATTGTTAAGTGGGCGTCAGCGTTGACCATCTTCACTTGCCGGGGTCTGCCTGCCTGTGTGACACGTATGAAATATTGCAAGATAATATCACTCTACTGTCCGCAGACAGAATAACATTCGCTTGCATGCATATTTATTGTTTATATTGTTGTCCTATCACACATATGATGTTGTCATTGTCATGTAATCCCATATATACTAGTGCAATTGCACTTACAGACATAGAAAGAATGACGTTCTGCGATGCACAGGAGATGCCATATTTTCGCCCACACCTAGTATCGTCACAACTTGACCGTGAGATAAGTCACTTACTGCACGGAATCGTACGATGGACATTTCATTCATATGATAATTGAAATAGTTTTATGGCTTTTATTTACATTTCAGGATTATTGCAAGCTCCTCAGATTTAGGTACATGTGTATAATTAGTTTTGTGAGCAGGGATTCACAACAACAACTGTACATTAACGATACGATGTCTCTAAAAATACGTTAAATGTGTCCATGTACAGCTGATGTATAGCACCTTGTTTTGAGCCAGTTCATCTTGTTACTCGTAATTTCAGCTTGAAGGAGTTTCGTTATCAGGAGCCATAGGATGATGAGAAAAGAAATACAGTGACCAAAGAAAGTATTCAGTTAACAGGAGCATACTTAAAGAGACTCGACTAATATAATTTTGTGCATTTTGTCAGTCAAGAAAAGATTGTATTGCGAATATATTTGTTCTAATACTGTAAGCTAATGACCAAGAACTCTTACTTTTGTAGCAAGCTGCAAGTTGATCATGGAGAGGTCCCCCGATAAGTTGGTTTTGCTCGTTGTCGTCACAGTAATCCAACCGTGCGTCTTGGACTTGCCCTCTGCTTCTACTAAGCCCGGCTAGGGAGGACATGTTACAAACGTCAGTATTTAACACATGCATTTTTGAAAGGAAAGGCAGACTACAGTATCACGTGGTGCAGACACTTGCTTGAGGTGAACGTATTAGTAACAGGAATGAAATGCTACAGCTTTGGAATTATGGGCTATCAATCTCAAACACGATGCGTAAGCGTGAAAAACAACTTCTTTAACTATTTCAAAAGATTCTATGTGCATACATTTGGCGTGACGACGATGATGTTGTGGACGTTGTTCTCTTCAACCAGCTTCCACAACAACTTCACTAATCTCGGGGGTGGGGTATCGGCTTGCAGGTACCCCCTCAGGCACGTCAGGGTCTGGAAGAAGGAATGGATATGGGTGTCATGGGTGGTAATATGAACAGGGAGTCTGTCTGCTATATTTAGATGCAACAGTTTGTGTGTTGTTCCCTTGCAGTTATTTCATCAGAATTTCTATCTCACCAGTAAATTTGGTATTCTTTATTATACTTGTAAACATTTTATTAAAACAGTTTTATGAGCAATAAAAGATATTAAACATATTGTCCACCTACCGGCCCCACACGGACAATGAAGTCAGGGTTACCATCCACCCACATTCTGTGTCGGTTAGGGGTATCTGCAAAATGTTACAGTACAAGCAGAATATCAGAGGACATAAATATGTAGTCTCATCATTCAGCATCAGGTCTAGAGAAATCTCAGTTAGCTATGATTGTCGACGACGTTATTGATGGGGAGGTTTTGGGTTATTCCATAAACACAGTCAATAAATAAATCTTCAATTTTCATGTGTGGTTAATCGTTTCAATCACAAGTGGTCATGCCGTCTTGCTGATGGTGGGTTCAAATCCAAGACTCGCCTTCATCATGTTTCTTGTTTTGTTTTCACGGTACCCGTGTGTGAGGGTCTCACCAAAGTGAAAATCGTCAAAGACCTTCATCTATTCATGGTTTCCTTTACAGCGACTTTACACCTAACCAACTTAACCTTTAATTTGACGTAAACTATGCACTTTAGTATCATGCAGGGATGAGATGAACTCATATTCCATGCTGGTCGTAAGGCGTGAATAGGTTGAAGGTGACTTGGTACAGAATCCCCGACGACATGGGTCGCTTCTCATGCTTTCAGTCAATAGCTTGCCTGATACCGTGATATAGCTGAACTACTGCTGACTGCAGCGTAAAGGATGTTCAGTACACTGATCCAGGAAAATGAATTGCATGTTTTAGAACAGGGAATTTCCCAAACGTTTCTACTCTTACACATGTAGCTATGTAGCTACACGTCCACTTCCGTGCCTATGGGGACTGAAACTGAAAGCACATGTTCATGGGTCACCAGTAGACACGTTAGACGTGTAAGATGTGGACTGTGTTGTTGAAAAGAGTGCATGTTCACTTTACAGCATATCATCAGCATCAATGCATATATTTGAATCAAATTCAATGTTGACAATCATGTGTACTTACCATCTCGGGTCTCTGACACCAGCATCTGTGAACATACAGATAAAAAGGAAAATAATTCATTCTCTCAATATAACATAAGAATGGATAAGAATTGCAATTCCAATAAAATGTTGAATATCATCTTCGTGTAAGAAGAGGAAGGTATATGTGTATGTCAGAAGGAATTCTGTCCGTGTCCGTGGAATTACAAAATATTTGGAATATGACCTACTTGAATATTATGGTAGTCCAACAGGACGGTATGTATTGTGTAGAATGTGTATAATCGTAGACTGAGGTGAGAGTGTTTGGGACCAAGAGTCTTTGCCTTGTTATTATTTTATTCACAAGTTATCACTGTGCAAAATGTCTTTGACATCCAGCAATTTACACTTATTCCGACGTTTCTCGCTACATGTTTTAAGTGTGCGACAAAGAAATTCTTTAGGTTAACACATATAATGGAAATCACTGGATTGTTTGGTCCAGACTCGATTATCTACAGACCGCCGTCATGTAGCTGTAATATTTCTGAGTGCGGCGTTAGAGAAAAAAAACAACAAATAAACATACGTTTCAACACTGACCTGTGACAACTGTCTGAGAGTCCGGCCATCAACCGTGGTGTCCATGCCGCTGCTGCCGTAACTGGTGGTGTAGTTGGAGACGTCCATGCTGGTGCTGCCGTATGTCGTCATTTCCACCAGACAGTGGAAGACACATTCATACTGGGCCTGTGATTGAGAAAAAACACATAATGTTGTTTCACGTCGGTATGAACCGTTTCGAAAAAACTCTTACTGCATTAAATACTTTGAACTGAAAGTACTGCCATTGCAGCTCAATTTAGAAGATGGTAAATTAAACTTCCGACTCACTTCCTTTTTTAGAAAACATTCTAATTGGAGTAGAACCTCGGTTCAAATGGTTTCATGACTGACACAATCAGAATATATTCTGATATAATAAACGATTTTCAGTTATCAGATATATATACTGACCTCAGAAGATCATCATGACATGAATGTTCGAGACCCTATCGTTGACGTGCAGGCAGTTTATGACGAGGTTGCGCTGGGTTATGCACATATTTTAAAGCCGTTTCTTTCAGTATCTGGACGTGACAATTGTTTTCGATATAAAACTACAAATAATATTTAATGTTTGTGACGGGTGCCACCGGTGGGGCAGGATACACCTTTTCGCGAACAACTGGTATCATCCCTCATTGATAGTGATTCATGAACACATGTTCGTCATGCAGTCGGAATTCAACATTGGTTTTGAAAAGGTTTATTGCAATAGGTGTATATAGCAGAATACACAAGATATAAGGGGTATATTTCAGCCAGTAAACCCTTTTACGTACGCTTTAATCTTTAGTCGCGATTATCTTCCGAAACAGATTCCACTGGGTCTAACCCAAACTAGTGATGACATTATAAGAATGGGTCAGTGAAACGTACTGATGACGTCAGATGTTCTTGGAAAGGATAAGCGTGTTCTGCTCCCGCCACTCACGTGTCATACAAAGGTATGTAGTTGTTGTTTCCACTTACCGCTGTCTGTATCATGTTCTTCCTCTGTGCCCTCATCACGGACACGTACCCCAGGACATCCACCACCCCCTCCCCTCGGGCCTGGTCTATCAGGGAGTCCACGGCGATGTATGTGCCTGTACGTCCAATACCCGCACTGAAATAGTCAACAATGTACATATCTCTGCCTGTACCTCCAATACCCGCACTGAAATAGTTCACAATGTACATATCTGTGCCTGTACGTCCAATACCCGCACTGAAATAGTCCACAATGTACATATCTCTGCCTGTACGTCAAATACCCGCACTGAAATAGTTCACAATGTACATATCTGTTCCTGTATGTCCAATACCCGCACTGAAATAGTCCACAATGTACATATCTGTTCCTGTATGTCCAATACCCGCACTGAAATAGTCCACAATGTACATATCTCTGCCTGTACGTCCAATATCCGCACTGAAATAGTCCACAATGTACATATCTGTGCCTGTACGCCAATACCCGCACTGAAATAGTCCACAATGTACATATCTGTGCCTCTACGTCCAATACCCGCACTGAAATAGTCCACAATGTACATATCTGTGCCTGTACGTCCAATACCCGCACTGAAATAGTCCACAATGTACATATCTGTGCCTGTACGCCAATACCCGCACTGAAATAGTCCACAATGTACATGTGTCTGTACTCTCTGAAATAGTCCATACATATGCATGTATTTCCTTAAGCTGTCAAATTTCTGAGCTCAAATCGTCAACGATATTTGTTCTATCACATCATATACCAGTGATGTGAACATATTACAGTGGATACCTGTAATCCCGGACGACACTGATTCCAGATAAATTGTCTGGATTTAACAAATTGATTAATGAATCAACTTCACCGACAGAGTATTGATCAGCGTATTTCAGGGTCCAGAACAATGATGTTTCAAAAATTACAATCCTTTAATTTTCGTATGTCCAATTCGTAATGTCAGAACATTTAACAAAATAGTATGAATGATGTAATCATCAAGAAGTGAATAAAGTAGGGATTATTTGAAGAATGGCTTCCGAATCTACCGTGGACAAGTAGTTGTTAGCTGTCTTTGTAACTAAAGTTTACCTACCTGCAGTGGACAAGCAGTGGCCCGTTTGTTCCTTCAACTGTCTGTCGGACAAGCCAGATGTAGCTGGCGAGAGCGAGGGTGTCGGGGACACCGTGGTCAGGCCAGGATGTAAAGTGGAACTGGATAACTGACCGACTCTCTCCAGTCTGTGACAGAAGGTGTTTTATATTTCGTGGTAACATGAAACAAACTTCAATCATATGTTTTACTTGCTGAGTTACCTTATTAATTCAAATTGCTGTGTGTCAATGTAAATTCAGATGTTGACTCACGCACTACTTCAGCATATTGTCCAGTTATACCACGACATAATTTAGTGAACACATGCTGTGACTGTTTTGATCCAATACTCACTGCCTTTGAAGTGACTTTCATGTGTCTCATTGTGAAGTTCGCACGGATTTGTGTTACCTCCACCTCTACCGTGAAGAGACCAACGTCCATTGCACCATCTGTCGGCCAATACTGCTCACATTTCACCTACGATTTGAAATAGTTGGTCTATATTGACACAATGTGCATTCCTGTGATTAGACACAAAGTCATATTGAAATCTTGCACGTTTTTTTAATGGAAGCCAAGATCGTTATTGATCCATTCATTTATTTTTATCTGATGTTTTGCCTTTTTAACTGAATGTTTCATAGGATAATCGAGACGTTATTTATTTGCATATCATGAAATCCTACCTTAGTCTCCTCAACCAGACCAGTCAACATGACCACAGCGCTGCAGGAATGTTCCCAGATCATCCTCCAGAAGTCGCCCACTGTCTTCTTGTTGGGGGCTAGACCCATTAGTTAATTGAAACAACGAGGATGCTATTGGCTTGATGTACAAATTTCCATTTGTTTGTTAAATCATCACAAGATTGAAACATCCCCTCAAATACTGTCTTTTCCAATTATATGCTTTAGATCCAAGATCCAAGATTATTGCACTTATATAGCGATGTGCATGTACGTGTATGTGTGTGGCTGCTTGTACTAGTCCGGACTGATGCAGATTTATAGTTCTAGCACACTGAGATACATGAATACCCCACACAGACACAGTATATTGGCTACGAGCTGACCAGTCCTTGTTTTCGCCCTTTAATGCCAAGCGCCAGACAGACTAACAAGTACCATCTTTTTACGTCTTTTGGCATGACGCGGCCGTGGAGCGAACCCCGGACCTTCCGCTCTCCGGGCGGACACTCTACCATTAGACCACGGAGGCGGTCAGATACACACAGAGACAAGCGTGTACATTAGTAAGATGTACTGGTCACATCTGTGTCAGTTATTTCATTCTGTCAACAGATCATTCAACCGTTTTCAAAAACACTACGCCAAAATACATGTACTTGTATCTCACCTTGAGCTGCTATGTAAGTCTTCCTCTGGTTGTAGCTCTGAAATTAAGGAAACGGGGCAGTTGGATAGTTTAATCCTTGTAGCCATCTATTTTCTGTGTTTGTATTGTGTATGCCGTATTAGTCTGGAAACCCCGCCTTCTGAACGATTTTGTTATACCAAAAGGAACATTTCTCAGTACCCCTTATCCGGGCGATTTAACAAAGATCACTATGTCCGGAGTAAACAGATTCGAAATATAACCGTGAAAGGGTTAAAATGCAGTGACACTGAATGAAAGAAGACGAGATTACAAAAGTACACACGTGCATGATACTGGCGTTGATATAGTCAGAGCCAGGGGTAGCTGGTAGGAGAGTCAGGCGGATTCGGTTATGGTCGTCTGAAATTTAAAATAATGTCAGTTAAACTCTTGATAACCACATCTTGTATATTTTTGTAAGCTCAACCAAATCAGTTCAACTCACAGGGGTAATAGCCTCTGAACTTGTTTTTGCCACTGTTCTCGGGTTTCTGAGAGTCTTGATATGACGCTGTGAATCCAGTCGGCAGTCGCTGGAAGTACAATACATTTCAGATATGAAATCTGATCTCGGGTAGCATATATTGTTATGCAGAGTCAGATTGTGAGTCAACATAAACATCACTAACATTCACGAACAGGACCAACAAAAACAAGACACAAGGGACTTACATAAACACAATATCACACTGCTACAATAATACAACAGTGTTCCCTCTGTGAAGTACTATCTACGACTCACGTTATATTCTCTTTCAAATCCATCTTCCCTCTGTTTAAGCATTGCCACTGTTGCAGCTAATTCAGGCACAACGACGTCTCTTATGGCGTCTTCGGCGTCTGCGTTGTAGTAACAGCTGTTAGGTGATCGAACTTCCTCATCAACGTCTTCCTCCTCCTGGTCTTTGTCTTTAGAACTAAGCTGTTTGCTTGATGCGGCGTGTGTGGCAGGTTTTGGTTTTATTGGTGGCTTCTGATGGACGGCTTTGTTCTCATCCAGAAAACGGTTACCAACAGCGCCATTCTCTACAGCAATGGAAAGCATACAGTACATGCATTATACTTTGCGTTGGGATCTGTCTTGAAATCTCACTGTTGTAATGAAAGTTATGAGCTTGTTTTATCACAGGACAAAGAATAGAGCTGTAGCTAAGAAATGCAAAATAAGTACGTCCCTGATTCAATACGACTTTAGTATTTACTTTCCCTGGATTTCCTTAAAATATAGTTTACCTCAAGGTTTATATTTAAATGTTGCAAACGAGCTAACACAACAGTCACAATTCTAAGCCTAACCTCTACATCTTAAACAACACCTGCATTCATATAAAGACATCTGAAACTTTAATAATAATTTCTGACACGTCTTTTCATAAAACAAAATATGAAATAAAACAGAACTGGTGGACTAAATGGTTTCCTACAGTGTCGTTGTAGTGTTCTCACCTTGTGCTGTAGGGTGAATCTCTGCAACGTGTTTGCTGATGTCGCCTTGGTGAAGCCTCCTCTTCCTGTGACATCAGAATGGTACGAGCGTAAACAAACCACACACTACTACGTAACAAACAATCGTTACTAACATAGACACAACACATGGAACTAACATAAACAAAACACATGGAACTAACAAAAACAAAACGAACTGGACTAATATTAAACAAAACACACGGGACTAACAAAAATAAAACACATGGGACTAACATAAACAAAACACACAGGACTAACATAAACAAAACACATGCTACTGACATAAACAGAACAATCGACATTAGCATGAGCATAACACATGGGACTAGAATAAACAGACCACACGCTACTAACATAAACAGACCACACATGGCACTTACATAAATATAACATCCTGTTCTAGCATCGGCAGTGAAAACATATCTATCAAGGAAAATAAATATACGTAGTCCAAAAGATGTATGGGTTTCGAATCCCATTTACGGGATGAACCATTGTTTAAAAGCTGAAATCTAGACCTAATTGACACTATGTCCAAGTATGGTTTGACGTTTAGTTGGCAACAGGTAGTCTTGTGATGAATGTACATACATATGGAGTCACACTTAGCTGGTGTACAAGATGTTGTCAGAAATTACCTGATGACAAGGACCACAATAATAATGAGGATGACCGCAACAAGTAGACCTGCAACTGTTCCCGCCACAGCTGACACTGGAAACAACTGGGATGTGCCTTTTCCATTTAGAGGAGCTGTAAATGTGTACAACATGTATCTGGTGAATTAATGTACAATCTAAAATTTCGGACATGGGCTGCAGAGACGTTTCAATGGTTAATGAATTATATGTGGCGGTATATAAACAGGGCGAGGACGCAAGCAAGTGCAGTGGGGAGTATATGGGGAAGGCAACCGGTAAAGGTACCACGTGGGTTTATAATCTAAAATATCATCCCTCCAAAGTAGAACAAATGAACTAAATAGCTTTAAGGCGTAGTGCTTTGTCAAAGAATGGTATCATCAGAATTTGAGAAATCTGTTTCAGTGAGAAAACATTGTTTTCATTTTGCCATAAAACAATGATAATTAGGACGTTTCCGTATGCTCATCTTCATATATCTCACACAACGCGCTCATGCGTAATGGTAGAAGTGGTCCCTTTATACCTAAGACTATCAGTTTTTTATTAAACGTAATCAACTCCAAATAATAAACCATTATACTTGCATGTTTACATGCAGTTTTGTTTGTTTTTACGCCGCACTCAGCAATGTTCCAGCTATATGACGGAGGTCTGTAAATAATCGAGTCTAGACCAGACGAGCCAGTGGCTGATATCATGGGCATCGATCCACGCAACTGGGAAACGATGACATGCATCAAACCAAGTCAGCAAGCCTTACCACCGATCCTGTTAGTCTCCTCTCACGACAACCACAATTTTTAATTACATAATTCATTTGACAATAAAATGGATGCATTTAATATGAGTATGCAATTAAAAGGATAAACATTTAATCATGTTTAATCATTTTATTATCAAGCTGAAGTCAAGAGCCTGGATTCCCACTATCCATCGTCAGTCTGGAATACCACACATTTACACGTTTCTCATACAGACAGATACGTTTTTTAAATGTTTTTTTTAAATTTTCCTGACTTCACCGTTTGAGAGATAGATGACTTTGAAGTAATTATTACGAAAACAAACCTGTTTCGCATCACAATTATGTATCATTGACCAAAATGATGGGGGAATGATGAAAGGTGCCTGATGAAGCGAAAGTAAAATATTGCTTTCCCTACGTGTTCTGCAGGGTCTCTGTGTTCACTTTGTGCTGCATACATGTGCGTTCGACCATGCGGTACCTTTAGGATACCTCTAAACAATTTCATTGTTGAAAGCTCTAATGAAGAGATTTCATAATTAGTACAGTCTATATGTAACATACGTAAGTCTTCATCACTTATATAGAATATTAATAAAATCATGCATTCTCTTATTTTAGCTGATAGCTCCTAAACGGTGATCGACCATGTGGTCCCTTTACCGGTAGCTTTCCCCATATATTGAGAGGCCGATGATGCAGATGAAGCCTTGATATTCACCAATGTTTTTACGTGAGAGAATTGAGTCTTATCACATCCTTAATCATCAAACTACTACGTAGAGGTACATACATACAATGATTGCTAATGCTGACAGGTACAAAGCGTAATAATGTCGAATATTGTATTGCATATCATATAATAAGTAATGCATGGTTCACAACACACAGACTAACATTTACGCAACGAGTAGTATAAGGACTATCATTGATTCCCGGTGCCCATTTACAGATACGTAAGAGTCAGACTTTATGTGAGCTGTATGAGATAACTTACCAAGCTTCACTGAGCAGTGAGAACCATTGTATCCCTCAGTACATCCCCAGCGACATCTTCCGTCAACAGCATCACATGTTCCGTTACAGTGGCCGCAGATCTTCTCACAGTTCACTCCGTACGTCCCATTGTCACACTCTAAAATCGAAAACGAACAGTTCTATACAATGCAGTTGCATAATACATAACGGGATTAACGATTGTTCACATTACTCACATGTGTGGATCTGACATTTACTTGAGGTGATTTGGGATTCTACCAGTTATTGCTATTTTGCTTCCAGTGCAAAAGGCAAACACGAAAGATTATATTTGTTTTGATATCATTATATGGTTAACTTGAGGTTAAGTGCAGTTGTTGCATATAGATTTGCACACTCACCTGTCTGACATTGGGGAAGTTGCCACCCTGCCTGACATCCACCTGGACAGGCTCCAGTGACGTGATGACATTTGTTGTTGTCACCACAGTGGCCACAGGCGGAGTTACATTTGATGCCATATGTGCCATTTGGGCACTCTGTTTGGAACAGCACAGAGTAAATAAAAGTCCTATTTTAACACATCGACACCGATGGACCGGTCATTCAATATTCGGTGAGGGGGAGTGGGGGAGTGGGACTGGGATTTATGTTAGAATTAGGATATATTTTCCGTCACTACCTTAAAGCATTTTTTTGTGAATTGAGGAACAGACATTATTATTTGCATTACTCATCTTTGTCCAAAACATCCAGAATGCCAAACGTACAATTTATGTTTGGGGTGTAATTTCGAACAATATATTATGTTCTTGCTGGAACAAGTTATTTGGTGTAAAATATGGTCTGCCCTTAATATACACGTAGAATGTCAATTCAGGTCATTTTACAACCAAAGTACATTTACAGGGAAAAGTATTGCCATTATCTTTCACAAAGAGCTTGAGACACTTTTAAAAATGGCACCGAGTACTGCAGTTTTATTTTTAATTTTATATCTCATATTGTGACGAATATAGTTTAGATGTACTTTTTTGTTGAATGCTTGGATTACAATAGATGGCAGACGAAATATTTGAATATATAATATGCCAATTTGGTGTCAGAAAAATGAATGTTACCTTGTGTGCAGTCCTGCAGTGCCCATCCAACATCACATCCAGCACTACATACTCCATTACCAAGACAGGATGTACTAGTACAATGTCTATCAGCACATTTCAGAGAGCAGTTATTTCCATAAAAGCCATCAGCACAGTCTAAAAGAAAATGGGCATATCAAACTCTTTACCTTCAAATTTTGGAATTCAAGTGTTATTAGCGTACCTTGGATTCTATGCTTCCTTATTATTATATATATTTGACCAATATATTGGAACCTAGCTTCTTAGAGTTTCAACTGCGCCCAAATAACCTTCACGCATCATCATCCTTTTAGTGGAGGAAAAAGAAGTCGAACCATTTTGAAGCATTTTAGGGGGGTCCTGGCTGAGTGATAATCTATAATGGGAAATAAGTGTCGCCTATAACATGTACGTACAACCCGTGCAGAATAACACTGTGGTTATAGATACGAATTTGACATGGTCATTGTTTGGATTTTAGTCCAGATAAAGTAAATGGCCTAGCCTTATTTTTGACGGAAATATTTTTGCCTTAATGATATACTACTGACAAAACTGCTACATAACATTTTTAAGTCAAAAGAACGTTCTTTTGAAACTGTCAAAATAATGGTGCTTTATAACCTACTTCTAGTGCAGTCTATCTCTGTCCACCCATCTTCACACCCATCAGGACACTGTCCTGTCACACTGTCACATCTTGAGGAGCGTGCCTTGCAGTGTCGGGAACTGCATTCACTGGCACAGTTAGGGCCGTACATCCCCCAGGTACATGCTGCATCAAGTAGGAGTGACATATACGTATGAAGAATGTATAAACTTGTAAAGACTTCTAACTTCCACAGAGTTGACCATCCAGTTATCCAAAAGTCATTAAAAATATAGATTAAGAACAGGAAAGTACATCCTTACACGGATTGAAAATCAGTTTGATAAATAACTGTTTTTGTACCATCTGTGAATAGCCTGATATCATGTGTTACTTGAATATCAACTGAAAACAACATTTTTTTACCTCGGAAATCTTCATATATTCATGAATTTCTTTCCCATATGACAGAGGGCGATTATGAAATGCATTAACTTGTTAATCAATTACAAGAGAGAAAACATACTTTGCATACAGTCTTCTCTAGAATAACCACTTTCACAGCCACCAGGACACACCCCAGTCACGTGATTACATGTGTCAGATTGTGTCTTACAGCGACGGCTGCTGCAGGACTTGCTGCATCCTGCTCCATATCTCCCAGGATCACAGGCTGAAATTAATTATTATCTTACTTATGTGATTCAGTCTACATAATACATTTTGATAGACAGCATGAATACACCGATTTGCATATATACATCAGCTTTATGTTGATTACATACAGAGCTCCAAAACATACAAACATAGTCACATTTCTCGCACAAACGTTCAAGTTGCCCTAATATCACTTGTTTGGGGCTTTGGGTGGCTGTATAAGAATGCCAATGTAACGTAATATATGTGTTGTGATGTTGTTTTTTTATTGTGAAGATCCTTAATATTGATTTCTTGATTTGAGTCCAAGATGTGAAATAGAAATATGACCCCCAACTCTGTGAACACTGTTACAAGGACTACCGTGCACCCAGCTCAAGAAGCAATTCTATGTCAGATGTTGTCACCCCTTGACAATGCCAAGGGTGTTATCTATCTACTTTCCTGATTAAAGTAACTGTCATACATGTATATTTGACACAAGATCATATGGAAGAAATATAGCGTACCCCTTCCATTTACTAACATAGATGACAGGTATTATTTATTCAGATAAACGCGTCCAGTTACGATGGTAACAATGAATACTGCACTGTGTGAACTGTGTGGTTTCACCTTATTTCATAGCTCTTGTCTGCTGTACATGTACGAGAACTAATGGTTGGAGACACAAAAGACTGCAACTTACGTCTGTCCAAAATATATGTTTGTTGCTCGATCAGCTCTTATGTAAATGCAGTTGAAAATGTGTCCTTTGACTATCAGAAACACAAAACAATGGTTAAATGTACATACCTTTAGAGCAGTCTGTCTCTGTCCACCCATCTTCACACCCAGCAGTACACTGTCCTGAGTATATGTCACATGTAGAGGGGCGTGTCTTACAGTGTCGGGAACTGCAGTCACTGTCACAGTTAGGGCCGTACGTCCTCCCTGGGATACATGCTGAATAGGGTATACGTAAAACCTATTATAAAAAGTGTATAGATAACCTATGAGAAAGTCCTCATAGCCGTTGTGTGGAACATCCAGTGTTGGTTGGACGCATCAAACTTGTAACTTACATCCTTAACACAATATATAATGATATTTTGCAGTTGATTTTCATTTTCATTCATCGCCTATCAATGACTGTAACGGAATGTTCAAATAATTAATACATTAAATTAGTAACCGTATTAAAGACGGCTTATGTGAAATGTACTATAATGTGAATGCGTTAAAAATAGAAAAAAGAAATAAACATACATTGCAAACAGTCATCTCCCATGAAACCACTAGCGCAGTCATCAGGACACAACCCAGTCACGTGATTACATGTGGCAGATTGTGTCTTACAGCGACGGTTGCTGCAGAACTTGCTGCATCCTTCTCCATATTTCCCAGGACCACAGCCTGAAATTAATGATTAGCTAACCTTTGCTCTTCATCTATAATCGGTGTTTTTAACATCTTATCTCAATAGCTTAAGTTATATATTCTTGGAGATATTGATTTATCATGTTTTGATCAGTGCGACTTGTTCTGATATAGCACATCACATCGTGCAGCAAGTACACGCAACATGAAGTACATCTGGCCATCAGTCAAAATTGCTGCTGGTAACTAAGGTGTTCCGTGAATGTACACAAAGAAAGTAGAAAGCAATTCAAGAACCCTTACTCAGGATGTGATGCCAACTGTTGGCAAACAACAATCATATTTACAGCCATTATATATAATTAAATATATATACCAAGAGAATTATTGTCTTCGATAAATAGCGTATCCCAAGCGGTTGCACCCGTCATGCGATCTGATGTGTTGACTTTTACCTTGAATACAGTCTGTTCCTTGATATCCAGCCGCACATCCACCGACACATTGTCCTTGTCCATCACAGCTGGAGGCCATCTTGCACTGACGTGCAGCACAGCTTTGGTCACAGTTGCTTCCGTAATACCCAGAAATGCATGCTGGTAAATAAAATGAGTGAAGAAATTCTGTTGAGCGCAGCCTTGAACGAATCAGTTATATCTCGGTGTGTCTGGTTGATGTGGGAGGAAGCCCTAAGTAGTGATGTAGGTCTCAGACGTTTACCACTTTCGTGGAGCCAGTGGCCCAGGGTATGGTACTGACATACCTAGAAACATAACGAGGACGAATTCGGCAAAGGGGCGCAACTCCCTACATCGAATTGTGGCGCCTTAGACGACTTGACCACCTGTGCCTCAACTCGCAATGCCATGACACAATATTAATAATGTAGGTGGTATTGTGATAATATGTTTCAGGCAATAACTACACTTTGTCGCAGATCATATTTCAAAACCTTACTATGCTATTTGATGAGATAATATTTAAGTCCAAACAAGGAGAAACATATATTGTTGGAGATTTTGATATATTCATGATTAATGTGAAGATATGAATGAGATATAAATCAGGAAGGTCACCGATACTGGGTGTCTTTTGACATTTACTCTATAACGTTTTCATCGGATAACCAGTTGGAAAAATATATTTTGCTACAACGGCAAGGCTTTACATGCATTTGAATTCTCCATTACCAAAGATTTCAAGTTATGTGAGGTGAGGTGAGGTAAAGTAAAGTTGGGTTTAACGTCGCGTCCAAGATTATTGCACTTATATACATTGTAGCTACGTGCATGCGAGTGTGTGTGTGGCTGCTTGTACTAGTCTGGACTGATACAGATTTATAGTGCTAGCTCACTGAGATACCATGCCGCAGGTTAACATGAATACCCCACTCAGTCACAGTATACTGACTCCGAGCCGACCAGTCCTTGTTTTAGCCCCTAAATGCCGAGCGCCAGACAGGATAACAACGAGTACCATCTTTTAACGTCTTTTGGTATGACGCGGCCGGGGATCAAACCCCGGACCTTCCGCTCTCCGGGCGGACGCTCTGCCACTAGACCACGGAGGCGGTCTCGAGTTATGTAGTTACAACATACATTTTTTTCATTTATTATTTCTCAAATGTACGGAATATATCATTCTACATGCTAAAAAGGTATTTTGGAGATATCAGAAATTTAAGTGAGGATAAGAATAAAAACTCCCTGATACGTACACATGTAAAATGTTCTGCACAGAATCATAGCCTGCGTAATACTTGAACACAATGACTCAGTAAATCATAACGTCGCTGGACCGTTTTCCATCCGTAAAGCGAAAAGTACATGAATAGGATATCTTCTTGACATTACATAAGGCATATCTCCTGTTGGATACTAATGAACATAAATTTATATAATACATATCATTTGGAGAAGGGCAGACATGTCGGGATTCATAAAAAATCATATGTGTCCTAGGGTCATATCACTTCACGAGGCAACAATGTATTGCTTCCGTCATCCGGACGGCATTGATGTACATGAAGTACATGGTGACTCTCTATCTCTCTCGGGAAATACCGGAATTTAGACACTCATATCGAAAACATAGTATGACATGAACACTCATATAATATTCTCTATATATCTCTTACCTGCTTTGCACCTGTGCCAGTGAAACTATCACGATCACGATTCTACTGTCTTTAAGTACAAGAAAGGTTATGTTACATCACCCTCTGTTTCCGAATGACCCCACGCCTAGGAGCATAGAGCTACATGTTGCGGGATATGTATAACGGTCACGATCATTCTTACATTACTACTGGATGCTGAAAGTACCGTAGTCAGTACAAGTCTTAAAGGCATGTTGACCACAATATGCACAGTAGACACTTGTGCTGTGAAGTGGCGACCAAAAAGATTCGTAACCGAAAACATAAAGTGAAAACTCTGAAGCAATTAAAGCAAGCCTTGTAACGTTTAAGTTTAAACATTTGTGTGACGTCACCCCTCCCATAATGAAAATACAGATATTTTGCTAAGGTCGAGAAGTACAAGGTATTGCAACATATACGTCGAACGTGTGTATTCGGTGGTTTCTGCAGTGATGACAAACATGGACTATTTAACTAAAATGATTACTGTAAAACGTCAACGTCAACTTTGGAACAGGGCTATGTGATACATCCACGTCAAAACACACCTGTACAGTCTGCTCCTGTCCATCTTGTTTGGCACCCTGTATTTGAACACGCCCCTGTGTCAGTAGCACAGGAGTCCCGAGCGTTGTGGCAGTGGCGGGAGGTACAGTACTTGCTGCAGTTCTCTCCATACGTATATCCATACATACATGCTGCAATATACGATCAGTTATATAACTGTTTCAGTCAAATAACCATTGCGTTTACTGAATTAAGTAGTAGTTTAACCTATTGGTATACAGTAAAGTACGTTTATAACGAACACGCCTTTAACGAACTAAAGGGTATTACGAACAATATATTTGATCCCTGCCATTTGTATTGACAAAATCTACAGTGTTACGGTATGTTTTAACGGCATATTTCACCAGTGATACTTTGACGTGCATAAACACATGCAAAAGGAATTATTTCAAAGAACACTTTTGACAATACAAGGGTGCTGTTTCTTAAAATTGATCAGCTATTACCTATGATATATTACTCATAATGAAATCTGTTGTACACCTTCCATTATCCAAATAAAGTGACAAAACCCTTCCAATATCCAATAGAAATCTCTGCATAAAGCAGGGTCGATTGTACGATTCCGACTATATCATGAGCATGTGTTTATGAGTCACCATCAAATAGTGATGATTCGCGTTAAAGGTGAACGTATCCTGCCCCACCGGTGGCACCCGTAACAAACACATGCTAAGGCATGTCAATTGTTTTCCTGACAAAACAGGAGAACATATGGTACAAGTCAAAGTAGGGAATTGCATTGGACATAATTTTTGTCACTGATGAATCAAATTTAGAATTGTAATACACATATCTGCCATAGGCCTTGAATGTTGTAATAACAATCAATGACTATCAAAGATTTAAGGCGAAATAAATATTTGGCTATAATTATAATAATGAATATTGACATTTATTATGCCTCAAAGTGAGATTGACCAATCAGAGAGCAGAACTACTAACCTCATATGAACATGTGTGCCGTCAGTAAAAATCCAATATGGTTGTTACTGACCTAATATGAGAACCTTTATCGTCAGTAACAGCCATCTTGGATTGTTCTTAACTCACTTCACATATCTTTGAAAGGCATTTAGAAGTAATACACATGAGGAAGAGAATATATGGAATATATCAGCTTCTTTATTATAAGGACCACAACGTTTTGGAGTATATGCTTACTCCTTCATCAGGTTCCTCAAAATAAAGAAGTTGATATCCATATAAGGTTATCCCCACTTCACATATTTCACAGAACAATCAGGTACAGAAATTCGTTATTCTACATTGTTTTGTGTTTCAATATAATTTACTGAGATGTGCAAAGACATTATTTTATATAAAAAACTACATTCATGACTTTATTACTAAAATTATAGAGAACAAAGATCACAACGGAGGTCATGCAATGATTTGCAAATAGCAACGTCATAGAACATAATACAGGATGGCTTCACAAACAAGAAATGTGAGACCAATGTCGTCACATAGCAATAGAATAGATAGCAGCCCATCGTTAGGGTCAAACGGACTGCTATCAAGTAACAGTTGACCGTAGATTTTCATTAAAGTGTTGTATCGGAAACATATGTACTGGTCCTGTCATTTATGCCGATTGTAAGTTTCAAATTTTCACTTTGACATGAAATATTCGATGAAGATACCAAATACCGTAACATTTTCGGCATAATAAATTCGTTTATGGAGTCTTCAGTGGCCGTATACGGTTTCATATTAGGTTAACAGAAAAATATTCGGCTCACGCCTCGCACAATTTTTTCTGATAACCTAATTTACACTGGCCACTAAATACACCACAACTAATAGTATAGTTTAGAGCAGTTTACGTGACTTTAATAGTAACAGAAGTGGTGGTGGTATCTGTGATCAATTGGCAAAATTACTAAAACAGGACTCAAAACGAGACTGATGCCATCACATCGCTTCAGCGAATCAGTCGTAAAGCACATTGCACGGTGATTTGGATTGCAGTTGCCATGTTGCCAAGGTATGTATTCTATATCAATAGGGGCAAGCACATGTCTGTCTCATCTCACATTACATCCTGACAAGCGGATGTGTGAAGATCATTGTTTCCCGCCTGGATATCCAGCCTAGTCCCATTTTGGAAGCTTGACCACTGTTGCTGCTATGTGAATATAATTATCCCTTACCTTTTGGCTATTAACACAGTTTTTGTATTCTATTCTGCCATTGTAATTGTACTACTATCAAATTTTTACTGCTCCTCCATTGTGTACTGCCATTGTAATTACTTTGCAGTAATGTGTCTAAATTTCTTTTTACGAATAGATTTCTGGGATAGCTTGAATCAATTTGGAACTCGACACATAACAATATTGTTTCAGCGAATCCTTTGTGAAACATATTGCATTGGGATTTAGGCTGCAGCTATGTCGACTGTGCAAGAACTGTAGGTAGTACCTACGTGTACTATATGCTGGCTAATGTCATGTCTCTGAATATTATGGATGTGAAACTGCAATCAAAATTCTTCCATTTACAAATGTCTCAGATGTAAATTTCAAAAACATAACTATGCTACCTTCTTGTAGATTTTCATATTCATAATGTATCATGTTTTGATCAGAGCGTAATGTTTTAGCTTGTTAGTGTTATCAAGTGCGTGCAACGTAAAGTGAGTGAGTGAATTGGGTTTAACGCCACTTTTAACAGTATTCCAGTTAGATCACGGCGTGTCAGCTTAATATGGGAGGAAAGCCCGAAGTGATGCAGGTCTCAGACGTTTACCACTTCGGTGAAACCCACGAGCACGGGTATGGTGTGACAAACCTAGAAACATATTCGGGGCGAACCGGGATTCGAATCCACAATCATAGGTTTCTGGCGTACCTAAGGGACGCAACTCTGCACAGCGAATCGCGGCGCCTCAGATGACTGGGCCACTCGTACCCCCGTAACGTAAAGAACTTCTGTAAATATTGATACTTATTGCTGTTGGTAACTGTTTTTTCATGAAACTGTATTAACTGAATCAAAGAAAATGGAAAAGAGTCCAAGAGCACCAACGACTTGGTGATCTCTAGTGCTGGCAAACAACGTTCCTATTTACAATCATTATATGAAATATCTGTAAACTTGATGCAAACTGATTGGGATGTATATGTGTATTATTAATGAACAGATATATAATTTTACCAGATATTATTGAGAGTGAGAACATTGTAAATTATATATTTATTGAGTCATAGACCAAGAGATAAGTTTGTCCAACAAACACTGCTTACTTAAAGCTAGTAAAAAGCAAACTGCTAAATATTTTGTCAGACCACCTCTTTTCCTAATACATACTTCATTGCGGCGGGACATACTGCCTATCAAGGAAGTTAGACAATAATGAATCATACTGTCTCAACATCTCACCACCCCTGCTTCTATAAGGCATATATGTCTTAAGATTTTTTGAATTTTTATTGTCCTTCGTGATTCCCCAAATATTTACAATATTTACCTATGGTGTTAACCTACTGTAGCCAAGCTCTAAACTCACAACAGGTAATATGGGATCTCTTCATATTGAATTGACCTATTCACACCGAAAAGACGTACCTACAAACCAATGCTTGCAAAAAGAAAATATCTGTGACAGTGTATAAATCAGACCAAAAATTAAACCAGTTTCGGTGTCAAAAACAACAGAGCAACAATCATGTGTATATGAATCATTATCATGATAAGAGGTGTTCGCGAAAAGGTGTGCGTATTCTGCAACACCGGTGGCAATCGTCACAAACTCATGAAGGGAAACGTTCATTGTTCACTTGATAAAACGAGAGAAGCGATGGAACATGTCAAAATATGGAAATGCATCGGGTGTTAGTTTTGTCACTGTTGCTTCAAATTTGTAAATGCCATCCACGTGTTTGCCATTAAACGTCTTGAAAGCTTTGCTGGGGTCTTGAATACTGTCACCTTCGTCACACAACTTCCGCGCAGGAGTCGTATGACTCGTAGTATCATGGTGTTTTGACTATTACCTTGAGTACAGTCTGTTCCATGATATCCAGCCGCACAACCACCAACACACTGCCCTTGTACCACATCACAGTTCGAGCTGAATTTGCATTTACGGGTATTACAGGTCTGGCCACAGTTGGTTCCATAATAGCCAGAGGCACATTTTAGAAATATAAATAGTCGAATCATTATTTTAGTCTCAGTCACGATTATCTACCAGCTTGTTATTTGCAGAGAAAACTGGAAGATGACACATCACCGTTGTTTCCAAAATGCCTAACAATGCCGACACTTTGACTTCGGTTACATACACGCACATCCCTCCCTAAAAATATTAAGTCAGCAAATCTGAAAACAGCCATCTAACTGCAATGGTGCACATATGGTTAGCAATTCATACGACACACTGTTCTTGTATGAAGTCGCAGCTAGAGTCAGACTTGCAGTGACAAGCATCACAGCGGTTGCCACTGTTGAATCCATAATACCCAGATGTGCATGCTAGAAACTTAGACTGTCATATCATATCTTTATCACGATTACTAGCCACCTTGTTATTGCAGTACATATAAACTATCATGCGATCTGATGTGTTGACTATTACCTTGAATACAGTCTGTTCCTTGATATCCAGCTTCACATCCACCGACACATTGTCCTTGTACGTCACAGCTGGAGGTCATCTTGCAGTGACGTGCATCACAGTGTTGGCCACAGCTGCTTCCGTAATACCAAGAAGTGCATGCTGGTAAATAAAATGGGTTACAACATTCAGTTATGCTTATAACTGGTTCAGTCAAATAACAATTACTTTCACTGTTCCGAATTAAGTCGTAGTTTAACCTATTGTTATAATTATCAAATCTAGACTTATTAATTCAGCAGTGATACGGTATGTCATAACAGCACATTTCACCAGTGTTACTTTGACTTGCATAAACACATTCAAAAGGAATTATATCAAAGAACAATACAAAGGGTGCTGTTTATTGAATGTGCGGATCAACAATTGTCTATGTCCTATTACCCAAAATGAAATTTGTTGTACATCGTCTATTATCCAAATAAATTGTTTGATAGGCATTACTTAGGCCTTGACGGATGACAAAGTAGATACAATTTATGGAATACAACTTCTTTAATACTGTAAAGGGGTATCACAGCGTTGGTTACAGTTGGTTCCATAACCACATGCTAGAAATATAAATAGTCGAATCATAAGTTTAGTCTTAATCACAATTATCTACCAGCTTGCAATTTGCATACAAAACTGGAAGCAGACACATCACCATTGTTTCCGAAATGCCTATAAATGCCAACACTTTGACTTCGGCTTAGATTACATACACGTACATCCCTCCCTAAACATATTGAGTCAGACATCTCAACGCAAAGGTGCACAATTGGTTAGCAATTCAAAAATAACACATGAAGACAATCCTTGAGTATCTCAGTGTCACTTTTCAAGAAGAAATGCTTAAAACAGCGGGGATTGCCATGCTTATTGAATCATCACATATCTCTTGTAAATAGACTGGGTAAAGGAAATTCATTTTCAGTGTAATGACTTCCTTTCCCAGGTTAAGGAAATACCTGTCTCCCGTAGCGGGACATAAACACAATGCTTCTGACTAACTTAAGATCATGATACGCATTAGTGACTCTGACCCTCAAGATGTGGTGATGACAAGCTTTTTGAATTCCTCACCCATGATGCATGCCCTTTTCCGCATCATTACATTTCTGGTATGAAAGACGGAAAGATATCTCCAAAACAAACACACTATTTTCCAAGTATATTACAAAATATTGCTTTTTACTGTACAAGAATGCTTTGGGGTTTCTAGATTCTTTTGGGATGATCCGTCAGCTATTCACATGAATCTCTATCCAAATGTTTAAAAGATTATTGGAATATATGCTTATATTTACGTCATTCATAGGTCCAGATGTTTTGCAATGATGAAAATCTTGACAATTTGATTCATAATATGAAAATATTTTCCTGAGATATATGCCCAAGTTTCATGTTTATTGCTTGGCATATTGTGGTAATGACATAAGAAGAAATTAACTCCAAATCAGATAAAGACTTTTGTATATCCAGTTTAGTTACATGTGTCCAAAAATACTTATTTCCATGATGTCAGTTTTCTTTGAATTTATACCATGATCAGTGACGTTAACCTGCTATATATCCGGGTGAGTGAGTGAGGGTATACGTCGTCAATACCCCTACTCCTCTGAACCTGTAAGAAATAATGCTTCTAATCTTTCCACTGCACACGAACGGAGCCGTTTGAGGAGATTTTGTTTTCGTTGCGGCTCCATTAGATTTTAAAATTCTCCGATATTTTGTCATCAGTTTTTTTTTAAACATATATTGTAAGGTGCTTCCTATTTGTGGATTGAGGCACAGGTGTCGGTGCTCTGGTAAATGTTCTTCAATATATGAGCTAGCAAAAGGGAATTTTATCAAACTATTGATAGCGCAGAATAGGAAAATTCAGAGAGCCTTGTGTAAAGTCAAGGCGTCATGTTGGATCGTACACGCCATCAAAGATTTGGTCGGACGCGACATAACTGAAGTACAGAATGGTGAGCACTGTACTCATTCTTCTGTAAGTATTGCTTCTGTAAGTAGCTTCTGCCAGGTCTGCTGCAATTTTAAGCCACCGCGTAAGGATATACATGCAGATGTCTGACAACTTTGAAAAGGTAAACAACGACTTTCGAAGATGTATCTGTGGTATCTGTGGCGATGTTGAAACTATTCCTGGCCCTGTTGGTCACACTTCTGAAAAGTTTACGATGCTGCGAGAGTTGCTCGACAAAATTAAATCTGTGAAATTAAACGTCATGGAATTGAGAACTGAGACCATGAGTATGAATGACTTCTTAAAGGCACTCAGGTCAGATTTGGAAGATTTGAATTCAAATGTTGACATCATGCGGCTTAGATGATGTTGTGTCAAGGATTGGCAAACTAGAAGAAACACCAAAAGAGAACAGAACAGAACAACAGAAACAATAAAGAAAGGAAGAACAAACGGTTTGCATGGGGCGTTAGCTGATAGAACAAAATAATATGATCACTCATTACTAATAAATTTAACATTATCATCGAATACTATATCCAAGGACTTACATGTCATAAATTTCGAAAGCATGCTTGCCGTAAAAAGGCGACTATGCTTGTCGTAAGAGGCTACTAACGGGATCGTGTGGTCAGGATCGCTGACTTGGTTGAAGCATATCATCGATCCCAATTGCGTGATCACTGGATTGTCTGGTCCAGGCTCGATTATTTACAGACCGCCGTCATATAGCTGGTATATTGCTGAGTACAATCCGACCACAAAACAGCAAACAAACAAACCATAAATTTAGAAACGCATTGGCACAGTTTAGATACAGTTCCTATGGCAAAATAATTGAATCAGGAATGTTTACTAAAGAAAAGAGAGAAGATAGAATATGTGTTGTTTTTTTGTAAAGAGAACTGTATGGAAGATGAATATCATTTTATTTTGATCTGTAAAAGATATGATGATTTTAGAGCCCAATATATAGCATATAACATATTATACCTATGCTGCTAGATATACGATTAATGTATTATTATCGTCCATTGACGAATGCACTTTCAAAAACCTATCTCATATACTGAACCAGAAAGGAATTGAACTATATTTCGTATTTTTGTCTACAATAACTTAGGCGGTAAATCAGACAAGCGTGTAAGGGTATCAAACCAGCACAGTTAATTAAGCATTATCAAACGTTACAACCACATTCCTAAACACAGACAAAACGAACGTGCGTCGCACAAGTTGCATGTCGTATGCGTGAATGGTAGGATGACTAGTTATCATTGACGTCTATTGACACACGAGAAAACACCGTAAACACATTCTTTTTCACACGATTACCTTGAACACAAAATGTCAAGAATCCCCAATAATGTTCCTGACATCCATCGGAATGTTGCACTGAGGCATGCGTACTGCTGACTGCTAAGTTGGTGCGTATGTGAAGATATAAGACGTATGTGTACAACGTTCCAGGAAGCGTTACAACGCAACTGGAGTAACCACAAGTGGACGTTCACGTGTAACAACACCAACTCAAGACCGCTATTTTGTGACGTCACATTTACGCAATGCTTTTTTCCAGCAACTGTGTTACAACACAGACCACTCCAGAAACTCATACCAACAGAATCAGTGCTCAAATTGTCCACAATCGGCAGCGACAGCATGGTCTGAGGGCCAGGGAGCCATACGTTGGGCCAGTTCTTACCCAACGTCATCGACGTCAATGTGCAGAGTGGGCTTTTGCACAGCTTGAGCAAGGAGTGTACTTCAGTGAAGATTCCCGTTTTTCACTCTCCAGAAGTGACGGTCGACATCAGGTGTTCAGAAGGAGGAATGCACGTTATACTGACACTTGTGTTGCTGGGAGAGATCGTTTTGGAGGAGCTTGATCTGTAATGGTTTGGGCTGGAATTGCACAGGGACATCACGCTGCTCTTGTTCTTAATCGTGGAAATCTAAATGCGATGCGCTACAGTAACGAGATTCTTTCTGAGCATGTTGTCCTTTACCCAAACGCCAACGCTGACATGACGTTTCAGCGTGACATTGCAACAAGTCACACGGCACACATCACACGGGACTTTCTGCAGGCAAACCACGTGGATGTTATGCCTTGACCATCCAGACATACATCCAATTGAACCTTTGTGGGACGACGCCAAATTAAGCCTCAAAACATCCGGGAACTTGAGACTGCCTTGCTTTCAGAATTCCACAACAAGAACTATAGACATTGTTGACGTCAATCAGATGCCGATGCAGAGCTTTGATTGATGCTAACGGTGGCCAGACCTTCCACGAGATGGTAAAAAAACCACCCCAAGTAAACTGACTGATCCTCGCCTCTTCCACCTTGCCACGTTTCAGACGAAGAATGTTGCATTTATCGAGTCCAAAGGGCATGCCGATATCTGTGTTTCTTTGTGTGGAGCCAACTTTGGCAAAAAGTTCAAGGTCATCAATGCAAAGGAGGTGAGTGAGGGGATCTATACTGAAGAGATCAAGGTTGATAACCTTCCTCTTTGCTAAGCAAAAACCTAACTACTATTATTATTATTATCAATATCATTATCATTGCTATTATTATTTACAATAAAAGGTACATTATCTAATATAACTAAAAGTCTTAACATTTTTTATTTTTTTCTCAAGTAATCCATTAACTCATTTCAAGTAAAGTGTATAATAAATAGTGGACTTTTGCATTTTTATAAATACTGTGGAACATACACTCTCCGAAAATAGAAATACACAAGCTAACTTTCAAAATATTCAATTAAATGTGCAAATGACACAAGGAGGAAAGTTAGCCTGGTGTTAGTCACATGTTCTATAGACATAATGGTAATACTGATTGTCGAGTCACAGGACACGTTCGCCCAGGACGGGGTCGTTTCGATAAATCCTGGTGACCATCGTGTGCTGTTATCACTCATCTACACCCCCTCGGTACAGACTGAATAAGCCTATGGATTCTGTCCGGTGGAATTATCCATCTTCCAAGCAACACGTTGGCCAGTTGTGCAAGTGCCTGTGCCTTATTGTGACGTTAATATACACGTCTACCGAGTTCATCCCACAGATGCTCTATCAGGTTCAGATCCGGAGATCTGGAAGGCCAGGACATTGACGTTCGAATGATAAAGGTGGCCAAGAGTGACACGAACTGTGTGTCGTATTGCTGAATGGTAGCTGATATCATATCTTGCACAATCTTGACCATAGCAATTATTTTTTTTAATGTTAAGAGCAAACTATGATTACTTATGATCGAACCGTTTATGTGCAGCATCATACGCTGAAAATTAAGGAAAATGTTTACACAAGTACAAGTATACAAGACATTCCTTCATTTCCCTGGTGTTTGGACGGGGGAATCCTTCTCTTACATACATTGTAAACTCTTTTTTAAATACTGGTCTGCTCTTCTACACAGTGTAACCCAAACATAGACATGAAATTCGTGACTGGAGAAGTTTACAAGACAAGTAATCACGTCAATCTTCCTAAATGACAGTCGGAGATCAGTTAATTGTACGTGAATAATAATTTGCCTTGTACTTTTAGTTGAATACCAGATAAGATATCTTACAATATTATGAATATGAAAAGTGAATGTTTATATGTAAAAGGTTTCTAAGGGGCAACAGCTCGAAGGCCAAACTGAACGTGTTATTGTATGGTATAAGCCGTCATTCGTTTTCCTGTGTTGTTCATTATGAATGTTTCTCCGTTAAAAATATATCAGCGGGCCAAAACGCAATCCCCCAAGTAACTGATGGCAAATATACAGCTTCTATTGTAATAGTAGTAAAATTATACAATTTGTATGCACATGTATACATTCAATATACATCATTCAGTGAAATATCTAAAATTGCTTTTGTAAAACATGAATAGACCAACCAAGAAAGATATCGATGGAAAATTGATATCAAATGTCACCGCTGATACAGTTCAATTCATAGTAGAACTGTAGTACTTGATAATACTAAGTGCGTGACCATGTACATGTCCATTGAAGTAATGTACACACTAGTCAATTTGATCATAGTGAATACGCGATAATGTAGCTTGGCATCGACGATAAGCATGAGATCCTTATTTGTCATCGATTTATTCACATCGGACAATGAGGTATAAATAGCTGTACCAGAGGCAAGTTTGGACTGTTGGCTGAATAGAACAAGGACACACAAACGAGGGCACTGTCTAGTGTGCATTACCACCACACACATCGTCAAATCGAATCATTATATCATGCTCTAAATATCATAATATTCCATTTCAAATAATGGGAAATCAATGTCTAATGCAGTATATCTTTCTGCATTTTAAAATTATAACTGATTCAAATAAAAGAGTAACACCAGATAGTGATATAAACCGGTTTGACTGATACGATGATAAGTCAATTTTTACATTTTACGTATGAATTAATTAAACTGAAATAAGAAAAAAACCAATCATTTCAATCTGTTAGTGTGGGTATGTAACCAGAGACGGAACGTAAACCATTATGAAAAGTCAAGAGTCCATAGGGTTGAGACATGTGCACTATCTTACATACAAACTATCAACGCAAGTTACCAGATTATTAATTAATTCATTAATCAAACTATATATGTCATGAAATAAGAGTGAGTGAGTGAGTTAAATTTTACATCGCATCGGCAATATTTCAGCCATATAGCGATGAAAACTAGGTATTAAATCTAAAATATCTGTCAACAAAGGACAGTAAAATAGTAAGTTATATCACAGTTTTTTAATAAAACAAACAAGATCATAATTTCCTTTAAAACATATAGCAATAAGAGATTAAGTCCTATCAATTAAAACAAGGCTATAGACCACTAATAACAAAAGTTAGACCACCTTACTGGAGATCATGGGGACTTACAGTACCTATGCTTCCTGCATGACTCCCCAGCAGGATTTATGCCATCACTTTGGTCATAAAATAAGAAGTTTAATACCTCATTGTTGGAGGGTGTTGAATAATAAGGTACAATGAAAATCTTTCTATGTTCTGTGAAGTGTGTATAAGTAGTTAAGCGGTATATGCGTACACGGCATTCAAATGGGTTCAATGCTGAGCTCTTTGACTGGTTCATATTTCGATACATGTAATTGATATTCATAATGACTCCACAAAATCTACACAATGGCGACAAACACTGCACCAGCATCGCATTTTTGAACACGAGATACATTGATTATATTAAAAGATAAAACGTATCTAAATGGTAAGTTTGGAGGTAAAATAACATACACTTCGGACATGTTTCTTTTTATTTTATGACTATGCTTGTCGTAAAAGGCGACTAACAGTATCGGGTGGTCAGGTTCGCTGACTTGGTTGATGCGTGGATCGATGCTCATGATATCAATCACTGGATTGTCTTGTCCAGACTCGATTATTTACAGACCGCCGTCATATAGCTGGAATATTGCTGAGTGTGGCGTTAAACAACAAACTAACCAACCAACCACCTTTTATTTTACGTTTGGATAGATAAGGAGTCAGTTGTATCTGATGGGTGCAACTGGTGTCCCGTTTCAGATGGCTCAGTTTGCTAAGCACTCAAGATCACGACGGCAAGCAGCCCTCGGCTTGCTAGTCTTTCATACAGACCGTGAAGTATTTTGTCTCACGCTCCCTGAACCATAACCCCAATGCTATAACCCCAAATGAAGCAAGCCTAGATTTTCGTCAGGTTCAGAAATTTACATGTTACTGTGGCTCCTTTTCAATTTAAATATAGTTGCTCAATTTTATCGAAATAATATGATTTCAGAGACTAGGCGTTTGTCTAATTGTGAAATACAACTTTCCAAAACATCCCATGCCAACAGATTTCTTCAGACAAACTTTCTATATTCCTTTCGATGATATATCAAAGGACAATTAAGTTTTTTAAGAATATTCAGAGTGTCTATGTTAATCTAGCGGCTTGCTGAACATCTGGTGGATAGGTTTCATGTTATGTTATTCCAGAAAAGATCTTTCAATATCCTCTTTGCGCCAAACACATACTGATTAATAAAAGCAGTAATACTTCACATAAAATAACACTTTTTTAAACAAGCAGTTAGGAACTATACAAGTCCGTGGCTTTATTGACTGCAACAAATAACTAACTGCATTTAGTTTGATATGCGACCATTTCCATTCATATGTCCACATGTATACATCCGTTTGGTCTCCTGATCTATATCCGTGCTTTCCACTCTGTTTTCTTTGTGATATAGACTCGTGATTACATCACAACAGAAGGCCAGATCCAAATTCTAGTCGTGATTTCATGGTCTGTCTTAGATGGTGTGAAACCAAAATCGTAATATAGCTGAATATTGCTAAACGTGGTATTAACCAGATTACTCACACATTTACATTTATCTAACCTAAATCAGTTGTTTGTCAGACGATAACATATTCCAGATTTGGACAGAAAACGACAAATAATCGTCATCGTGGTGGGTCCTTCAATTGTTTAGGGCACAGTGAACCTTATTTGACATAAAACAAATGCAGCCACATAAAACGTCTGCCAGGATTATTCTGGCAATCAGTAATTGGTTACGCGGACATATTTGAGTATGAAACAACAGGGCATGACGATAGTGAACTGCTAACCACCTTCCTTTATTCCAATGCGGGTCAAAATAGTTACCGTGAACCCCATGCTTGTTCATGATGTCGTGTTATAGTTGCACTCTTGCTGACACTCTCTACCATTCATTGCACTAAACAGCTGCAAGTAAGCCGCTGAGTTGTCGTCTATTCTTAATGTGACTTAAATTTGACACTTCATTGGCAGTTCAAGATCCAAGACATGGTGTTAAATTTCACAATTCAAAAGATTTTCACTTTACGTTGTTCCTGATGTTGTTGCAGTGACATTGTTTTTTTCTGATTTTACTAATGTTACTTGTGTGTGTTATTCCTGTAACACGTGACCTTTCTTCAAAAATACAAATGGTAAGATCTGATTCATCTTGTATCAAAAACACGACTTTGAAATTGACAAATATATTTATGCGCTACAAAGTACCATGAGAACAAAACAATTCATATTAACATGCAAATGATCTGTATTTGTGTTGATACTTACTCCACACTTCTACCTCAGCAAAGTCTAGCACAGCCCCCTTTCCATCATAACTTGTTTCAGTGTAGACAGTCAAGTAGCGCCACGTTCCAGGACAGGTCACATTCAGTACGTCAGGGATTTCTGTACCGTCAGGACTTTCAGTAACTGTGTTACATAGACTTCCTTCTTTTGGGTCCGATGAATTCGTACCAGAGGTGTAGATTTGAAGGCCATTGCGTCGTGCCTTGTCTGAAAGGGAAGAAATGCTGAAATGATATCTATCTCTATTGATTCACGACATTATAGATATGCCTGAACAGCCTGGGCTTACAACTTCGTGATATGACAGACAGACAGACAGACAGAAGTTTATTCAATATTTTAGGCCGCACGACCTCTAGTACAAAAGTGCTTTTTGTATCAACATTGTACAGTCACGTGTAGGTAATAATAAGTTTACATCAAATATTAACGTCTAATTTCCAGAATCTTCTTCAGGAATATTGACAGAGATGATATTTTATTAGCATTTCGGGAGTTCAACAAATTTTGTATCAGTTGTTCATATTTGTACATAGTTGAAATCATAGGCAGGTATCTATTTCTAAGAAACTGATAATATTTACAAATGAGAAGTACATGAAACTCATCCTCAATATAGCCTTCATTGCAATAATGGCAAAAACTACTTTCTTGATCTTGTACATTTTTCTTTCTGAGATTATTAACATTAAAATTGTGTAATGATATACGTAATTTACACAAAGATCTCCTCAAAGTTCTATCCTGAAGTACAGATACATTTTTCAGGAATCAGAAATGATTTTATATTTGTATAATGGCATAAAAACCTTGAGGATGATACTTGACAGTGCCAATCTTGTGAAAATATATCAAGTAATCTTTCCTTAAGAATGAAGATAAATAATTTATCATTTCCAACATCTTGAAATATCCATGCAAGAGAAAAACCAGACATGCAAAGAATATTCCTGATATCAGACACCCATAAACAATATTTACCCTTTTCATCCAAGGCTTTTAACATATTATAACAACGAAGAGGAAATCTATTTGAATTCATACAAAGTAGCTTTATCCAATATTTAACTGCCCGTAGCTGGGATAAAACAAAAAGACTGGTACAACCAGTTTCTCCTAGAATGGCTTTGCTAGAGGCAAATTTACCGACAACTAAAAAACGTCTAAAGTACATGGCATGAATTGTTTTCTATGGAATCATTATGATGACATCCCCATATTTCTGAACCATACAGAAGAATCGGTGCTATTTTCTGTGAAAAATGTCCGAAACAACTCGGAAAGATATAAATTTGTTTTCTTTAAAAACTCTACAGACAGGAATCAAGGCTTTAGATGCTTGCAGAGCCAACTGCTTACATGCTGTTGACCATGCTAATCGAGAAGATACAGTCAATCCTAAATATTTATAATATGAAACAATATTGACTGTCTTATTACAATACGTCCATTTTTCAAATTTATTTAAAATACCACCTTTTCTGAACATTTGTCTTTATAAAATTTACTTCAAGGCCCAATTTCTCACAATATAGCTGAAGAACATTTAACTGTTTCTGGAGGCCACTAACTGAAAATGATAATAAAGCAATATCATCAGCAAATAGTAACAGCATTATATCAATTATATCTTGTGACACAAAGACTCCGTAATCACATTCATGATACATTTCAGTTACAAGTTCATTAATGAAAAATATTAATAGGACAGGGCTGAGTACAAAGCCCTGTCTTACACCAGCTGAAGTTCTGAAACATTCAGTGATTCCTTTATCTGTCTTGAGACATGCCTTAACTGATGAGTACATGCTCTGTAGAACGTTTGACAATTTGCCTGTTAATCCTTTAGTAATTAATAAAAACATCATGATATACAAGTGACCACGTGATATACAAGTATATGTAATGAATATAATAGGTCGATTGCGCCACACCATCTGTTTTGTATCAACTGTGATTTTTTCGAAACCTGGCTTCCAAAATGAAACAGTCAGTACCGTAATTATGAGCCTTTTTAAATGTGTATACTAACGGGGGAAAGTAAAAGTGCTTCATAAAAAGTTCAATAGCAATATGTATTTTTTATGAAATTTAATAATAGGTCATGATATTTGTCCATTAAGACATCTCCTCATCTTTGAGATCGTGATTCCACATCACCGCAGGCAAACCCAGCTTCGTGCAGATAACATCTAAGGTTCAAAAGACAAATCTGGGGCAGTATACTGTTCACAAATCAGTTCAGGTTTCATCTGGACAGCTCTGATGGTCCCGCAGGGGTCTACAGGCGTGCAGAACATTTTAGCGACGCTTGCGTTATTCAAAGTCGTCAGTTTGGGGGTGGGGGTGGGGGTGGGGGCTGGGGGTTAGAAGCGAAATGGTATGGGGTGGCATCGTAAATCATGGGAGAACACATAGCGAACGCAACCGGGACGACCTCTTACGGGATCATGTTCTACCCTTTGTGTCATCACTAATTTTCAGTGATCCATTTTCACCGCTATTTTGCCTTTTAGGACCCGCAACAATATAGATTTTACTGCGCTTTACTTTTTGTGAGTGAGTGAGTTGGGTGACAACAGCAATTTGCATGTAATCTAAAATCCTAAACAAGCTACAAACATCGTTTTACAGTTTACTGGAGGGATGGCGATATAATATATTTTTTGACAAAGTCGACAATTACAGTCGTTGACAGAATACGATACGTGAATTATTACCACTTTTACTGTTAGCCTGTGCTATTACTGACCACGATGTACACACAACTGCTGTATTACACCTTACATCTTTATCAACTGGGGCACTATTGAAATTGGCTTTGGTGATTATCAGATGAGAACATGTCCGATTTTAATAATGTTACGTTATGTATCCTCTCGAGTGGCGCGTTCCGTTTTACATTTTACAATTCAACGTTGCCACTGCTTCTCGTCTCTCTTGATTCAGATATTAAGTTTTAGGTTGTAATGATGTGTTACACATTAACATCTGGACCCGGTTGTATCAAACCTTAACGATACATTAACTTGTCATAAAACCTCCATTAATGAATGTGTCATTACATGCTGTTGTATCAAACTTTTAAAGAAGCCATCCGTACACAAACGGGTCATTAACCATACTGTCATTGAGCCAGACTTGATGCGTTGATAAAATGCATCCCAGGGTCCAATCAGATAACTTTATGTTTTGCACAGAAATGCTACCAAATACATAAAATACATTACAACATTTCAGAAGTGATGCATTTGGCAATAGTGACTTATCAAACTTTCGAGTCGAGTGAACTGCTACAACTCACACCTCCTGGTACATTACAGGAAGAAGAAGGTGCTTGTTTGCAAAAACTGAATTGTGGGAAAATATATTGCAATACTTTACTTTAATGCCACGTTAAAGGAAAGTTTTGTCTTACAGTGACATACTACAGTGACATACTATAATGCGTGGTCAAATGGAGAGAGTTGACAATATTTTGCACAACATGTACTAACTGGTTGCCGATGTATATATCAAATATATATCTGCCTTTAAAGAATGCTGTGGCAGTGTTTTTGTGAATGACGCATGTGTAGATCATTCTGATAAAACAATATCAAAACTCCAGGTCGTATTTTCATGGTGCCCTTGTCCTTCTTTCTCAAACTAACACACTTTCAAGACATACATCTCATCTTTTCACGTAAAAGGAGTACTAAATGATAACAAAGATTGAATATGAATCGATAAAAAGTCTAATAAGTATTGGATATTATTATTATATTACTGCTATAATGACATACCCTCACCACTCGGGTTTAAGGTGAACTTATGTAAATCTACTGAGGATTTCTGTCAGCTAGTATCTTGTAAGCAAAGCTTCTATTATGCAAGTATTGTACAACCAAGTTTCATGTATATATTATAACAACATCAACGTATACTATGACGGTCACAGTTAACATCCTGGTAAGGTGCAGTGGTATTCAGGAAGCAGCATATCAATCATGTAAAGCATGTAATACACTTACAGTCTGTCCTGAAGTAGATTGTAACCCGTGCTGCCTGTACGTATGTCTCCAGATCCACCTTCCACCAGGCGGTAGATTCATCAGCCTTGGTGTGGATTGAGTACCTCTCGTGGTTTGTAGTAGTCACTCCGTCTACAGCTTTATCAGCAGACTGTGAAGATTGGCGTGTTGTACTCATCCATGCTGGTTTGTTCTCGGCGACATTTTCTTTCACACCTGTATAACCGATATGTTTTCAAATATAAACTTACTAAAATGGGGTTTAACGTGGCGTCCAAGATCATTGTACTTATATAGTGCGTGCGTGCGTGCGTGGCTGCTTGTACTAGTCCGGACTGATACCATGCCGCAGTTTAACATGAATACTCCACTCAGACAGTACACTGACTGCAAGCCGACCAGTCCTTGTTTTTCCCCTTATGCTGAGCGTCACACAGGGTAACAACAAGTAATGTCTTTTGTATGACGCGGCCGGGGATCTAACTCTGGGTCTTCCGCTCTCCGCAGGGGGGGGGGCTTTCCCCCAACATATAGCTGACGTGACATGAAACACTTGCGTTAAACCAAAGAAAGCACGATAAACAAAGAAGGTGTTATTCTGATGTCAAAATAGCAATTAAAAAGTGTATATGTATTTAGAATTGTTCCAATGAAAGTTCTGATGGAAGTTAGAGATTGATGCAGACACATTAATTAGTTCTTAAGAACTAGGAAATATCTGTTATGGTACTCTGATGATACTTTTTGAAATAGATTGTTTTCTATGTTTCAATAAAATATATGAATATTTATATACACAAAACATATATTTGGGTGTGTTGGAGCTGCTTAAAACATTTATTTAGCGTAATGACTGTAAGTGCCTTTTGACACTGAATTTTACACGAATTGATAAGATTTGACATCATCTCTATACAAACTTAGGATACTCGACTATACTTCTTTTGCGAAATATAGTGTATCAAAATCAACTACCCACTGCAAATGATAAGTGGATACGGGTGGATCGGTGGATATAATGTGCCCGATCGTATATAATAATGAAAAAAGGAAATATTCCTTAAGTTGACCTTGGGTTGAGGCAGTAATGTCTTGTATGGATCTTTGAATGGTCATGACGGAAACCAAACTTGACTGAGGGTGAAATGATTGTAGTAAACATAAAAAATGTCACCAATGTATATTGTGTCAGTTTCATTAAAGATGATCCCACTTCTACGATGTATTCTACTAGCTGTATGTGAATACTGTGCAGAAAGTCAATTTTATGTAATGGAGATGCACGTGCATTTGTCGCTGTGAACGAATCATTCAAAAGATAAGGTGAAACTTGTTAATGATGACTTTTTCTTTTGCAGAAGCAGATTATCCGATTTTTTTTATTGAAGTATGATTAATCTGTTGTATATTTCGGTGGCAGTGATTCGGAACTTTTTGAGGCATCACGAAGAGGCCAAGGAAGGGTAAGAAAATACAAGGCACTTTAACTGCGCCCCTCCACTAAACGAAGGACAATGTTTGGTGTGCTAAGACTGCTGTAGGAAAACATACTCTGATGTCCACGTTATCCAAGTTCTGCACAGAGGTGATGATTTTTTTTCAAGGTTATTCGGTAATCAATTTTTGCGGGCGAAGGAAGACTAACATTCAGTCCAAGATATATTTTTTAAATTTAAAAGGTAGAAGATCATATGAACGGATGGAAACAATATTAATTTGAAAGCAATAATTTCTATATATCAGTAATATAACTGATACAAGTATAAGTTCAAATTGCATGGATGTATAGAGCTTATTTAGTTGTGAAATATATTAGTTTGATTTATAGCGGGACGATTTTGTTGTTCATTATTGTGTATTTGCTGTTAGTATGTCATATGTTACCACCGTATATGCTCTTATGGAGAGCGATGATTGTCGGTGAAGTGTTCCTGGGGCACCAGGAACATTGGTTGCAGTGTCTCTGCAGAGGAGAACAGTATATGCATAGAAAATGGATGGAACCAGTATGTTTTATGTATCGTATTCTGGTCCCCCATCTCTCTTTGTTAGTATGGTTCTGTATATAATACAGGCTTGGTTAACTCTCTACGTGGTGGCAAGACTGGCAGATGGATTTAGCATCGCTTTTAACAGTAGTTCACGGCCTGTCAGTTTGATGTGGAAGGAAAGTCCGTAACCCAACAAAGACTGGTGTTGACAAACCATTGATCATAATTGGGGCGCACCTGGGATGAGAACCCAGGACCTACGATGCCCGATCACGGGTATGGTGCTGACTGACAAAGAGTTATAACCCGTGCTCGCAGTGTGGATATCGATTTCCTAACTGCATCCATGTGAATGTAACAATGTGCATGCTCTGGGTCCAGTAAGCAGTGAAGGTGTAGGTGATAATAAAGGCTAGGTATCACTGAATATACACAGGCAGCCACTGTAACCTAATATATATATACATATACATATACATATATATACGCCACTACAAACAACGTCGGTGTGTTTTGGGTTCATTGCTTTCACTTTAAATAACTGTGATTCATTTTCAGATATGTATTAATCGATATCCAACTTCGATGTTGTTTAGCAAATTTGTGACGGGTGCCCCCGGTGGGGTAGGATACGCTCATCTTTTTACGAACACCCGCCATCATCACTATTTGATAGTGATTCAAAAACACATATTCATAATATACTAAGAGTCGGAATCGTACAATCCCCTCTGCTCTTGTACCATGACAGAATCGTTGTACATCATTATAAGAGAGCACAACAACATTTGCCACAGGGGACTGCAACAAGTGAATGCACGTCTGTCCATGCTTGATAAACCCATCGTCATGGTGTGATCTTTGATGTCAGTCAGAGTCAGATCAGCAGGGCATGGAGTCAATACCCGATGTTTGGATCCGCTATCAAAGCAGCATGCAGGTGACAGACAGCGGGAAGGCCTCACAGCTTCGTGACTGCCACCACAATAAGAAATGACCTGCAAGACGTCAGTGGCGTTAACGTCTCCACTTATTGTCGTCTCGGTCTCGGAGGGCATGCATTCGCGTGCCACTGACCCGACATGTCACAACAGATCAGGCCTGGGCTCCAGTTGGTTTCAGTGATGTCATGAGTGAGTGAGTGTGTGATTGAGCATGTTTATCTTTGCCTGAACAGTGTTTACGATGTCACTGAGTGTCAGCCAGATGCGGGAGGAAAGCCAGAAGTGATGTAGGTACAAAACAAGCAACATAAATAATCAGGGCGAACCGGGAATTCGAACTAACGATCATATGTTTCTGGAGTTAACGCATGAGCCTTCGGATACCTGTATTAAATCTAATAGAAATGCAAAAAGTTTTCCCTTGCTATGAAATTCGTTTCGTGTATAGAAAAAAACGACACCGACAATAAGGATGTATGAAATAACGTCTAAAGCAACAATGAAAGAACTGTTTTGATTATGAGAAAAGCAGCCCCAGGGCCCTTGCGAGTTTGGTTTCAGAACAACTGGAGCTAACAAAAGACAACTGGGGTATAGACAAACAGATTAAAACCATGTCTTCGTGTGCGTAGTTTAATTCACTTAGTACCCATGCGCACCATCAATCAAAAAGGGCGACCATGTAACAATGCGACATCAGCAATATCTTGCTTTGTCGCAATGTCGCGTTGTGGCGCATTTTAGATGGGGCGACAATTCGACAATGCGACAACGCGATATATTTTAACCTGAACAAAAGTCGC
Organism: Haliotis cracherodii; assembly: GCF_022045235.1. NCBI lineage: Eukaryota > Metazoa > Mollusca > Gastropoda > Lepetellida > Haliotidae > Haliotis > Haliotis cracherodii. Next base: position 9,788,875 of record NW_027266297.1, read on the forward strand.
GATCTCGCATTGTCGACCTTTGGTAAAATAAAAAAAATATTATTCAAAGCGCTACAATGCGACCATGCGACACATGGCCATAATGACGCATTGTCGCGCTTTGTTTAATTTTGCAACTGTTTGATTGTTCTTATAAGGACGACGACGCGACAATGTCCCTTCCATAGTCTCCCGCTGAAGTGCATTAACCTGCCATGGGCCCTGAAGCGACTCTGTCCTACTGAACTGCATAACGATGTCCCGCTTTGTCAGGTTTACACACACGTGTGTGAAGGGGTGTGATACAGCTCCTCAACAAATTAAACACTGAAGTATGTTTGAACAAAATCCTAATACATATGAGTGTGTTTATGTGTGTACAATGGCTGTTACAAGGGACAGAATAAACAGTCAGGTTTTGCTTCAAGTTTACTTAAGGCAATGGCTCGTTTGTTTATTGATAACATATTTTCTTAGGGTGTGTTGAACGTGGGCATGTTTACGGCAAACGGTATCTTTTGTTTATTGTACATAGCTTTCCTTCCCCACAAACATGCAAATTGTGACCATGCATCAGACACCAAAGTCCTGTTTCCTTCTTATCTGAATTACACTGCTGTGAAGTGACTTTTGTCACACAAAATTTACATTTCAACTTGCCCTTTCTACGCACAGACGTATTCACGCGTAACGGTAATCCGCGTACGAGTATTCTACACGGCTGGGATCCACACAATAACAAGCCTGTTGATTCAACCGTGACAGTCATTCAGGAAGTAATGTCGGGCGGCGAGACGCGGCCAGTCAACCTTTCCCACTATCGACGCGAGGAAACATTAAAGGCTAGATTTGTGTTAAACTAGTGATGATAGGGTCTAAATGTGTGTGTATCTCGGCTACAGTGCTCCCGTCAGGCCACAATGGTCGCGTTAGTGATACAATGAATGTACATGCTTGGATGTCATATGGGGGAGGGATAATAGGGTTTAGCCTCGCGCGCCAGATTATTGTACTTATATAACGACGTGCATGCACCTGTGAGTGGGGGTTGGTGCTGGCAATCATCCGGGCTGATGCCGATTAATAGTGCTATCCCACTTATATACCATGCCGCAGTTTAACACGAATATCCCACTCAGACACACTATACTGACTACGAACCGACCAGTCTTTGTTTTAGCCCCTTAATGCCGATCGCAAGACAGGGTAGCAACAAGTGCCATCTTTGAACGAATATTGTTCAGTAATTTTTGAATATCTAGAAAAATTCCCTGGATCTTATAATTTTGTTTGAAATTTTCAAAACTAAGAAAACCGTTGTTGTCGCAAAGGTCTCTAACACTCTGAACACCTTGATTAAACCAGTTTTTTTATAATATAAGATGATTTAAAAAAATGGTTCAGCCAGAGTGGTTGATTCAGAATGTGGTCTAAATCATATTCATACAAACTAATTTTTTGGTAAAATATCTTCCAAGCAGACAATACATTTCTCCAAAAAGGGCTGTCATGTTTAGATAAACATTCTACAGCATTAGAACCCAGTTTGAAAAGATGTTTTAGAGGGAAGATTGTTATAGAATCTTCATACCTTTTTATATACTTTTTTAATGAAGATAGTTTGAGAGCATTGATAAAACATTCAATATCTATCATCCTTAAACCTCCATCTTCATAATAATATGCATAGTTGTCTTGTTCTTGATTAGCTGTATCTCTATGTCACAAATCCAGAAACAGAATATTGAAAATAGACTTATTTACACTAAATTGCAGAGAACCTCCGCAGAGATGGGGGCCTCCTGAACAGTGTCATCCGTGGGAAGTCCTTGAAAGGTGCCACGTCCGTTACCAAAAATTCTATCTGGTATCGAGGGCAACAGTACCTGCTACAACGGAAGACTTAACGGGTGGAATTGTAGACATGGCTGTCCAATCAACGTCAGCATCGGCATCGGAGAAGAAAGATTCGAAAGTTAATCTGCCTGATACAACAGTTGTGTCTTTGGCCTTCAAGAGTAAAATGCTTAATTGTTTCTTGTTTATTTTATTTCACTTGTTAACAATTCCGAAGTGATGTTTTTTAATTTTATTCACTTGAAAAGTAATGCGTTGCGTTTTGGCTATTCAACGATGATTTAACTGCTTTCGTTCCTGTACTATCGGTTGAAAACTATTGGATGTTGAACATTAGTTGACTACTTTTGGAGGATGTTCAGCCATAATGTTGTTTATTGGAGGTAATTATAATGACATCACATGGCACAAACATATCCACGTGACTTTAAACATTATGATATAATAGATGGCACAGGGATGTTGAGCAAAAGTACACAGCACACACTTGCTGCTGTATGTTAACCGCCTTTACAGTGTACGTCCACAGCACAAGCTCAAACAAGCAATCAAGATTAGAATAAACATTCTTAATAAGTTTCTTTATCAATGTTATCCACGAAAGACCATAAAAAATACTTACAAAATATTTCATGCTATGATTATATATTTTTTGTAGGAATCATTTGATGACAACTTCAGAGAGTCAAAGTTACGCGACAAACGTTTATGATATATTTAGAATCGTAAAATGGACGAGATATTTCTTATGACTATGGAAAGTGGTTTGTCTTTTTCAATTATCGAGAAAGAGAAGATGAGTTAGTATGGTTTAACGCCGCTTTTAGCAATATTCCAGCAATATCACGGCGGGGGACACCAGAAATGGGCTTCACACATTGTACCCATAATGGGAATCGAACCCGGGTCTTCGGCGTGACGAGCGAACTCTTTAACCACAAGACTACCCGACCGCCCCTCGAGACAGATAGAAACGAATATTATCACCATTTGATTCGGTGCACGAGTTCTTTTTTCGAATTAGTCATTCCATAAGGTGACTTCTTGAGTCCTGTTGAATGATGGTTTCATACCATCACTGCACCGATGTTGAAACCATCTTCCACCATTTTAAATACAATTGTGTCCTGAACTAATCTATCCTTTTTCTAAACCTAATAGAATGCATAGAAGATAGATGGAACCGGTATGTTTTATGTATTGTATTCTGGCCTCCCGTCTCTCTTTGTTGGTATGGTTCTGTATATAATACAGGTGTGGATCGGTTAACATCGCTTTGAACAGTAGTTCACAGTAGTTCACGGCCTGTCAGTTTGATGAGGAAGAAAAGTCCATAACCCAACAAGGACAGGGTGTTGACAAACCATTGATCATAATTGGGGCGAATCTAGGATGAGAACCCAGGACCTACGATGCCCGATCACGGGTATGGTGCTGACTGACAAAGAGTAATAGTCAGGGCCACCCGTGCTCAATATGTGGATATCGCAACTGGATCCATGTCAAGTTACCACTTAGCATGATTTGGCTCAGTTATCAGTGAAGGCATAGGTGATAATGGGGGCTGGGTATCATTGAATACACACAGACAGCCACTGTAACACAATATAGATACGCCGCTACAAACAACGTCGGTGTGCTTGGGGTTCATTGCTTTCACTTAAAATACTTGTGATTCATTTTCAGAAATGTATTATTCCAACTTTGATATTGTTCAGCAAATTTGTGACGGGTGCCACCGGTAGGGTAGGATACGCTCATTTTTTACGAACACCCGCAATCATCACTATTTGATAGTGATTCATAAACACATATTCATAATATAGTCGGAATCGTACTCTTGTACCATGACAGAATCGTACCCCTCTGCTCTTGTACCATGACAGAATCGTTGCACATCATTATCAGAGAGCACAACAACATTTGCCACAGGGGACTGCAACAAGTAAATGCACGTTTGCCCATGCTTGAAACTGGATGAACACATCGTCATGTTGTGATGTCTTTGATGTCAGTCAGAGTCAGAAAAGCAGGGCATGAAAACGGCGCGATGTTTGGATCTGCTATCAAAGCAGCATGCAGGTGATAGACAGCGAGAAGGCCTCAAAGCTTCGTGACTGCCAGCACAATAAGAAATGACCTGCAAGACGCCAGTGGCGTTAACGTCTCTACTTCGTGTATAATCGTCTCTGTCAAGGTTGGTCTCCGGTCACGGAGGGCAAGCATTCGAATCTCACTGACCCGACATGTCACAACAGACCAGGATTGGGCTACAGTTCGTTTCAGTGATGAATACTAAGCTCTTTAGGCGTCGTTTCGTCCAAAAGAATGTCATGAATGAGTGAGTGTGTGATTGAGTATTGTTTAACTTTGTCTGAACAGTTTTTACGATGTCACTGAGTGTCAGCCAGATGCGGGAGGAAAGCCGGAAGTGAGGTAGGTACAAAACAAGCAACATAAATAATCATGGCGAACCGGGAATTCGAACTAACGATCATATGTTTCTGAAGTTAACGCATATCCGTGAGCCCTCATGGATTTGATAAGTTGACGGATACCGGAATTAAATTTAATAGAAATGCAAAGAGTTTTTTTCTTGCTGTGAAATTCGTTTCGTGTATAGAAAAAACCCGTCACCGACAATAAGGATGTATGAAATAACGTCTAAAGCAACAATGAAAGAACTGTTTTGATTATTAGAAAAGCAGCTCCAGGGCCCTTGCGAGTTTGGTTTCAGAACAACTGGAGCTAACAAAAGACAACTGGGGTATAGACAAAAAGAGTAAAACCATGTCTTCGTGTGCGTAGATTAATTCACTTAGTACCCATGCGCACCAATAATCAAAAAGGGCGACCATGTAACAATGCAACATCAGTAATATCAGGCTTTGTCGCAATGTCGCGGTGTGGCGCATTTTAGATGTGGCGACAATTCGACAATGCGACAACGCGATATATTTTAACCTGAACAAAAGTCGCGATCTCGCATTGTCGACCTTTGGTAAAAATAAAAAAAGGTTACTCAAAGCGCTACAATGCGACCATGCGACAATGCGACACATGGTCATAATGACGCATTGTCGCGCTTTGTTTAATTTTGCAACTGTTTGATTGTTCTTATAAGGACGACGCCGCGACAATGTCCCTTCCATAGTCTCTCGCTGAAGTGCATTAATCTGTCATGGGCCCTGAAGCGACTCTGTCCTACTGAACTGCATAACGATGTCCCGCTTTGTCAGGTTTACACACACGTGTGTGAAGGGGTGTGATACAGCTCCTCAACAAATTAAACACTGAAGTATGTTTGAACAAAATCCGAATACATATGAGTTAGTTTATGTGTGTACAATGGCTGTTACAAGGGACAGAATAAACAGTCAGGTCTTGCTTTAAGTTTACTTAAGGCAATGGCTCGTTTGTTTATTGATAACATATTTTCTTAGGGTGTGTTGAACGTGGGCATGTTTACGGCAAACGGTATCTTTTGTTTATTGTACATAGTTTTCCTTCCCAACAAACATGCAAATTGTGACTATGCATCAGACACCAAAGTCCTGTGCCCTTCTTATCTGAATTACATTGCTTCATAAATAGTTAACAACACTTGAAGCTGTTCCAATATATTTCTCCCATGTATAGTATAACAATATAACAGTGTTGGATTCAGGGTATAACGCGGCAGTTTTGGGGGGCAGGTGTCGGGGGAGTGTTGGCCACACACATTTTGTTTAACATTTGATGACATTTTGACATTTAGTATGCATTGCCATGTTGATAAAGTAAATAAAATAAAAGTTAACATACAGTGTTTGTGATTTTTTTTAAGCTTTTGGGTGCACACCACGCACCCATATACCCCACTATCCGAATCATGGATCCTCCCCTGATATAACGTAATCTATATACAATTCGGAATGTCAGTTGTGTCGTTTGCACTTGAATAATACAAGCGGCAAACTTGTTTTTTCCAGTTTGAAGACTTTGTGATAGAGACACATTGATCTTTACAGGTCAGCGTGTCTCCATTACAAACCTGATACAAAGCAGTTCACGAATGATCAGTTGGTAATCTATACCCAGTTGAAACCCTGTGACCTGTTCTGTGAAGTGACTTTTGTCACACAAAATATGCATTTCAACTTGCCCTTTCTACGCACAGACGTATCCACGCGTGACGGCAATCCGAGAATTAGTATCACGACTGGTATCCACACAATAACAAGCCTGTTGATTCAACCGTGACAGTCATTCAGGAAGTTATATCGGGTGGCGAGACGCGGCCAGTCAACCTTTCCCACTATCGACGCGAGGAAACATTAAAGGCTAGATTTGTGTTAAACTAGTGATGACAGGGTCTAAATGTGTGTGTATCTCGGCTACAGTGCTCCCGTCAGGCCACAGTGATCGCGTTAGTGATACAATGAATGTACATGCTTGGATGTCATATAGGGGAGGGGTAATAGGGTTTAGCCTCGCGCGCCAGATTATTGTACTTATATAACGACGTGCATGCACCTGTGAGTGGGGGTTGGTGCTGGCAATCATCCGGGCTGATGCCGATTAACAGTGCTATCCCACTTATATACTATGCCGCAGTTTAACACGAATATCCCACTCAGACACACTATACTGACTACGAACCGACCAGTCTTTGTTTTAGCCCCTTAATGCCGATCGCAAGACAGGGTAGCAACAAGTGCCATCTTTGAACATCTTTTGGTATGACGCGGCCGGGGATCGAACCTCGGATCTTTCGCTCTCCGGGCGGACGCTCTACCACTAGACCACGGAGGCACGTAAAGCATATTAGGATGACATTCCACCATTGCATACTTCATTACCATGTATGATATGATTATATTGTAACAGTAAACAAATTATACACTTTTGTCAATTGTCTATTTGGCGACATTTGAGTATATTGAGAGAATTCGCTGGTATAATTTTCCTAATATATGACACAAGGTGATTTCAGGTACCAGTTCAACAATGACAATGTTGTCTGATATACCATTCGGTACACGTGTCTCAACGATTGTGTAAAAATAGAACTCATTAATGTACAATGATACTCAAATATCCTGTGATCAATCTCATGTAGGTAACGAATGAACTTACCTGCTGCGAGACTCAGACTGGCCACCCAAAACACAACCCTGGCCCACACCGCCATTCTGACACTCTGGCGCACAAACCAGGAAGTATATTACGTTTCTATTTAGATCTGTTCATTGTGAACCACCAAGAAGTGAATTCTGTTGAACGAATGTGACTGATATTTATGACACCATGGGTCTCACATGACACACAAACTATCTATTGACATTTGATGTGCCCAAATAGCCGAAACGACATGCTCAGTAAAATGAACAAAAATAGCGTTTTAAAAAGGATAGTTGCTGTTTGGGTTTGTCTGTATGAAGGAAGTAGATCAGGCATGGCAACACACATATTTACATATAATGTAATGCATGGCTCGTAACACGTCAAACATGCATACATTCCCCAGGGAAAAGACTTCATCGAGTGCACTTCCCCATAACCAGGTGAAGTCATGTGTCAGCCTCGCATGAGTACAACGATGTATGTTCCTTCTACTTTGATGTTGTGACATTGTCTCCCGTAGTATGTCAGGATGTCGACCTGTTGCTAGCTGCTTATTATTTAATCGATTACGTTGCAGATTATATCCAAGGGTTCTCGTAGTTTATATAAAATCAGTAAATGGGCATCCGATGTTTACAACGTGTTGTGTGACTGACTGTTGCTCATGATGTCAACCACTGGTTTGGCTAGTCCAGACTATTATTTACATTGTGATAATAACATTCACGTATTTGTTTTAAACACGTTTGGAAAAAAAATTAATGATGAACAATTTGTGCATAAACTAAAAATGAAAAGAGGTTGAGAGGAAGTACGGAAATATGACAATGTCATGCACTGTATACTGAACAGAAGGTATATCCACCGTCACCGTAAAGGAAAACACAAGAGGATTCTCACGAGCCGACAGTTACGACAAATGGCTCCAATTTTAGACATGATTATCTTAAACAAAACATAAATGACAACTGTTTGTAGTTTGTATTCATACTTTGTGAGTCGCTCTTGTGTGCTGCGCGTGAAATGTATCAAATGCTGCTGACACACGCGCTCTGTCGCAAGTTGATCAGTACATGGTTTACAATTTCGTGGGGCCCTCAACAAGTATTTTATAAATCGCGAGCACGTTTTGAGAAAATGACATGTAGAGCCCGGGACAAGGACACATGTGTTTTTTTAGGTTGTTGTTTTACATTTCTCATAAAGTGTTATCACATCACTTTTAACATGAATATTGTTTTAGGTAACATTGTTTTATAACCACACAATACATATTACTTTTTTAGCCTCATGATATTATAAAATATTTATAACAATTATTTAATTTAGTTATTTCACACAGTGTATATATCGCTGTCGCCGAGTGCACGACCTCCATCATACGATGCGGGTTCGCGTCGATGTAGATATAATTTTCTCTAAGATTGAAGTCAAAGCATTAAATGACATGTGGTTTCAAGATGACCAGGGCATAGCTTATTGACAATGAACTGTCCTTTATAGGAAAATAATGGGTTGTGTAAACAATAGGATGATACCACACATGCGATTTAAAAGAAATGGATCCCCACTTCGTGTCATTCAGCTACGGTAAGGGAGGCACAAGATATTTACTCTTCAGTCTTGATTCAAGTTTTACCACATGCGGTCAGCCTTAATGTGTCAAGATGAAGTAATTACATGTTAATGATATTAGATAGGCAAGTGTATTTTAACATTTTATATAACTCAACCTTTCGCTCACAGAAAACAATCCTCAAATCTATGGGGCACGGGTGGCCCACTCGTCCGAGGCGGTGCGCTTCGCTGTGTAGAGTTGCGTCCCTTGGGCACACCAGAAATCTATGATTGTGGGTTCGAATCCCGGTTCGCCCCGATTATGTTTCTAGGTTTGTCAACACCATACCGGTGCTCGTGGGTTTTACCGAAGCGTTAAACGTAGGAGACCTGCATCACTTCGGGCTTTCCTCCCACATTAAGCTGACACGCTTATAAATGGAAAATACTGTTAAAAGCGGTGTTAAACCCAACCCAGTCACTCAATCTTTCAATCCATAACTGTTCATATTAAGACAAAATAAATAATTCATACGGTTATACAAGACATGTTACTGAAACACAAGCAGCATGGAATATGTACGTGGGCAGGTGCACGGATGTGAAGGTGCAAGTTTATGATTAAATGTCCGATAAACAAAAATGGATAGAAGCCTGACAATTCGAGTTGTGGTACACGTATTGCAACAGGGAACTGAAATGGCTTTGAAAACAAAGCTGTAAGAATTTTTTCTGGTTCTTTATAAGTTCAAAAACAGTAACGGTAAACAACCGTTCCGAGCAATATCCAGAAGAACGGCCACTTCATGTATTAAGATATGTTTGGTGCAATTCGTGAATTGAATTGATCGCCAGTATTCCGAGAATGTCATATTTCGAGGAAAGATGAGGATAGACTGGTTAAAATGTGTCGGCTGAGTGACAGTGTGATATCGGGACCATCGCTGATAGTTTATGCTTGAACCGGATTTAAATATTTACAGGGAGCCGTGATATGTCTTGATGTGCTGGATGTATCGCAATGTCACTCATGATGTGATTATTACAAGCGCATTGCCTGTCTGTTCTGTACACAACTAGACACGGTCGATGTTATAACTACTGCTGGCAATTCTACACGGTGTCAGCTACGCTATCAAAATGTTAAAACTAAATGTATCATGTCATTATCATTTGTCAGAAATAATATAGGTTTGCTGCGAGTTCTAAATGCTGCTTAAGTATATTTGTTTTTGCGATAAAACCAAGCGTCCGGTATGCTACAGTTTCAGTGTAGGAAGATGTATCAAGGAAGATGCGTACGATTACAGTCGATGCAAAACATACATGCTGTATTCAGAAATAATATTAATGTAGTAGCTTGAACACAAGTGTTTCTGATGAAAAGAACACGTGTATTTACCAGCGTTACTTTCATGTAACAATGAAGTGATAATTATGGGTAATTTTTTGTCACTTTTTACAATATCAACCTAAGACTCCCATATCATTCCTAGACCCTAATATCAGCCCAATACTTCTGTATCAGTCCCAGACTTCTGTATCAGCCCCGGACTTCTGTATCAGCCCAAGGCTTCTGTATCAGTCCCAGACGTCTGTATCAGCCCAAGGCTTCTGTATCAGTCCCAGACTTCTGTATCAGCCCATGGCTTCTGTATCAGTCCCAGACTTCTGTATCAGCCCAAAGCTTCTGTATCAGTCCCAGGCGTCTGTATCAGCCCAAGGCTTCTGTATCATTCCCAGACGTCTGTATCAGCCCAAGGCTTCTGTATCAGTCCCAGACTTCTGTATCAGCCCAAGGCTTCTGTATCAGTCCCAGACTTCTGTATCAGCCCAAGGCTTCTGTATGAGTCCCAGGCGTCTGTATCAGCCCAAGGCTTCTGTATAAGTTCCAGATGTCTGTATCAGCCCCGGTTTCTGTATCAGCCCAAAGCTTCTGTATCAGTCCCAGACGTCTATATCAGCCCAAGGCTTCTGTATCAGTCCCAGACTTCTGTATCAGCCCAAGGCTTCTGTATCAGTCCCAGGCGTCTGTATCAGCCCAATGCTTCTGTATCAGTCCCAGACTTCTGTATCAGCCCAAGGCTTCTGTTTCAGTCCCAGACGTCTGTATCAGCCCAAGGCTTCTGTATCAGTCCCAGACTTCTGTATCAGCCCAAAGCTTCTGTATCAGTCCCAGGCGTCTGTATCAGCCCAAGGCTTCTGTATAAGTTCCAGATGTCTGTATCAGCCCCGGTTTCTGTATCAGCCCAAAGCTTCTGTATCAGTCCCAGACGTCTATATCAGCCCAAGGCTTCTGTATCAGTCCCAGACTTCTGTATCAGCCCAAGGCTTCTGTATCAGTCCCAGGCGTCTGTATCAGCCCAAGGCTTCTGTATCAGTCCCAGACTTCTGTATCAGCCCAAGGCTTCTGTATCAGTCCCAGGCTTCTGTATCAGCCCAAGGCTTCTGTATAAGTTCCAGATGTCTGTATCAGCCCAAGGCTTCTGTATCATTCCCAGACTTCTATATCAACCGAAGATATCTATATCATCCCCAGACTTCTGTATCAGTCCCAGACTTCTGTATCAGTCTAAGGCGTCTGCATCAGTCAAAGACTTCTGTATCAGTCAAAGACTTCTGCATCAGCCCAAGGCTTCCGAATCAGTCCAAGTCGACAAAGGTAGTCTGTATTCACAATTTATATATACTTACTGATGGTTATATTATTAGTATAAGAAGTAATATTATTAACACTAGCTGTAGTATCACAGTAAGTTATTGAGCAACTTTCTTTCCTATAGATTTGTGTATATTTCAAATTTCATTGGAGATGTGACGTTAGTCTAGAAACACAATTAGAGCGAATAAGTGTGAAATGAAACTATGCAGAAACATTAATTTGGGACTGGTGTCGGGTACCTTTTAAGCTTAAAGGGAATACATTCATCACACGCTTTCATGGAATGCTATAGTGCCATAAAATCAATGAAATTCAGTGGTCCAAACGAAATGTTTCTGCCCAAACTGAATCAGATATGTACTATGCTATCAAATCCAACACAATCTATTCGAAACTATAAAAAAGGTGTCAATACATTTTTCTCGAATAAAGGAGTTGACATAATAGAAAAAGTGTTTAAATTGTTCAAAGCTATGATAAGGATTGCTGCCAGCTCTAAAGTTGACATGTTTTTGACGAGCTATATCTGCAATGTCAAAATCTATACGTTAATGTTGAAGGACCTTAAGTTCAACTTTTAAATTTGAGGAATTTTGATCAAACAAGCCAAATATGGACATGAAAAAATATATGGCAATATAGAGGCATGTTGAGATGTGAGTGAGTGAGTTTAACGCCGCTTTTAACAGTATTCCAGGTATATCACGGCGTCTCAGCTTAATGTCGGAGGAAAGCCCGAAGCGATGCAGGTCTCAGACGTTTACCACTTTAAACACAAAGGGCACGGATATGGTGCTGACAAACCTAGAAACAATCGGGGCGAACCGGGATTCGAACCCACAATCATAGGTGTATGTCGTGCCCAAGGGACGGGACTGCACAGCGAATCGCGGCGCCTTAGACGACTGAATCATCCGTGCCCCTGTTGAGATGTGTGAAAAAATTATATAATGACAGTAAATGTAATTTGTCCACTGAAACCGTTATGTTTAGTCTTTTTGGCTGAATAAGAAAACAGCTGTATACATCGATCTAAGTGTAAAACAGAAAAGGCGGTCTCACTGGTCTTCTCTGTTCAGGGGCCGCCTCCGTGGTATAGTGGTAGAGCGTCCGCCCGGAGAGCGGAAGGTCCGGGGTTCGATCCCCGGCCGCGTAATACCAAAAGACGTTAAAAGATGGTACTTGTTGCTACCCTGTCTGGCGCTGTAAGGGCTAAAAAAAGGACTGGTCGGCTCGGAGTCAGTATAGTGTGTCTGAGTGGGGTATTCATGTTAAACTGCGGCATGGTATCTCAGTGAGCTAGCATTATAAATTGGCATCAGTCCGAACTAGTACAAGCAGCCACACACACACACACACACACACACACACGTACGTGCACGTCGCTATATAAGTGCAATAATCTTGGACGCGACGTTAAACCCCATTTCACCTCACCTCACCTCTGTTCAGGTGTCTTAATCAGTGTAAGGGAATGGTAATTTGTTGGTTAAGGAACGATATCACATCATCGACATATTTGAAGCTTGAGTAAAGTTCTTGGACGAATAATCTTGTGTTGACTTTGCCAATCAGAGCAGAAATTACGGTAACATTTACACAATGAAACAGATCAGTAAGCAGGGGAGCATAATGGGTTTGTGTGTTTGTTGTTTTACGCCTCACTCATCGATACTTCAGCTATATGACGGCGGTCTATAAATAATCGAGTCTGGACCAGACAATCCAGAGATTGAGATGACCCGTGAAGATCCGGGTAGAATATGTCTTCAGCTACCCATGCTTGCCGTAACAGGCGACAATGCTTGTCGTAAGAGGCGACTAACGGGGGTTGCTGAAGCCATATTCTACCCCGTATCTTAATGTGTCCCATGTGTCAGAAGGCCACTGTCAAAGCATAGGATCTTTGAAACCTTTGTGAAAAGCAGGCCCTTTTACCCAACCTTTGCTGCCCGCTCCAGGTAGAAGTCTCTAAATGAGAGGCTGTGGATGGTGACCTATGAACAGGAGAAAGCACCCACCACGAGTGGGGGATGCTTGGGAAGACTCACATACTGACATGTGGAGGGTTACAAAATCAAGTATTTCTGTGGGTGAAGGAGTTATGGGTGTTGTTTGGGACAAGGTATCACCACAAGCTCCAATTAAACTCCTCAGGGCTGGATGCAGACGCAACCAATTAGTGCAGCCTTGAACTACATCCACTACTGCAAACTCTCTCTAGAGGGAGTTAGGTATGGACAACCAGCCTTGAAAGAACAGAGAGACATGTAGGTTTCTTGGGTTTGTTCAAGCAAGTGTATTCACCAATCAATCATCAACAATCATTAAAAACGTAAACAATTTACATTTTATCATACATAATCAATGTAAACCATGAACATAAACATAACGGTAGTTATATTCTAATACAAACAACATAATGTACAAAAGATTATACTCTCTGGTGAGATTACGTAAGACAATCTATGGTAAGAAGAGGTCATTCTCCAAGGAATGTAATGTCTTACTTGGACAGGTTTGGTATAGATTATAACTGTAGCATATATGAATAAAGATAACAATATTGAGTCATATGATGGTACAAATGCACTCAGTCACATGAGATAAATATTACATAAAAGCACATGCATTTGTAAACTGTAAAATACTAATGCATTACCTTTGTAACTATGAGTATAAATGCACGAGCTAGTAATAGTACTTGTTATAGTTCGACGATCACCTTGTACAACTGGACGAAGACCTAGACTATGCATAAATCTTACATGCTTAAATCGGTCATAAAAGGTACAGAATGGGACGGGAATCATACACTCGACTCTACTTATTCCAGGCATGCTGATGACCACCGTTGTGGTCAAGACGTCGCTTTCTGCCTTAGAAATTTCGGCCTCTGTGGGACTCATGTGAGCGCGTAAGGTACACATATCTAATGTGATTTTTAATTTTAATAATATGTCTTTCTTTTTTACATTGATAACATTCTATTTTCATATTGGTATGATTTGATTGTTTTAAATTAATAAAATCTCTTTGGCTGTTCTGTTTATATACGTTTGAGAAGCCGACCATCCTTCTGAAATAGAGTTAGTTTTGCCTTCGATAGTGCATCTGTTAGCCTTAGGAGATCTACGACAATAGACAAATAGACAATTCACAAGCTTTCTAAAATATCCACTAAGTGCAATTTGTGATAGTCCCATTTAGATATGGGTATTGACATCAATTCCTGTTACATTGTCTGACCGATGGGGCATCTGATTAATTTGGCGTAAACCGTGCTTGTGTATCATTAACAACTGGCTCTGATGATGTAATTTGAAAATATTTGCCTCATGCTTTTAATAGTGACTTTACAAAGTGGGAGGTCAGGACGAATTTCCCAGTCAAAGTTTATTTTAATTACTGCTGAACGAGCAGTCAAACATGCACTGGCTTATAGGAAACATTTATTAGTGCTGATGATGGAATTATGGGACAAGAAAGGCTGGTACCGATATGATGTATGTAACACTTAAATGTATGAAATCTAACTGCTCGTGGTTTGATAAGTAGCTAGAGCTGCTGTTGTATACTGTTGATACTACATAATAGATAAAAAATAATATCAAACAGTTTAGAGTGATGGAGTGAATTTAGTTTTACCAGATTCTGGCAATATTCCAGCAAACATCACGACTGGGCAGACCAGAAGTTGGCCTCAAAACATTGTACAGCATAGCCACATGTGGAATCGAACTCGTGCCTACAGGGTGACCAGCGAACTCATTAACGACTAGGCTACACCCCCGCCTCTAGAAAGGTTAAGTAGGTTGGTCGGTTGGTTTGTTGTTTAACGCCGCACTCAGCAATAGTCCAGCTATATGACGGCTGTCTGTAAATAATCGAGTCTGGACCAGACAATCCAGTGATTAATATCATGAGCATCGATCCACGTAATTGGGATCGATGACATGAATCCACCAAGTCAGCGAGCTTGACCATCCGATCTCGTTAGTCGCCTCTTACGACAAGCATAGTCACCTTTTACGACAAGCATGGGTTGCTGAAGACCTATTCTACCCCGGAATCTTCATGGGTTAGAAATGTTAAGAGATTTACATGCACCGTTATGGTATCATCAACACGCGTCTTCCTGTATTCTTGCAATGACGAAACGAAGAAAATACTAATTAGTTAACTGTAAACATGTTTGTTTGGTCTGATGTTTTACGCTGCACTCAGCAATATTCCAGCTATATGACGGCGGTCTGTAAATAATCGAGTCTGGAGCAACACAATCCAGTGATTGAAATCATGAGCCTCTTACGGCAAGCACAGTCGCCTTTTTACGGCAAGCTTTGGTTGTTCTGAAGACCTGTTCTACCCCGGATCTCTGTAAACATGTAAGTAACCAGCTCTACAGCTGCAGCAAGTCTTTGTATTATCACACATTACACAAAGTATCGCTTAGGTCAAATCTCAGGGCGGTCGGTTAGCCTAGTGGTTAAACCGTTCGCTCGTCACGCCAAAGACTCGGGTACGATTCCCGACATGGGTACAATGTGTGGAGCCCATTTCTGGTGTCCCCCGTCATAATATTGCTGGAATATCAATCAGTTTATTCATCTATAACTGTAAGGCCACAGGCCCATAGTACAGAATACATGACAATGTGGAAGCGGTTAGGAATGTTACAAGGATTCATTTCTTAATAACATGGCATGATATATAAAGAGAGAGAGATTTTGTATAGCCGTTTTGCTCACATGTGAAATTAAAGAGATAAACTTGTATTTATTTGGATGTACATAGTACATCTGTTCAATATATTTTTTCCTTAAATTATCATATTTACTACATACAAGTAGAAAATGAAATTCATCTTCGACAACATTTAAAGAACATTGTTTACATAATCTTAAACATTTGGGTATTTTGTTGTGCCTGCCAAATTTCATTTTCTACTTGTATGTTGTAAATATGATAATTTAAGGAAAAAATATATTGAACAGAAATACTATGTACATCCAAATACGTCATACGTTGTTGCAGAGCACAGTGAGTCGGGAACTAGCTGGAAGCTACGGATAGGACCGTTGCTTTTATCATTTCAAAACGAAATGTAAACTGTCGCCATTAATTTCGCTATACTTATGGTGAGCGTCTGTCACGTTAACTCACAACTTACATATACATAGTCCCGTCCAGAACGGTGGGTGTAGCCCAGTGGTTTAAGCGTTCGCTCGTCACACTGAAGACCCGAGTTCGATTCCCCACATGGGTACAATGTGTGGAGCCCATTTCTGGCGTCCCCCGCCGTGATCTTGCTGGGATATTGCTAAAAGGGGGGTCAAACTATACTCACTAATTCACTCTTATCCAGAAACGTCTTTACACATCACAACACCTGGTGATGACGTACCACCAACCCTTGCACGGAGACAGAAGGCTGTTATGATGCCAAAAACCTGAAAAAAAGGGAAACTATATTAATCAAAATAGTCTGGTTTGGTAAGGTCGTTCTAATTTGTCTCCACTGTGGCTTTGGGCACACACAAAAAGACAGACCATATATCAGTCACAGGTTTTGTCGAAGACAAACTACATCGACCACGTACACAACACAATCTCAGTACTGGTCAGGCTCGCTGACTTGGTTGATGCATGTTATCGGTTCCAATTGTTTGGATCGATGCTGATGATGTCAATCACTGGATTATCTGGTCCAGACTCGATTATTTACAGACCGGTGCAAAACAACAAACAAGCCAACCAATTATTACTATTGTCCAGAGCTAAGCATAGACTTAGCATAGTTAAGCATAGACTTACATTTGTCTTATCGCTGCATGAAATGGGCACGGCTCCAAAGGTATTTTTTGCATTTGAAGGCCCTTATTTCAAAACACATTCAGAAAGACACATTAACATTACACTTACTAAGAATAGCAGAATGATTGCAGATACTATGCCAATAGTGGTGTTGTACGTCTTCAACGTATGCGACACAAGCTTGTCATAACAGCCCTGAAAAAAAAACAAATAAGTGCACATGTAAGAAAAAATAATGTTTCGAGTGCATCATTTTATGCACGGCATTATGATTATGGCAAAAAACTGTCGCTGAACTTTCATCAACAACTTATCACCAAATATATCTGCTTCAGATAATACGGTATCAAGCTTGTTTGTTGTTTAACGCCACAATCCAATGACTGACATCATGAGCATCAATCCACGCAATTGAGAGACGTGTCAGCTTAATGTGGGAGGAAAGCCCGAAGTGATGCAGGTCTTAGACGTTTACCTGTTCGGTGAAACCCACGAGCACGGGTATGGTGCTGACAAACCTAGAAACATAATCGGGGCGAACCGGGATTCGAACCGGGTTTCTGGCGTTCTAAGGGACGCAACTCTGCACAGCGAATCGCGGCGCCTTAGACGACTGGGCCACCCGTGCCCCCAGAACCTACACAGGGGAATAAAACATGTAATGGGAAAACTAAATCAAAATAAACAAGAAAACAGCATTATCACTATCCCTCGCCATGGGGAACTTTAGAATTTTGTTTATCCATATAGCAGTGAAAAGAAACTATTAAAAAAACCTATAAAACTTTAAAAAACGTTGGCTGCTTTATGTCATCAAAAAAAAGAAGATTAAATGACAAATTAATACAAGCAAGCTCCGACGTTGATACAGTTTGGTCCTCAATCTATGAAGGTTCATACTCCAATGAACTCACACAAAGTGAAGGTCAATTCTTAAGTAAAATCTGAATGTACGACACCAATTTTCGAACTCATTTAAGATCGTGACCAGTAACATCAGTGTGTTCAATTTCATTTCGTTAACTTGAATAGCGTTTCTGAAAATTTGTCCACATTGAGAAGCGGATGGACGGACGGACGAACTCTGTTCCTATATCTCCCCCGCCCCCTCTCCCCTCCCACCCAATGTGGGGTCGGCAAGTACTCACATTGGTGTATAAATAAGGGTTGGTCTTATTAAACCTTTCCGTGTGTGGATTGAGATGGTTAGGTGGCCCGGGGAAGTAGGTTTGTCCGGTACAGACGGCCAAGTCTCCTCCATGACAGCAGCTGTCGGGGACCTTCTGCACCGTGTTACCTTTTGATGGAAATCGTGCCTTGTCTGATGACGGCGCATTCGGTTACACATGGATATTGCATTGAAACAACTCAATAAAGACATACAGAAAGAGCAGAAAAGTTCATATAAACAATAGGCAAAGTGATCAGAACTAGCACTGGTGCCGTGTGTTTAACACCCTGGATTTGGAGTGAATGAATCATGTCCACAAGTATTTTTTATTACGATGTATAAACTTGAGGGCAGACTATTGAGCTGGATCGACGATATGTTTTACCATTATTACAATCACATGGCGTGGATTTGAACCAATGTCTCATATGGTGAATCATGTACTGTTATATAATTTTGGGGACAATAGATTTGCACTAAAATAGGATTACAACATTGCAACAAATACACATTCCATCCAAAATGTGAACAAGAAATTCATCAACAAGTGGCAATGAGGCTAAGAGAAACATGAACAAAAATGTCTAAAAGAAAGCAAAAGACTTTCACTGAGTGTGTGTGTCTGTTTGTCTGAGTGGCCATGTATTCGTGTGTGTGACCCTCTCTGTGTATGTGTATGTGTGTCCTTGTCTCTGTTTGTGTTTG
Organism: Haliotis cracherodii; assembly: GCF_022045235.1. Taxonomy (NCBI): domain Eukaryota; kingdom Metazoa; phylum Mollusca; class Gastropoda; order Lepetellida; family Haliotidae; genus Haliotis; species Haliotis cracherodii. Next base: position 9,807,729 of record NW_027266297.1, read on the forward strand.
TGTGTGTGTGTGTGTGTGTCTGTGAATGTCCCTGTCTGTGTATATCTGTGTGTGTCCCTGTCTATGTGTGTGTCCTGTCTGTGTGTGTACCTGTCTGTATATGTTTTTGTGTGTCCTGTCTGTGTATGTCCGTGTGTGTGCACATGTGTGTATGTGTCACTGTATGTGGGTCACTGTGTGTGTGTATGTTTGTCTGTCTGAGTGGCCATGTATTCGTGTCCTTGTCCCTGTCTGTGTATGTCTATGTGTGTCCTTGTCCCTGTTTGTGTATGTGTATGTGTGTCCTTGTCTCTGTGTGTGTTTGTGTGTGTATATCTGTGAATGTCCCTGTTTGTGTATGTGTATGCGTGTCCTTGTCTCTGTGTGTGTTTGTGTGTGTATATCTGTGAATGTCCCTGTTTGTGTATGTCTATGTGTGTCCTTGTCTCTGTGTGTGTTTGTGTGTGTATATCTGTGAATGTCCCTCTTTGTGTATGTGTATGCGTGTCCTTGTCTCTGTGTGTGTTTGTGTGTGTATATCTGTGAATGTCCCTGTTTGTGTATGTGTATGTGTGTCTTTGTCTCTGTGTGTGTTTGTGTGTGTGTGTCTGTGAATGTCCCTGTCTGTGTATGTCTATGTGTGTCCTTGTCTCTGTGTGTGTTTGTGTGTGTATATCTGTGAATGTCCCTGTTTGTGTATGTGTATGTGTGTCTTTGTCTCTGTGTGTGTTTGTGTGTGTGTGTCTGTGAATGTCCCTGTCTGTGTAAGTCTGTGTGTGTCCCTGTCTGTGTGTGTGTCCTGTATGTGTGTGTCCCTGTCTGTGTATGTCCGTGTGTGTGCACATGTGTGTATGTGCCTTTCTGTGTGTGTCCTGCCTCTGTGTGTATGTATGTGTGTGCATGTGCCTGTGTATCTCTTGTCTGGTGGTAGAGCATCCGCCCGGAGAGCGGAAGGTCCGGGGTTCGATCCCCTGCCGCGTAATACAAAAAGACGTTAAAAGATGGTACTTGTTGTTACCCTGTCTGGCGCTCGGCATTAAGGGGCTAAAACAAGGACTGGTCGGCTCGGAGTCTGTATACTGTGTCTGAGTGGCATATTCATGTTAAACTATGGCATGGTATCTCAGTGAGTTAGCACTATAAATCGGCAACAGTCCGGAGTAGTACAAGCAGCCACACAAACACACACACGTACATGCACGTCGCTATATAAGTGCAATAATCTTGGACGCGACGTTAAACCCCACTTCACCTCACCTTGTCTGTGTGTGTCCCTGTCTGTGTGTCTGAGTGTCCCTGTATGTGTGCATCCCTGTCTGTGTATGTCCGTGTCTGCACTCTTATACATACAAGGAATAGTCACCTTCTTCATACTGTTGCAGGTACCAAAGCGTTCTCGTGGAATAGTACGGCCAGGAGTCTGCTGAAGAGACGTTGCCAGAAATGCCACAGCAGCCCAGCTGAAGACAGAATAAGGCCATACAGGTTCTTGTCAAAGCAGTGAAACCCCGTTATGTCAGGAAACACCGTTACGTCAGGAAATACCTTTATGTCAGGAAACACCGTTATATGTCCTGCAACACCGTTATGTCAGGAAAACCCTATAAGTCTGGTAATCCCTCTTCCCGGAGGACTTCACACTTCCAAAAGGGTTGTTGTTTCTCCCTTGGGAACGCCAGAAATCTATGGTCGTGGGTTCGAATCCCGGTTCGCCCCGATTATGTTTCTAGGTTTGTCAGCACCATACCCGTGCTCGTGGGTTTCACCGAACAGGTAAACGTCTGAGACCTGCATCACTTCGGGCGTTCCTCCAACATCAAGCTGACACGCCGCGATATAACTGGAATACTGTTAAAAGCGGCGTTAAACCCAACTCACTCACTCACTCACTCACACTGTCAGAGTGCGAGCCCTACCTGTCGCTGCATGGAGTCCCACGCCTCTGTGATTAGCTTATTCTCCGGTATGGTCTGTGTGTCCCTTCCATAGAGCTCCGATAACGAATCACGCATAACGCTCTTAATGCGTGAGGCAAGCTAAACGAAATGGGTTGTAGTTAACATTTGAACAATAGTTACATCAATGTAAGATGATACTTCATTCACAGCTTCAGTGATCACTTAAAGGAAGGAAATTAAATGTACACTTTAAAGCTTTCGTAACACCATGCCGCAATATTACTTACTCTCTTATTCAAAATATAAAAATAACAAGTGATGTGGATCGACCCCCACTCCCAACAGCATTTTAAGCTTTAAAGTGGTTTTATCACGACGTGTAAGCTTAAAGTGGTTTTATCATGGCGTGTAAGCTTAAAATGGTTTTATCATGGCGTGTAAGCTTAAAGTGGTTTTATCACGGCGTGTAAGCTTAAAGTGGTTTTATCACGGCGTGTAAACTTAAAGTGGTTTTATCACGGCATGTAACCTTAATGTGGTTTTATCACGGCGTGTAAGCTTAAAGTGGTTTTATCACGGCGTGTAAGCTTAAAGTGGTTTTATCACGGCGTGTAAGCTCAAAGTGGTTTAATCACGGGGTGTAAGCTTAAAGTGGTTTTATCATGGCGTGTAAGCTTAAAGTGGTTTTATCACTGCAGGAAAGCTTAAAGTGGTTTTATCACGGCATGTAAGCTCAAAGTGGTTTTATCACGGTGTGTAAGCTTAAACTGGTTTTATCATGGCGGATCAGCTTAAAGTGGTTTTATCATGGCGTGTCAGCTTAAAGTGGTTTTATCATGGCATGTAAACTGATCGTGGTTTTATCACGGTGTGTAAGCTTAAAGTGGTTTTATCACGGCGTGTAAGCTTAAAATGGTTTTATCATGGCAAGTAAACTTATAGTGGTTTTATCACGGCGTGTAAGCTTAAAGTGGTTTTATTACCGATAATCAAATTATTCTACTGTTATCTGGTCTCCTTACCGATATAAATTTGAGTCTGGCCGTTCTGTTCTGTTTCAACTGAATTATTACATAAAGCGTGTGTTAATATTTGAATTAAAGTACAGTTTGAGCTGCAATTTTGAAAAGAATATTTCCCCCAAAATGATATTTACTTTACTGTACCAAATTAATCATGTCATGAAATGAACAAAAACCCAACTAATTAATGGCCAGTAAATGTTCAATCTACATGTGATCTTTATAAAATTTACAGAAACAGATAACTCTTTAACAGTTTGTATTTAAATATTTCAAATGCATAAATTGATATTGACATTACTATAAACTTAAAGTATAAACAGAATTATTTTTAATTTCCTTGCGTAATGCAATCATAACTCATTTATTCCCTTTGTTTAATTGTGAAACCCATCTGGTTTTATGCCCACAAACATGTTTTGAAACTTTTAAAACAAAAAGATTTCTTTTGTGCAAGCAATTGCCATGTATTATTGATTATTAATCATATCAATTTATATGTAAGAATATTGTTGTGCTTACTGTGTCATTTTGCAATAGTTATATTGTTATGATGTAATATTTTACTATTGTTAACACTCTGGTGAGGTGACGGATATCTGGGGGAGCTTCCTGCTGACAGTAACACACTTGTTACAATGTGCGTCCTGTCAAAGGACGAGGAAGTGAAAAGCCATATTCATTCAATCAACAAATGTGCTTCCTGTCACATTTTACTTAAATAGGACGAGGAAGTGAAAAGCCTTATTCACTCACAAAACAACATGGCCAATATTTATCAGACACTAAAAAAGCACATTGTACCATTTGTCCACATGCAAGAAAATTATTTTCTCCGGGAATTTAATTAGGTGCTTTTGACTGACCAAGACACCCAGTCCATGTTAAGTTTTGAAAACTTATATTGTGTTTGTTTTTCTTTGTTAAATATGAGAAATGCAGATTGTTCCATCAACATAATTTGTACCGATACATATATTTTATCTTGGCTTGATTACCAATTGAAGTTGATTCCCTTTTATCTTTTGTTATTTTATCTGTACTCATATCTGATCAAGACATTTTCAAACTATTCATGATAAATGTATTGGTAGCTTCCTTTTGATATACAATTACCTATCATCATACAGGATTAGGTGAGGGTGTTCAAGAAGTTGGTGGTTGTATCAATTCTTATATTTCTTCAATTTTATGCATTATTTATATTTATAAATTTTTAGTTTCCTTTTAACTTATTTTAAACAGTTCACACATTATTAATTTTGTCGTGCACAGCGCAATTTCAATCAGCAATAATCAGTTAAGTAAGTGATGTTTGAAGAACAAGTAAAGTATCATCTGTCATTGTACACACTGAACAGAGTTATCGCCCCTTCTGAATATTTATTTTGACACACGAATTATTTTGTGAACTATATTCATTTACATCGTAATATGTTAAGATGAAAATCATAGCAGAAAAGGTGTCTTTAGTCAACTGGACTCATGGCAAAACGATAGTGCGTTGTGCAGCAAACACCACTATGAAACGTGAAATAAACATGATCGACGATCTCGAGTTCGCCAAGCCACGCATTGACTGAGCACACTGACTTGTTTCATGTTATGCGGTTCATATACGATACAAAACTTCTGTCATTGAATGTATTGTCACATTGTACCTATATGCCGACGAGGATATGATAAAACAATCTATTTCTGAAATACATATCTCGAAATGAACCTTTCGATTCACTCCCGGGATCCTGACAGCAAAGTGCTAATTCCAGTTTATTACAAGCATATTTTAGTTGGACCTTATGATTATATGTGACATATCTTCTGTATTAGATACAGAGGATACCATTGTTTGCTTGTTTGAAATGTCCATCAGTGAAATGCACAACATGCTGTCTGTTCCATATGAGCTAATGCGACTCAGACTGCATGGAGCATTGCTCTCCAAGCCTCGTTTTCGATCCAAAATGACGAAAGTGTGAAAAATGTCAATAGTCCATGCTTGTCGTAAGAGGCGACGAACGGGATCGGGTGGTCAGGCACGCTGACTTGGTTGATGCATGTCATTGTATCCCAATTGCATATATCGATGCTTATGATGTCAATCACTGGATTGCCTGGCCCAGAATAGTTTATTTACACACCCCGTCATATAGCTGGAATATTGCTGAGTGCGGGTTTAACAACAAACGAACAAATAAACAAACTTACAGAGTCTGAAAGAGAAGTCTTGAAGGAGAACGAAAATCCTGCCATCACGCACAGTATTATTAATACTAGTATTAATATTGAGCCGTACTGAAACACAAGCAGATACACATGGTCACAATAAACACAGCTACTTTACATAGTTGATACAAAATGATTCCCAATAAATGTGAAACCATGTTCATTCAGAGAGTGCCATTTTCCAATCGTTTGGGTTACGGAATTCCCAGACATCTCCGACAATAAGTGTCCGGAATGTGGAATTTCTGGACTGAGAGGGTTTAGCTGTACTTGGTTGTAAATTGTAATAGCAATTAATGTGACATACAGCTTGTGTTTACATCGTGTTAAGTGATATCATGATGTGTCTGACACAAAATTATGTATGTACATTTCATTTCAGAATATGAAAAAGATCACACATTTTGTAATTTTTAAAATCACATTTACGACTAAGCTGATCTTGCTACAAGGAAATACATTGTACACAAACAAACATACTCAAATCTTTAGTTGATAATTATTGTATACTTACATAAGCTAAGATACATTTATTTTCTCGTATCGAACCGTAGAACCCTAAGATAGCAAGGGGGACCACAACCACGCCCACTACGACAAGGAGGTATGTGGATACATGGTGAAGTTGATAATCCAGTTCATTTGCGTCCAAAAACAGCCCAAATTCCCCCTTGATGTTGATGGCATTCGACTCAGTTACCAGAGACAACACACCCCAAACAACTGCTGCACACCCAAGTACCTGGAAACAGAAGCAATCAGAGTCAGCTTGACAGCAGAGTCATAGTTTGGATGTCATATCTGACTATTTGACATATTTTTGGAATGACACAGTATGATGTCAAGAGTGAGTGAGTGAGTCTAAATCACAGTTGGGATGCCATATTTGTTACATTTATCTTGATGGAGTACCACAGAAGGATATTAGAGTGAATGAGTCTGAGTCAGCGTGTTCATGTCATATATATCTGATTATATTTATCTGACATATTTATCTTCAGTATGTTATCAGAGAGAGTGCGTGAAGGAGAGTCATATTCTAGAGGTCATATCTGTCTATTCAACATATGTATCTTCATGGAATGCCACAGTGTGGGAGAGTGAGTGAATGAGAGTCATATTCTAGAGGTCATATCTGACTATTCAACATATGTATCTTCATGGAATGCCACAGTGTGGGAGAGTGGGTGAATGAAAGTCCTATTCTAGAGGTCATATCTGACTAGTCGACATATGTATCTTCATGGAATGCCACAGTGTGGGAGAGTGAGTGAATGAGAGTCCTATTCTAGAGGTCATATCTGACTATTCGACATATGTATCTTCATGGAATGCCACACTGTCGGAGAGTGAGTGAATGAGAGTCATATTCTAGAGGTCATATCTGACTATTCGATATATGTATCTTCATGGAATGCCACAGTGTCGGAGAGTGGGTGAATGAGAGTCCTATTCTAGAGGTCATATCTGACTATTCGATATATGTATCTTCATGGAATGCCACAGTGTGGGAGAGTGTGTGACTCTTGACATATGAAGACTAAGACATGAATATCTGCATTGCTAATATTCGGTTTTAGATAATGACAACAAAAGTAGCTTCATACCCACCTTTTCCAGAATGCCCCCAAAACCTCCCACAGAATCATGACAGCTATGGTGACAGCTATCCTCACCAATGCCTATCTATATTCATTTTGATACCTAACGGGGTCAAATGCAGCACACTTTAGTCCTACGCATCAAACAATCCAAAAATGGAAACTTCCGGTTTAATGACATAAAAAATATGCCCAATCCAAGACAACTTTAAAACAGAAAATTACATGTTTCTAGAAGTTATATGTACTTCGGGTTTAATTACCTTGGCCCTCAATTTCAGCCAATCAAGTGATTGATAATGTGCCTGTTGAAAACAGGGGTATAAGCTCTATGTTCAGGCTTTGCTTTGAGGATGACTTTGACCCTTGGCATACTACATCAATGTGTCAAAAGTATTGCATGATATGATACCCCTAAGATGTCCAAGCTCTAAGATGTCATAAACTCAGAACATGCCCATTTACATGGAGCTACTTAAATATATACTACTCAAAGTATGCTAAGGATCACCACTTTAACAGGTAATACGTCAAATGTGTGCGTATGTTGAAATAGCAAAAGAACAATATTGCGTGAAGACATGTTTAATAAACAAAAGTCTGTCAAACAACATAAAACCAATAATCAGTCAGATAACCCATCTGTCCACAACTGAAACGTCACAAAAATCACCAAAACAATTTCAATTGTCCAAACAAATAACTCCCAGTAGCGCATATGTGATCCAAGTGAAGCTATCACATGCTCCCAAAAAGTGTCTGGATGATTGCCAAGGGAAGATTGTTCCACTCTGCAGTAAGAGCATTATCGAGTTTCTGTAGAGTTGTCGGAAGGACAGGGCGTTGTGAGAGGGCAAACTGCAGCTCGTTCCACATGTGATCGATAGGGTTGAGATCTGGTGACCGGAAAGCCACCCCATGCGGACAATGATCTCCTTCTCTGAGTGGACAACGTGCCATCGTGCCGCGCTGTAAGACAAGGGAATCGGTTCTTTCAGCTCCACTGAACCCCTTCCAAATCCGGACGAAGCGCAATCAGGAAAGCCTGTCTTCGCGCTGTGTGGTTGAACGCTGTCGACCATCCGCATGTCGCTGGGTAGCTGATCGAAGCGTCTGGTGTCGATTCCGTCCGTTGTGTAGACCCAGTTCAAAGCATGCCTATGCATCTGCCTAATTCTTTGGTCGTCAAACGACGTCTTGGACGCTGAGGGGGCATAAGTGCAATCAGCTCTTGCGATCCTCAGTCCAACAATTCTTTCACGATACATGCAAATACAGGATTCAAAGCATCCCGTTCCCATGACCGTATGGCTCTCTTCATCCATCATAGAACTGAGTTCCCAAAGTGGTTACCCAATCATTGTGTTCTGGGATATTTCAATCTTCATTTGTTGGATGATTTTTTTTTATATCATCAAAACTTGATCCTCAGGAAAACTTTGAGTAGTATCATATAATTAATTATGATTTTCGTGTTACCGATTCTGTGGATATTGTACTCGTCGTCTCATGGCTAAGTTACCTCCGTAAGTCTGAGCATCTCCATGGTGTCAGTAAATTCAAGCAAACAATAATTGACTTGCCTTTGCATGTGTTTGTGACAGGTGGCACCGGTAGGGCAGGATATGCTCACCGTTTCACGAACACCCGGTGTCATCACTATGTGATAGTGATTCATTATCACATGCTTATGATACAATCGGAATCGTACTATCGACTCTGCTGTATGCAGAAATTTCTATTAGATGTGGGAAGGGTTTTGTCACTTTTTTTACTTACAAAAAAACAGATATTGTACAGGAACAGAATCCCTCGGAGACAAGGGTTACTTCTGCCCTTGTCGCGTGATGGCTGAAAAGAAAAGCGAAGACTTTAACGAGTATAACATATAATTCAAGCCAAAACTGAAAACACAATATTCATGTTAATGTTAACGCAGCAACGGCTTTATCAAAGCACGTGCCATACCAACTAGTCTCTCCAGGGGTAGCAAAAAAACTCTCCCAACCATTGCCTTGTAAACTGGATTGGTAAATTCAGGTACTGAGTTTAAGGATTATTTCGTAGAAGTATCTTACTTGTGTTTCATATTGTAATTATGTTTTTTTGGTGTCGGGGAGGGGCGGGGATGTGGGGCTTCTAGTACTTTGATCCGGTTTCTAGCATAAGGCAATAAAACTGCCCGGATGTAATCTGGATTGGTAAATTCATCATCAGGTACTGCGTTTAATTTCGTAGGGGTATTTTACTTGTGTTTCAAGTTCCTAGTACTTTGATCCGGTTTCTAGCTGAAGGCAATATAACGGCCTGGATGATTGTGGGGTTTCCGTGCCAGCTGCGGTGAGGGCTTTGGTAAGAAGAGCTGCGGTTTTTGTGGTCACTGCGGTTATGTGAGGACATTTGTGAGCATTATTAATTAGAATTATCACAATGTTTTTGCTTCAATTATATCATTTTGTCATAAAATCGTAAAAATGTAAATTCGCGAGTTGACGCGGAAAAGCACATGGCGATGCGTCACCTAATTTCGTGCTAAGCATGTTTACCAGTTGCAAACTTTCGTAAGCTTTCTTTTGCATTAATTGCAGTAAATTGTTGTACTTTTGTGTCGCTACTGACACAAGATCTTCAGATGAACATGGGAAGTTTGGACTAAACAAATTTCTATATTTTTTGTGCACCTTGAACCTATATCGTCTATATACATCTGTATAAGTATACAACTGTACATCTATATACAGTATACAACTGTACTTTACTGTACTTTTGGTACACAAGGGTAGAGAAAAACTCCAGTGCACTGATGTGTCAGAAGAAGAAGAACGTATTGAGTTCAAGATTAGTTGGCCTGAATTAATCCCACATTGTGTACATGATTTATCAATCCACGTCCAGTTCACAAATACCTTATCACACCATAACAGGAATGACAATTACCATAATTACTCTAGCATGTAAATGTCAGATGCAGTCATAACAGTTTATAACATTATCAGCCAATGTTTTTTAAAGCAACACTCAATATCACAGGAAGATGATGGCAGCTTGGAAATAATCTGGATCAGTCAATCCAGTGATTGATGTTGTGAGCATCAGGGTAAAAGGACATGCAGTCAACCAGCATTAAGTTGCCTCTTGCAACCAGTATAAGTTGTTGGGGCTAATTCAAATCTGGAATCCCCACTGATACACTGAGTGTGTGAATGACTTTGGTTTATGCCGTTTTAACAGGGTGTATCAGTTTGAACTGGGAGAAAGCCCCGTGTGGTGCGAGGCTTAGACGTTTACCACTTCGGTGAAACCCACGAGCACGGACATGGTGCTGACAAACCTAGAAACATAATCGGGGCGAATCAGGAACGAATCCATGATCATGTTTCTGGCCCAAGGGACACAACTCGGCACCGCAAGTTACAGTGCCTTGTGCCACATGGCTGCATTGTGATGTATTGATTGTGAGTGAGTGAGTGAGTGAGTGAGTGAGTGAGTGAGTGAGTGAGTGAGTGAGTGAGTGAGTGAGTGAGTGAGTGAGTGAGTGAGTGAGTGAGTGAGTGAGTGAGTGAGTGAGTGAGTGAGTGAGTGAGTGAGTGAGTGAGTGAGTGAGTGAGTGAGTGAGTGAGTGAGTGAGTGAGTGAGTGAGTGAGTGAGTGAGTGAGTGAGTGAGTGAGTGAGTGAGTGAGTGAGTGAGTGAGTGAGTGAGTGAGTGAGTGAGTGAGTGAGTGAGTGAGTGAGTGAGTGAGTGAGTGAGTGAGTGAGTGAGTGAGTGAGTGAGTGAGTGAGTGAGTGAGTGAGTGAGTGAGTGAGTGAGTGAGTGAGTGAGTGAGTGAGTGAGTGAGTGAGTGAGTGAGTGAGTGAGTGAGTGAGTGAGTGAGTGAGTGAGTGAGTGAGTGAGTGAGTGAGTGAGTGAGTGAGTGAGTGAGTGAGTGAGTGAGTGAGTGAGTGAGTGAGTGAGTGAGTGAGTGAGTGAGTGAGTGAGTGAGTGAGTGAGTGAGAATGGTTTTACGCCGCTTTTAGCAATCTCCAGCAATATCACGGCGGGGGAAACCAGAAAATGGGCTTCACATATTGTACCCATGTCGGGAATCGAACCCGGGTCTTCGGCGTGACGAGCGAACGCTTTAACCACTAGGCTACCCGACCGCCCCGATGTATTGATTGTATCAACTCGAATGGAAAGTGTTTTGTGGAGCGTAGTACGGATAAATAGCTTGTACATATTCAATACACGACATATTTGATAACATTTTCAATAAAGTTTCCTACCCTTAACAAACTTGCAGAAATAGTGCCCCAACACTGTAGCTCACCTGATATGTGGTGAACAGTCTAAAATGTTCATATATCGTTTAACATGTTGCATAAATATTTGTTTGTTTCTTTGTTAAACTCGGCACTCATATTCCAGCTGTATGACGGTGGCCTGTACATACTCGAGTCTCGGCCAGACAATCCAGTGATTGACATCATGAGCATCGTTCTGAGCAATCGGGATAAGTTGACTTGCATCAACCAAGTCAGCGAGCCTGACCACCCGATCCCGTTAGTCAGCGATATACATGTGTAATTAAAAATACGCGAGGCTTAGCACTTATTAAATACAAATATATATTCAGACCATTAGCGTTGTAGTTGTATGTGTTATGCAAATACGCCGATTATCTGTAGCTCTGCATCTCCCCCAAGAACTTTATAGATACAGAGGGGCGGTGGGGTAGCCTAGATCGCTCGTCACGCCGAAACCTCGGGTTCGATTCCCTACATGGGAACAATGTGTGAAGCCCATTTCTGGTGTCCCCCTCCATGATATTGCCTTTACTCAATTCAATTAACTATAAACTAAGCGTCAAACTGTAACTGTAATTGAGATGCATGACAGGGTGGTGTCAGATCATTCTTCACTCAGATAGAAGTTAGTGTATTATGCAAACGAATTTTGTCCAAAACCCTCTGGTCGTGGGTTACTAGATTCACATGACCTGGCACCATTTCACGTATATGCTTTGGGCGAAGTTCGAGTATTTATTATATCTTGTGGCACAAAAATCAAAATATTATGAACTACCTGCCTGGTTGTTGGACAGCTTTTGCTTATTATCCCCTTCTGTATGGTTGTATTGTCGTCATTGTATTCGAGTCTGTCCCAGATAATGGGAGACGGCTCTGTTTGACGTGTTTACATAATGATTTACAGGGCGCTTCAATTGTGCTGTAATGTTATCAAATTGCTATGTAGTGCCACTCAAAATAAATATATTATTATCAAATTATTTCTTATCAATAATCGGGTTGGGGAAGGCGCTTGGATTTAATTGTCTCAGAAAGTTCTTGAAAAAATAATCTTGCTTCAATCTTTTAAAAACATCATCGTTGCCAGGTGAAAAAATATTCAGGCTCATAGTTTTAATTGAAAAAAAGATATCTGGCTTTGTAGCTGTAGCTCTCAGCAAACTTAGATCGATCCCGATGTCGTTTGAAACCACTCGTTCCGTTCCTAATCTACAAGAAACTGAGTGTTGGAATGAGCCGATATGGCCCCAGCTGAAAGCGGCCCCCGACGTAAGAATCTGAATTCACGAGTACATGAAGTTGCCAAGTCCGCGAGCCTGACCACCTATCCTGTTACGGCAAGCGTGGGTCGCTGAAGACCTATTCTACCCCAGATCTTCACGGGTCAGTTAGTTTAAGGGCAGCATAATGTTTTGATGGGTAATGTATTTGGTGTCATACAGTAAAGTGATTCAAGTGTTGTTCGTTCATAATCCATACGTCCAGGACAAATAACTCGTCAAACACACAAAAAGACGTGCGCATGAATACATCGCTATCCTACATATCAATTCATAAAAAAATGGCTGCCGATGGATCACACAGGAACTGTAAAACGCATCTATATTTCCTCTAATACATTCCGAGTCAACGGCTCTCTAGGAATTAATAGACCGCCTAGCGTCGAATAGAGGAAATACGGTATAGTTTGATAGTGGATATTTTTGCCACGGCATGATGCTTAGGGCATTAACACTGACTGCTTCGTTGATGAGATTAAAAGACTTTACTATGAGGAGATAATCCTACTGTGTTTTGAAAATTGATGTAGGCCTAGTCCCACTGTAGAGTAGATGCCTCATTTTAATTGGAACCGAGCGTTTTGTTCTGTCATGACATAGGCCTAATTTCTGGAGATTCGAACACGCGCTCGCAACTTGATGACGTTATTTTTGATAGGGGAGTGTCTAGTGAGTTGTTCCTGATAAATGTAACTGGGCAACGCATATTTACGCGATTGCCGAACGATCGCATCCAAAACCAGGAGTGATATGACAATCGGTACTGGGAGAAATGGTACAGGTAATCGAATATGGGGAAATACCCACCTGTGCAGAAAATGGACTTGTCCGACATTGCCAAGGTTGGATTCTATTGAGGGAGTCATCATTATTCAAGTACCGGTAAATATTTATAAAGCTTGTACATTTTACCATCATCCTAAAGAGGCTGTACATCATGTTGATATCTCATATAAGAAATAGACAACTTGTGGTCGTTGTATATCGTACAATAAAACACTGCAGGGAGTTAAACCGTGAGGGGTGTAGCCCCGAGTGGTTTATTCTCTCTGCAGCGTTTTATTGTACGATAAACAGCTCCCACTCGTCCTTTATACATAAATACTAGTATATATATAATACGAACATTGTTTCTGGAGGCCGAAGATCCTAAGGCAGTCTCTTCACTTTTAGGATCACCATCCCTGCCTGTTTCCACAGTCATTTTCCTCTCGACATGTAAAGTTCTCTCCGAGTACTAGGCCTACAGAGTAGATCCACTACCGTATGAGGAGATATGCCTAGTGTTTATGAGCTGTTTAAACCATACTCGGAACACCTTCAACAGTGTTTCCGAACAAAACTACGCCGTGCGCACTTTAAGACCCGAAGCTGAGCGACGCCAACAGGGCTATTATTCGTAAATAGCGCTCTGAGTCACTGCGTTGTGTTGTTTTGAAATGTCCAGGGTGAGATTGTGTCCGGGTTTGCTCCGAATACATTCCCATCCTATGTTATAATCGTGCCTCTCAATGTGAGTCGCCTGATATAGCGTGCTACAAGTATATCCCGGTAGGCCCGCGAACATTATGACATCTTTACACAGGTTTGCAAAATAAATTCCTTCATGGTGCATGGTTGAAATTTAAACGGAAACTATAATTTCTGTTGAAATATTGCAGACATAACTCATTACCCAATTGCCTCTGTTCATGTGCTAATCACAGGACCAAAGACCGGACTTTTTCACCGTTGAAGTATGCAAGCTGTGACAGGATGTTTCCTGATATAAACAAAATTTGGGCGTTTTTTTCATATAAAGCTGTACACCTTCGAAACACGTGACCATCGTGTATTGCCGTATGCACAAGCACCAGTGTCGTGAATGCAATGACCGGATTTGTCAACTTCTGAAGTTGACACCCTTGTTACAACCCTTTATGTAAAAAAAATTACATTAAGGGTTATGTGTTAACTCTTAATGTAAAAAAAATTACATTAAGAGTAACAACCCACAACCCTTAATTTTTTTTACATTAAGGGTTAATATCTACAGAAGCCTTTTAGGGCCATGTCCAAAAAAAATTCATATCCCTATTAACTGGAAATTTCCACTTAGTATCTGGAAAATTCCACTTAGTATCTGGAAATTTCCACTTAGTATATGGAAATTTCCACTTATTAACTGGAAATTTCCACTTAGTATCTGGAGATTTCCACTTAGTATCTGGAAATTTCCACTTATATGCTTTAAATAGAGTCAACAGCTATATTGGAATACCTATTAACCTCAAACTATGGAGAGGTGAGTTAACATCATTCGAACATACGTATGCTTAGGTTTGAGCAATAAAGACATTCTATATTTTCTGGCTCATGATCACAAGATTTTGATAAGTGAACGCACACTGAAAAGAAAACTTCCAAAAATGAAGCTCTATTGGAGAAAAGGAAAATCAAAGCTGGTTGATGTCGCTCTCTTCATCTTGTGTGATCAAGTCTCTGAGTTTTTCACTTTTATCAACTCGTGGTGATATATTTGATATCAAAAGACACTTGAGTGAAATTTTATTTATCACCCAATATCATTCTACACGAGGAAACATCCAGAAAACACTGCCTGGCTAAGCAGCTCTACTTCCATCAGGCATTGTCATAATGACGTCAAAGCCATTGTTACGTGACGTCATAAAGTATACTGAACAGCATTGAAAACGCACCACCATGAAAATGGATGTATTTTTATCCGGGCTTAAGTCATATGGAAATATATAAGTGAATGAGTAACATACGACGTTCTGGACGAAGCATGAAGAAGAACAGTTCGTCAAAACACATTCCTATTTTTTTTGTGAGCGACATCGCCAAAACGCAACACATTGCGTGCACATCATGGATTACGTGTTTTGTTTCACGGGAAGTATGCAGAATAGGGCTATAGAAGACAGACTTTTAAAAGCCACATCACTTGTTGCTGCAGACGTAAAGGGTACTGACACAAGAAATGCCAAGATTAACAGCAGAGGAACGTGAACGTGAACGAGCCTTGGGCATGCTTCAAGTTGATACGTCAAGTAGAGTCGTTGCACAACGGTTTCAATGCCATCATTCAACAGTCCTCAGGCTAATGAGCAGATACCAGCAGACAAGAACCACCAGAGATCGACCACGTCCGGGTCAACGTCGTTTAACTACACCACGTCAGGATCGCCATATTGTTCGTCGGGGTTTGATCAGCGCTGACACCGTACGTCGACGTCTCCGCTCAGCAGGGCTAGTTGCTCGACGTCCATATGTTGGACCCATACTCACTGATCGACATCGAAATGAACGTCTGCGTTGGGCCAAAAGGCATCGTCAGTGGAGATTGCGGCAGTGGCATGGTGTGCTGTTCTCTGATGAGTCCCGTTTTCATTTACGGAATGCTGACGGTCGACTGCAAGTGTGGCGTCGACGTGGAGAACGTTACCACAATGACTGTGTTGTACAGACAGATCGATGGGGGGAGGGAGTGTCATGGTGTGGGGCGGCATCAGTCAAAACCAATGAACAGAGCTCAATGTTTGTCGTGGAAGAGTTAATGCCCTTTACTACAGGAATAACATATTGGCAAATCACGCCATCCCATTCTTTCATAAGCACCAGGATATGCACACCTTCCAGCACGAAAATGCAAGAGCGCACACAGCACGTGTTTCAACACAGTACCTAGCGAACAGTAATGTGCCTCTGCTTCCATGACTAGCCCTGTCACCCGATCTATCGCCAATTGAACATCTATGGGATTACCGTCGTCTGCAAGTACAGAACCTGAGAGAACTTGAAGATACACTACGTCAAGAGTGGAATGCCCCAGAACACTCGCAGACTTATTCGATCAATGAGAAGACGTTGCATGTGTTGCTGCCAATGGCGGACATACCAGATATTGACTTTTCATTTTAACCCTATGTGTCTTCCTTACACTGATGACGTAAATGTAATTACTCTGTGGTATTCCTGTTTCCTTTGTCGTCTTTCTTAATAATCCGTCTATGTCTGTTCTAATTAAAATCGGTCATTGCTCAAGTTGTTTTCGTAATATTTCAAGATTTATTGCTGGTGCGTTTTCAATGCTGTTCAGTGTATGTATGCATTGTGATACCATTGTCATGTTGCACCACTATCACTGTCACTGATAATAAATTCATGGCCCCTGAAAATTCAAAAAAAGCCAGAAAGTAAACCCAACGCAGAGACGCACTCTAAACAAAACCGGCCCGTCGACTCGGTTACAAAGCCCAATGCACAGCCGCAACGGACTTGCGACAAAACAGAAGTAATGGGCGCCCTTGTAACAACGGACTTAAAAAAAATTATAAACAATGTCAAACTTGCAATCTCACAACTTTTGTAAAGGGTGTGGATGAAATAATGTTCTCAAACTAGCAGTGTTCTCTCATGCTCCCAGTTTCTGTAATACTTAGGGAGGTGGGTCTTTAGCACCATTGTGTCGTGGATAGTGTTGTCTTTCAGTATTTATATTCCACTGCGAGAATATGCATCCAGAGCGACATCTGGATAATGGACTTTGTGTAAAGTTTACACAAAGTCCATCATCCAGATGTCGCTCTTCAGCACAGACGTGAATTCGGACCTGAACTCAAGATAGTTGTCGTACTGCTCGGGTAGTTCCAGCACATAACCACAGGTGTGAACCACAGGACGACGTTCTATTCCCTTCAGTGTGTTGAACCTCACAGCGACGATGGATTTCTGCTTCTCAGAAGCATCGATTGGCTGGAGATCAGAACCGGTACAAAATCTGAGTAGCTTTGCCAACATATCGGAGTCTAGTTCTTTAACAAACTTGATAAGAAACTTTGAAGTAGCCGTTTGACAAGATGACATGGTTTCTGGAAATGTGAAGAGTTTGACCACCTTTCTGACATTTGGGATCTGTCCACATGATCATTCCTCAGAAAGTATTGCATCTGCTCAACAGATGTATTTTCCGTCCCCGCATCAGAGCGCACTCTCTCTGGGCATCCTTGATATGTTGATACAGCATCAATGAAATAACTTGCTACCAGCTTTGGATTGTTATTCGTGTTCCATGCATGTAACCATATGATGTTACGTGAAAATCGATCAATGCATCCATGAATGCAAATTCCGTAGGGCTTCAATTTGTCATGCCCATTGATATGCCACACAGAGTTAGGTCCTGATGAAAGGTACTTTCGGCGCTCCAGTCTTCTTTTACTACAACGTTTCACACCCCGAGGATCAACGATACCAAACAATATTCTTACAGTTTCTTTGTCAACAGTCAAACCATTTTCCCTACACCCTTGATGCATCCATCGATAGCCATGTAGCATACCAGAGGTTTCACATTCAGACAAGATGAAGAGAGCGACATCAACCAGCTTTGATTTTCCTTTTCTCCGATAGAGCTTCATTTTTGGAAGTTTTTTTTTCAGTGTGCGTTCACTTATCAAAATCTTGTGATCATGAGCCAGAAAATATAGAATGTCTTTATTGCTCAAACCTAAGCATACGTATGTTCGAATGATGTTAACACACCTCTCCATAGTTTGAGGTTAATAGGTATTCCAATATAGCTGTTGACTCTATTTAAAGCATTTAAGTGGAAATTTCCAGATTCTAAGTGGAAATTTCCAGATACTAAGTGTAAATTTCCAGTTAGTAAGTGGAAATTTCCATATACTAAGTGGAAATTTCCAGATACTAAGTGGAAATTTCCAGTTAATAGGGATATGATTTTTTTGGGACATGGCCCTAAAAGGCTTCCGTAGATACCTATTGCTATGTTCACGTTTTTTTATTGTTTTTGCTCGGTTTCTTGCAATTATTCGTAATAAGCGACAGAGTGAGAAACTGACTTTGCTCAGATCTGAGAACAAGAGGGGCTATTATAAGAATGGCAGGCTCGTTATTGAGGACATGCCAGCTACTACACTGGAAGGTGATGAGCATCAGTTGTCGGCTCCAGTCGCAGATCACGACTCAAATGGAACATCGTCAACCGTGGATCAGGAGCGGGTGCTGTCAAGGACGAAGGTTATGCAAAAGCATAACAAAATACATTGCAAGGAATATAGAAGATTTAACCATCAAACTGTCCGACATTGGCTTTGTTTCTTTTGTATCTAAACATGACATTGTTGCTTTATTTGAAAAATAGTCAATAGAAAATTACTTTGGTGACATTTTTCCAGAATATAATAAACTTTTATGTTTACCAGCCACAAAAAAGTCCAAGTTCGGGAGGAATACCTTTGATAAAATATTCACTGGTAAGACGTGTTATTGATTTTCGATACAGATAACATGCTATTACTATTCTGTTGGATAAAAGTATGTTTGGTTTCAGTAAAGCTACATTATGTGTGTTTACATATATTCAGCCGGAGAGATCGACCTGGTAATAATAATAAAGATAAAAACAAAATGGGAGAGAGATTTTGTTCTATTTTTATTGAGTACACTGGAAGAGGACACAGCTGTTTCTATCATTGTACTTGGCTTTGTTTGTTTGTTTGTTTGTTTGTTTGCCTGTTGTTTAACGCCGCACTATTCCAGCTACATGGCAGTGGTCTGTAAATGTAGAAAATCCAATAGTCGACATCATGAGCATCGATCCACGCATTTGGGATATGATGACATGAATCAACCAAGTCCCGTTGGTCGCCTCTTACGACAAGCATAGTCGCCTTTTACGACAATAATGGGTTGATGAACACCTATTCTACCCCGGATCTTCACAGGTCCATTGCACATGAACAGTAGAACCGGTGTGACGCGGGACTATGTGGAGAACGATGTTATTCACCATGTTGAAAGTAATAATTACTTAGTAGACGTTTTTACACAATTTGAGATGGAAAGATATTCTTGTGATAAATTACTTTGGAAAAACTCTTTTGGAAATGTGATCAAATCTGAACATACATATTGTGAATGGGAGATTAGGAACTGACTATCAAATCGGTGACTGAACATTTATTGGGCATTTAGTGAGTGCGTGAGTTGGGTTTAACGCCATTTTTAACAGTATTCCAGTTATATCACAGCGTGTCAGCTTAATGTAGGAGGAAAGCCCGAAGTGATGCAGGCCTTAGACGTTTTCCACTTCGTTGAAACACACAAGTACGGGCATGGTGCTGACAAATCTAGAAACATCATCGGGGCGAACCAGGATTCGAACCTACAATCATAGGTTTCTAGCGTGCCCAAGGGACGCAACTCTGCACAGCGAATCGCGGCGCCTCAGACGACTGGGCCACCCGTGCCTCTTATTGGGCATTTAGGGTGTAGTGTGATAGATTATGGTTTGGCATCGAGTGACATGTTCCCCGATGATGATGAATGTCTCTGTAAAAAACATGAACGGTGTCATTATGTAAATGCGTTCAGAAACAACTAAAGATAACGCATACCTTATTAAGTAAAACAAAGTTTGCAATGAATACAGATAACTGTGTGGAATCAAGAATGACCAGTTTGCACAATGTAAAAGGAGTGACCTAGAAAATGCAGCAGCGGTTGACTCTAAACGATTCTGGGACATTATAAAACGTGTGTCTGCACGACCGCAACGACACAACCCTATTGATATACAAGACTGGGGGACAATTTCTTGTCGCTGAATTCTAAACCAATGGGTATTCAGGATAATCTTGGTGAGGACATTGTGACAGATCATGGTTATGTGCCAGAACTGACAATTGACATATTAGAATCCACAATCACCAGATCCGAACTTTTTGAAACCAACATGTACAGTGCCTAGAAACATAATATACTACTCAAAATTTGATAAGGATCGTAGATATTTTTCTTAATAAAAAAACAAAATAACTGCATAACTGGCAATATTGTGTTCAAGTGAAATCAAAAACGTCTCCAACACACGTGCACGTGCATTTCATGCCATGGGAAATGCGTTTCACATCACAGTTCATGCTTTTGCTACCATTGCACGATTTCCAATCAGGCAACGGTGTCTGATTCATTCTGAAACTCTAAACTCAATTGAGTGTTTACACTACGTTTATCTACGCAATGCCCCCTCAACGTGTAAGGCGTCGCCTGACGACAGAACGACTGGGCAGATGTATTGGAATGCTTGATGCTGGCTATTCACAACGTGACGTTGCCAATGCACTAAACGTCAGCCAGAGCGTTGTAAGCAGGGCCTGGTCCCGACAGCAAAATTGTGGTACAGCAGCACACCGACATGGGGGTGGTCGTCAGAGGTCGACAACCCAACGCCAGGATCATTTTGTGGCTCTTCAGGCACGACGTCATCCCTTCTGGACAGCAACCAGCCTACGTAACGACCTCCTGAACGCCTCGGGGGTGAATGTGTCCACTCAGACGATACGGAATCGTCTTCACAATGCAGGTCTCTACTCGAGAAGGGCATGTGTCCGAATCCCCCTGACTGTTCGACACCGGCGGGAGCGATTGGAATGGGCTGAAGATCATGTCACTTGGACACGGAACGATTGGGTTCCAGTTCTGTTCACCGATGAGTCCAGGTATTGTTTGGACTTTACAGACAGGAGGCAGCGGGTGTGGCGACGACAACGTGAACGTTTCCATGATGCCAACATCAGTGAACATGACCGTTATGGTGGTGGTTCCATCATGGTCTGGGGTGGAATCAACAGAGATGGAAGGACAGATCTTCATGTCCTGGAGAGAGGAACAATGACGGGGGTGAGGTACCGGGATGAGATCCTCGATGTGTACGTCAGACCCTACGCTGGTGCTGTTGGCCCTGAGTTCATCCTGATGGATGATAACGCCCGTCCTCATCGCGCCAGGGTGGTTGAGCAGTACCTTGAGCAGGAGACAATTGTCCGCATGGATTGGCCAGCGCGCTCGCCGGACTTGAACCCGATTGAGCATGTCTGGAACATGCTGCAGGTTGCCCTTTCACGCCGTAGAGCACAACCAACGACTTTGGCAGAGCTCGGACATGCCCTCGTGGAAGAGTGGAACAACCTTCCCATTGGGAACATCCGGGTGCTTATTGACAGCATATCTCGACGTTGTCAGGCCGTCATTGATGCAAGGGGAGGTCATACTCGATATTGACACTTCATCGACTAAGTGTAATGATGGACTATCCCTCATAACTGTGTAATTCTTTCTCTTGTTTGCTGTTAACATTTTTTAATGAAATGCCTTTTGGTGTTTGCAGATTTCAAACATTCCATATTGATACAAGTTCATGCCGTTCATGAATTTTCATTCATAACATGATTAAACACGTTTCTGAGTCAGAGTCATGTCTTTTGTTGTTTGTGGTAACTTACACACATATCACCTAGTGATCCTTATCAAATTTTGAGTAGTATATATCAGCTGGCTTGATGACCTCTATGGAAGCCATTGTACAAAAATGGTTTGAGTGCTAAAATGTTACAATCCTTGTACAGTAATGTAAAGGCTTGTGTTCGTTCAAACAACAGAGTATCTGGTATATTTGTTGCTTCATGGGTGTGAGTCAAGGGTGTTACTGTATGCTTTGTATAGGTTATTGAGGTCAAATGCTTAAATAATATTCCAATTGAGGCAAGAAAGGTGTTCGTGGTCCCGTTAATTCGTATACATTCCTTGAAACCATACTCGCCTCACTTCTACTTCGAATGTTTTGATACAAAGATAACACCAATACTTTTATACGGGGCTGACATTTGGGGGTTCAGTGACATGGAACCGAGTCTGGCAGATGTTATATTCAGTCGCTCGCTGTTTCGAAATGTGTCGAATACTGTCTCTTGTCTCTTTAAAATATGCAGGAACCTCGTTTACCCCAAAACATGTTATAATATGTTTGCGGTTGTATATGGAATACTTCAAGGGACATTGTCGCGTTGTCGCGTTGTCGCATTGTCACCCCTGCAAAAACAAGCAAAAAGAGTCACAATTAGCCAAAGTGCGATATTGCGACATTGTCGCATTGTAAGATGTCCGAAAGGCTACAGTGACGTATTGCCTGGTACGAAGGTCTGTGGTGAGCTTATGTCAGCTCCCACAGAAGATCGAATGGTCGGTTCCTAACTGACATGAAATACTCTACAGGCCGTATGCCTAATGTTCTTTTTCGCTATTTTCAATCAACAATAGTCTTACTTCAGGATATGCTAAACTGCTATAGAAAAGGTATAGACTTCATATCCGAAAAATATAAACTGTTAGTGGCTTTATTTGACTCGGCACGGTACTAGGGAAATCTACAGGTTTTTTTTAACCAAACATCATTGCATTGGAATTCCTTTCGTTTGTAATAGCATATGATTCTGGGGTATTCTTAACTGTCATATTCGTAATACTGACAACAATACGTCCATTATTTTATGCCTAAAACTCTGTTAATGGACCATTCTAACAACCGAACAACTTGGCCTGATCTGCTTAGGCTGAGTCCTCCTTTCCGTCGTTACGGTATTAGGATAGTAACGAGGATACCTTGCAGAATATCGAAAAATAACCTTTGTAAAACAGTTTGATAAAAATCGGATAAAGGGGTTAGGGGTCATGAACCCTTTAATGAAACCTGAATATAACAACCAGGTGGTCGTTGTAGAGAGGGAATCTAAAAATGATCATTTGCACATCTAGACAAAGTAACGATCAATTAAATCTGCGAAGTTTCAAGAAAGTTCGATAAGTATTATTTCATAGTGATAACCAATAATGTAGAAAAAATTTTATCTATCACTTCAACCCTTAATGTAACAATTTTTACATTAAGAGTATTCTTTACATTAAGAGTTGTAACAAGGGTGAACCCGCAACCCTTAATGTCAAATATTTTTACATGAAAAGTAATTCATACATTAAGGGTTGTAATAAGAGTTAACACGTAACCCTTAATGTAAATATTTTTACATTAAGAGTAATTTTTACATTGAGGGTTGTAACACACCCTAGTAAATCCTTGGTCATACCTAGTTTTAATGCATTTCCCTCCATTATCCTAGGATCTATAATTTCTGCTAGTTTCAAAATTACAACGGTTTAAAAGATGTGCATTTCCTGGAAAGAGGGAAACATTTGTAAATAGAATGTGTACATGCATATGAAGTATGTATTTGAATAGTTTTTAAAGGCTCAAACTTAACTGAAACAACGTTATTCCCTCTATGTGAGATATAAAGGGTTCACAATGCTATATTTTCATGTGTACTGTGCTGCCATCAGCGCTCTTGTAACTTCATTAACCTCATAGGGGGCACGGGTGACCCAGTCGTCTGAGGCGCCGTGATTCGCTGTGCATTGTTTTCGAATCCCGGTTCGCCCCGATCAAGGTTTGTCAGCACCGTGCTCGTGGGTGTCACCAAAGTGGTAAATGTCTGAGACCTGCATCACTTCGGGCTTTCCTCCCACATTAAGCTGACACGCCGCGATGTAACTGGAATACTGTTAAAAGCGGCGTTAAACCCAACTCACTCACACTCATGAACCTCATGGCGCTCTGGGTCTGGCACAGACAAACACCACGCCGGTTTAATCACTTCCCTCGTGCGATAATAAGTGGGAAGGTGGGAGGGTTTATTAAGATTACAACTCCGGAACATAATACGAAATATCAATTCATGAACATGATGTACATATCCCCCTCCCCCTTGTGCAATGTGCAATGTCAGGAGTAGTGTAAGACAGTAGTATGGTAGCCAAGCCAGCAGGAGTTATCTCCCCTACCGGAAGTTCCGACTTCTTGGAATGCTGGGTAATGCGTGCGCCTCCAAGGTGGCGGTAAGTCTGGTTCCGTGGGGAGAAGCGCACGTAAAATCCTCCACTTCAATAATAGAAGCGCACGTAAAATACTCCACTGAAGCAAGAAAGGCTATCATGGGCATCAGGGTTGGCAAGCATCTTACTCCACACGTGTGCTATCGTTTTATATAAGCATACTGCTGGTATTTTGCAATATATATACCCATGCTTGCCGTAAAAGGCGACTATGCTTGTTGTAAGAGGCAACTAACGGGAGGGGATCCGGTGGTCAGGCTCGCTGACTTGGTTGATGCGTGGATCGATGCTCATGATATTAATCACTGCATTGTGTGGTCCAGACTCGATTATTTACAGACCACCATCATATAGCTGGAATATTGCTGAGTGCAGCGTTAAACAACAAACGAACCAACCAACACAAAAGCAATGGACACAGATGGTGCCACAGTTCTAGTTTTATTTTGGATCTATCCGCAGCCTTCGTCTCTTTTTAAATCATCGTGTATTGGAGTGACCAGAGATATTTTGGCTTTGAAATTGTGTCTGTAAATATTCGAGTCTGGACCAGACAATCCAGTAATTGACATCATGAGCATGCAATTAGAGAGTTATGGACATGGAATCATCAATCTCAGGACTGGCTTCAGTCTCGAGGATTGATCTTCTCTACCAACTACTACAGCTTTCACATTATTTACTTTCACTGTTGCAGGACATCTAACAGAAGAAATGAGCTATTGACAGCTGGACTTAAAACAAGGAAAGACCTGTGTTA
Source organism: Haliotis cracherodii (assembly GCF_022045235.1). Classification (NCBI taxonomy): domain Eukaryota; kingdom Metazoa; phylum Mollusca; class Gastropoda; order Lepetellida; family Haliotidae; genus Haliotis; species Haliotis cracherodii. The sequence continues at coordinate 9,832,536 of NW_027266297.1, forward strand.
TAGGTTCCTTGGGTTTATTCAAACAAGTCTATTCTATTCATCTACCAGAAAAGTTTATATGTATGTTAGATCATAAATGGTTTGTTGGGGCATTATGTAAATTCAGAGTGTCATTACACAATTTCAATGTAAATATTAGACGAAGATCTCAAAAAAGGAGGTTGAAATTGGTATCTGTAAAAACTGCCAATAAGGAGAAACTGAGGAGGAATTCCATGTTTTATTTGTATGTGATAAGTATGAACATCCTAGAGAAAGTATATTCCAAAGTTTAACAATATGCATGAAAACAAAACGTTAATGATCAGTCTTATAAAATCCAACAACTCCGCTGTTATATATTCACTGGCCATTTGTTGAAACATATATTCTCGGTCAGATAGTTTTTATACATCATGTATATCACATGACTAAACAAATGTAAATGTCAGTGGGCAACGTGGCCTTAAATACTGGATAAAATATGTATCCATATTCATCTACCAAACATTAATAGACATTTAACAAACACATTATATAGATGCATAACTTCATTCATAATCATGGATGACACTGATGTTCTCATATCATCTTAATCTTAGTCTGAGATGTATGACAAATGATACTCTATGACAATATTGTTTGTTTGTTTGTTTGCTTGTTGTTTAAAACCGCACTCAGCAGTATTCCCACAATATGACAGCGGTCTGTAAATAATCGAGGCTGGACCAGACGATCCAGTGATTGAGATCATGAACATTGATCCACGTAATTGGGATATGATAACATGCATCAACCAAGTCAGCGAGCCAGTGACCACCCGATCCGTTAGTCGCCTCTTACTAGAAGCATAGTCGCCTTTTTCGGCAAGCATGGGTTGGTGAAGACCTATTCTACCCCGGATCTTCACGGGTCCTATGACACTATTGAGTCTGTATGTACAGAGTGTATGGTGATGTGCATGCACACAATGTGTGTGGCTGCTTGTACTGGTCAGGGCTGAGCTGACCAGTCCTTATTGTTTGAGAGTTGATTTAGAAGTTCTGAAGCTCACAAAGAAGGATTTGCTTGTACTTGACTTGATTACTGCACATTCAAGTTTGTCCATTTCACAAAGGTCAACAACCCCTGCTTATTTTACTCACTTGTGACAGTGAAACAATCATAAAGTTTCTTGTGGATACACCTCTGACATCTCTTAATGTCCAAAACAAAAGATTTCACTATTACACAATTTCTTCGATACGAGGCTCAGCAATTACCAAGCAACCCTCGTCTCCATGGGTGAAATGGGTGTTTGACCTGGCATTCAAGATTATTGCACTTACATAGCGACATGCACTTTTGTTTGTGTGGCTGTTGTACTAGTCAAGACTATTGCCGAGGTCTCAGTGCTAGCCCAATCGCATACCATGCTGCAGCTTAACATGAATACCCCACTCAGACACAGTATACAGACTCCAAGCCCACCAGTCCTTGTTCTAGCCTCTTAATGCCGAGCACGAGGCAGGGTAACAACAAGTACCATCTTTTCCCGTCTTTTGGTATGACTCGGTCAGGGATTGAACCCACGACCAACCGCTCTCTGGGCAGATGCTCTATCCACTAGACTGCGGAGTCACAATGCCTGGTAGCAACAACAGACTTTCATATACAAATACAAATGTGTTTCTGACATAACATATTTGGTAAGCTTGCACTATATTCACTAAGACAACCATGACACCTGAACAATATGGAGCAGGCAGCCATTTTTCCTCAATGCAAACTGATCCAGTGAAGACAATACTTTTGGCCTGTCTACAGATGGAAGAGTAAACAGAGTGCTGCATATATTGTAGCTAATCAGAAATGACATGCTGAAACACACATTAAGAAATAGAAAACAAAATCATGTTTGTGGACTATAGTATAGCTGATTCATCACTGCCGCAACATGACTTACTTCAAATTGTCTAATATTAATGAGGTAGCATTGAAACAGTTAAGTAGGACTTGAGTAAATAACAATTTAGTGTGGAGGGAACTCATTACTTCACATCAAGATGCAAGAGATGTTCTAATACCACAACCAGAACTCAATGGAACACTGATCAATAGGCATAATTAGAGATAAAACAAATTGGTATAAAACAGTATAATATATTCATAAATAAGTTTTGAGTATCATGACGGGATGATTGCACATAAACCGTCTAATTTAGGACAAAACAGAAAGCCGTTTCAACTCAACAAATATCAATTGTATAAATAAAATTTTAAAAATTCCTGAATAGCAAAATACACAATTCTAGCGCAACCCCCATGTTCCTACTATTTGAGCGTTTTGTGAGTTAGGCTCTGGAAACATGATGGAAGCAAGAATGATGGAGACCAATTCTATTCCACTGTGAATAATTAAATATGAGTTGAAATGTTTGCATATTATTCCAAGAATGTGAACACTAAAATGTGCTAGAACTGTAATCTTTGAAGGAGGTCCGCTATGTCTCTGCTGCCATGCTTTGTGTCTGTTAGTTCTCCACAGACAGTTCTAACCATTCCACTGACACTTCTACTCTACATTCTCCAGTTCTAAAGTGACCACTTTATGTTTCAGTTCTGCAATAATGTACTTGGAGTTTGTTTCGCAACTTTCCCTGGTGCCGACAGCGCACATGCAACTGATCCTCAATCTCACTATACTTATGGTGAGGTGTTGGCACATTGATCTCACAACTCACATATACATTGTATACATCTTGTGGTGAGGTGAAATTGGGTCGCGTCCAAGATTATTGCACTTATATAGCAACATGCATGCACGTGTGTGTGTGTGGCTGCTTGTACTAATCCGGACTGATGCCGATTTATAGTGCTAGCAGACTGAGATAGCATGCCGCAGTTTAACATGAATACACTGTACCCCACTCAGACACAGTAAACTGACTCCGAGCGCCAGGCAGGGTAACAACAAGTACCATCTTTTAACGTCTTTTGGAATGAAGCGGGTAAGGATCGAACCCCGGGCCTTCCGCTCTCCAGGCGGATGCTCTACCACTAAACCATGGAGGCGGTACTTATGGTGAGCTGTTGGCACATTGAACTCACAAATCACACATACAGTCTTGTCCAGTAGTGCCTACACCGCTATCACCACACCTGGTGATGACATAACACTAACCCTTGCCCAGAAACAGAATGTTAATATGATGCCAAGTACCTGAAAAAAAGGAAAACTACATCAATCGATGGTTCCACGGATTATGCTGATGGTTCCAATGATGGATCAAGGGAAAGCTCTAGATGTCAGTAGTATCAAACAAACTATAACATGACATATATGATTAATGAAATTATTCCAGTTTAGAAACCTGATTTACAACCATAACATGTTATGATACAAACAAAATCCTTCTGCTTGAGTCCAAGCAGTGAATAACAAAGACTGCACAAAAAGTCTATCACTGCAGAACATTGTTGGAACTGGCCAAATATTGACTCAGACACGTCCCTTCATGCCAGGGAGACACCTCTATCTAATAAGTTCTTCTCTTTGAATTCCATATGTGACATCAGACTTTTCAAGACTTTGCTGCATCAAGCTGATGGAAGAGCCAGGTAGTAGCAGCATTAAGATGGGCGCACAAATCTCCCACACCTGTAGATCAAACCTGGTGCTGGTGCAAGGCAACGTAATGGTCCAGTGTATTGAGCTGATGGGAGAGCCAAGTCGTGGCAGCATTACAATGTGGGCGGTAATCTCCCACACTTGAACATCAAACCTGGTACTAGTGCAAGGCAACTTAACAGCCCAGGGCAATTGTGACAAATTCATCCAATAGAACACCTTTAGGACGAATTCAAACACCAAGAAAGAAAGCGTCTTAAGGAAACCACAGACACTTCAACAGTTTGTACTTCAGGCTGAGAGGGCTAACATTCCCCAATGTGTGATCTGTATTCTCATTTTGGCTATGGCCAGGCAGTACTTAAAATAATGGTGCACACATGAGATATTGTGTCATGTTTTTCATATTGGACATGGGTCAACTGTTGTCCTGTTAAGAATCATCACTCATCAAATGTTTAAATGTGCAGTAAATGCATGTTAACACACAAAATCTGGTTAAGAATTTCTATTTTTGATAAGTACAAAAAAATGAACACTTTGGGAAGAACAAACTACATGGTCCACATACACAAATTGATCTTTATTGCAATTTCAATAGTTTAATACACACTCACAGCAGTCATATCACTACAATCACTTACACTAAAACTGGTAGGCTCCAAAGGCATTATTTCAAAGGTTGCATGCAACTTTATCAAAATGCACCTCAGAAATATAAATTAAGATTACACTTACCGCAATGACAAACCCCATGGCAGCAAAAGCAGGAAGTATGAACAAAAATGATGATAACAAGTCATAACAGTCCTGAAATAGCAAACAAGAAGTGTGTTAGTAAATGTAGTACGAAAAAAGGATATACATTCCATGTATGTCATATAACGTTCAGCATGGTGGTCAGCATGATGAGTCATGGACTCATGGAGTGAGTGAGTGGGGAGGTGGGAATTAACATTGATTTTAACATTATTCCAGTTATATCACGGCGTGTCAGCTTAATGTGGGAGGAAAGCCTGGAGAGATGCAGGTCTCAGACGAGCACAAGTATGGTGCTGACAAACCTAGAAACATAATCGAGGTGAACCGGGATTTGAACCCACAATCATAGGTTTCTGGCATACCCAAGGGACGCAACTCTGCACAGCCAATCGCAGCGCCTTCGACTACTGGGCCACCCGTGTCCCCGGACTCCCATTGAACTCAACTACCATACATGTATGTTATTTAAGTGTACAAATAATGCCATCATTATCATGCAGTGGTTAGTGTTATCGATGTGATACACCAATCCAATGAACTTGGTATTACAATCCGATAAATATGCACATTAAGTCAACCATAGCAGAAACTTGCACGAAAGGCTACTGCCTTCCATTTTCAATAAATTCAGACTGAGGCTTGGCACTATATAATAATTGGCGCATTTCACTCAGGTATTTATTCACACATGATTATAAAGTTACTTTAATGAATGAAAATATACATTAACCTTAGATTATTAAAATAATATTTTATGATAAAGAAACTATTCCCATTGTGTGTTTCCATACAAAAGAATCTTCTGAAATGTTGCTTGTGCAGACATCCAACATTTATGCCAATGCTGTGCAAGAGGGGGAAAATCTGGACTTTAATCATGTAAGTTTAATGTTGCCAACAATGGAAGCACAAAATCACCTTTGCCTACCAATAATTGTCACGCAGTAACATACATTTGGATCCGTCCATCTCCTTTAGTTTAAATTACCCTGAATAAAACGTGCAGTACGGACCTTGGGAAACATTTCCTCTGAGTGTCATACCTTCAATACCCTGACAGTGATAAAAATCAGACACAATTGAAATCAAGAACGTCAAATCAAGTACACGTGCTTACAAAGCAATATTTTCTAGGGTCAGCTGAGCTAAGTTAGGTGAACACGGTTTAGAACAGTATTTCAGTGATGTCATGGTTTTCACCATATATACATATACTTGGCTTGTCAAAAAGCACTGCATAGCCTGACAAAGCTGATATTTTCATGAGCGGCACTGCCTTTGTACAGATCACACGATGAGATACTGCAGGTGGCCACGTGTTATTTGACATGAAAACACAAATGTTCTGTTTATTATGTCATAGATTCCTACATCATCTAATACCCGTGAAGATCTGGGGTAGAATAGGTCTTCACCAACCCATGCTTGCCGTAAAAGGCGACTATGCTTGTCCTAAGAGGCGACTTACGGGATCGGTTGGACAGGCTCGCTGACTTGGTTGATGCATGTCATCATATCCCAATTGTGTGGATCGATACTCATGATGTCGATCACTGGATTGTCTGGTTCAGACTAGATCATTTACAGACCGCCATCGAATAGCTGGAATATTGCTGAGTGCGGCGTTTAACAACAAACAAACAAACAAACTTCATGACCTAAGTGGATATAGATGTGGACATACAAGAGCAATTGGTTGTTGCAGTCAGTAATATTCCATCGTTTTCATGGCAGCCTATATATGAGTCTGGAACAGGCAAACCAATGATTGAAGGCAAGAGCACCGATCCACACGATCGTAGTGTGGTGACACACAATCAGCCAGGGCACAGAGCCTGACCACCTGATTGAACTCCAAATCAAGTCGACTCCAAAACATGCGTACAAACATGATCGGAAGATCCCCATTTCCATCTGCTCTTTTGACAAGAATTAGGTAAAGGGGACCAAGGTTGACACAATTTATGGATAACAACTTCTTAAATTACTGTTATCCATAAATTGTGTCTACTTCGTCAACCGTCAACTTCTTAGTAATGTCTATCAAACAATTTACAAGGGACCAAATCTACAAGCCAAGTCACAGGGGCTGACCACCCTATTCAATGAAGTCAACTCCTAAAGCAACCATGAGGTATTTGAAAGTTTGTTAAGTCAGCAAGCATGACCGGCCAATCCCCATTTCCGTCACGACAAGCATACGAAAGGTGAGGGGGACTTACTCCAACCCAGAGTCCCCACAGGGGGATGAACATGGAAAACTGAATCAAATACATATATAGTCACCCCAAAGTAGGATCACCAAGTACTCACATTTGTGTATAAGTAAGGGTTGGCCTGATTAAAATTTCCGATCGATGAATTGAGATAGTTAGGGGGTCCTGGGAAGTAGGCTTGTCCGGTACATACGGCCAAGTCCCCCTCAGGGTCACAGCAGCTGTGAGGAACCTTCTGTTGGCTCTGACCTTCAGATGGAAAGCGTGCCTTGTGTCATGTCAGCACAGTAAGACCACAGCATGGGAAGCAACTAAAGGCAGGCAAAAACAACAACAGCTGTACTGAGGAATAGGTGACAAGAAAACAGCATTATCACTATCCCCTGCCATGGGCACATTAGAACTCAGTCTTGACAAGTATCTCTTAGATAAGCATGCAAACTTTCATTGAAGTAACTTCAGTAATTCCGTAGACATTTTGTCCCCATTTCACACAGTATGCACTAACTTGAAATACACGGAGCAAGGGCAATAACACTGTAAAAAATGAACAAAAGACACCAATTTTCCAACTCACTGGAGATAATGATCAGTAATATCAGTGTTAAATTTCATTTCTCTGACTTAAATAGTTTTGGAGAAAGTTTGTCCACTTTGAGAAGCACACCGGTGGACAGAGGGACAGATGGATGGACAGATTCCGTTCCTATATCCCCACTTCATAGCAGGGGATAAAAATAAACTGAAATAACACAGACAACTAGAAGTGATGCCATGTTTTTGGATTTGTAGGGAGTTAAAAATCATTTTCAATAACATCATGTTGTGTAGGCTTAATCTATGTGATGAATAATTTACACTGATATTATTACAAAATATTCACACTGAAAAACTGAACAACAAACATGCAATCAAAAATGAGAACACAAAATTCATTAACAAATAACACTAGTGAAAAGCGAAATATAATGAATTAAACAAAAATATATATACATATCACCTGCCATCTTACACAGGTGTGACTGTATAGTAGGATAGTTACATATCACCTTCTATCTTACTCAGGTGTGACTGTGGAGTAGGATGGTTTCATATTACGAACCATCTTACACAGGTGTGACTGTAGAGTAGGATAGTTACATATCACAAACCATCTTACACAGGTGCGACTGTAGAGTAGGATGGTTACATATCACCTTCTATCTTACTCAGGTGTGACTGTGGAGTAGGATGGTTTCATATTACGAACCATCTTACACAGGTGTGACTGTAGAGTAGGATAGTTACATATCACAAACCATCTTACACAGGTGTGACTGTACAGTAGGATGGTTACATATCACCTGCCATCTTACACAGGTGTGACTGTAGAGTAGGATAGTTACATATCACAAACCATCTTACACAGGTGTGACTGTGGAGTAGGATGGTTACATATCACCTTCTATCTTACACAGGTGTGACTGTGGAGTAGGATGGTTTCATATCACCTGCCATCTTACACAGGTGTGACTGTGGAGTAGGATGGTTTCATATCACCTGCCATCTTACACAGGTGTGACTGTGGAGTAGGATGGTGTCATATCACCTGCCATCTTACACAGGTGTGACTGTGGAGTAGGATGGTTACATATCACCTGTCATCTTACACAGGTGTGACTGTAGAGTAGGATGGTTACATTTCACCTGCCATCTTACTCAGGTGTGACTGTAGAGTAGGATGGTTACATATCACCTGCCATCTTACACAGGTGCGACTGTAGAGTAGGATGGTTACATTTCACCTGCCATCTTACTCAGGTGTGACTGTAGAGTAGGATGGTTACATATCACAAACCATCTTACACAGGTGCGACTGTAGAGTAGGATAGTTACATATCACAAACCATCTTACACAGGTGTGACTGTAGAGTAGGATGGTTACATATCACCTGCCATCTTACTCAGGTGTGACTGTAGAGTAGGATGGTTACATATCACTTTCTATCTTACACAGGTGTGACTGTGGAGTAGGATGGTTTCATATTACGAACCATCTTACACAGGTGTGACTTTTACTGTTACCATAATAATGGGATACTCACTGTCATTCTGCATTTCCAAATACCACTGCGTATTCATGGTATAGAATTCCCAGGATCTGTTCTGTTTAGAAGAACTGTTGTCAGACATGCCACAGCAATTCAGCTGAAGTGAGGGAAAGACCATCTTAGATAAAGCAAACAGGAAATACTCATATCTCCCGCCAATATCACATGTCTGGTTGTGTGCAAGGTATCAGCCCCAGTGAACTAAGTCAAAGTCATTGCTATGAAAAATTTGAAAAATCACCACTAGACCTATCTATGGCACTAGTAATGTAGTCCTTACCAAACTTGCCAATAGTTAAGGTATCATAAGGACTAGTAGAAATTTGCCTTTTTTAAGGGTTTTGCTATATATATGTTATCATTATAAGGACTAGTGGACTAAATATGTTAGTTTCTACCCCTGTGTACGGTTTTCAAGGTCTGCTCTGGGAAGGAGAACTACTGTCATTTTCAGTCTAAGTCAAAATTGTTGCCATGGAAACTCAACAAAAAAAACAGTCCACGTTTTTGCCACAAAATGCTGAGCGCCAGGCATGGTAACAACAAGTAACATCTTTTAATGTCTTTTGGTATGACTCAGCCGGAGATCGAACCCCGGACCTTCGGCTCTCCAGGTAGACGGTCTACTACTAGACCATGGAGACAGTCTTGTTATTACAGAATGAGAGACCAACCTCTTGCTGAACCAAGTCCCACAAACTAGTGACGACACTGTTATCCGGATTGCTCTCTGTGTCCATGCCATACTGATTCTTTAACCCGTTATGCATAAAGTCCATAAAGTATGGGATTAGCTGAAAGAAAAAGACTTGTAACATTTTACCAGTTGTCAAATCAACGTAAGATGAGTGATACTTCATTCACAGCTAAAGTGATAACTTATGGTAAGGAAACTAAATGTTTACTGAAAACATTTTGAAACATCAATCAGTATTTCAGCACAGTGTGTCACTTTAGTCAGCTAAATGTGGCTGAAAATCCCAAAGTGTGACAGATCATAGATTACCAACTTGAAAAAACCCTCAAGCATGGCTATGGTGCTGACAAACGTAAAATCATCAGCATGAATATGGGAGTTGAGTCAACAATCAGTGAATCCTGGTGTAAGTAAGGGATGGCCTACAATGCATCAGTGAATCCTGGTGTAAGGGATGGGCTACCATGCAACAGTGAATCCTGGAGTAAGTAAGGGATGGGCTACCATGGATCAGTGAATCCTGGAGTAAGTGAGGGGTGGGCTACCATGGATCAGTGAATCCTGGAGTAAGTGAGGGGTGGGCTACTCTGCATCAGTGAATCCTGGTGTAAGGGATGGGCTACAATGCATCAGTGAATCCTGGAGTAAGTGAGGGATGGGCTACTCTGTATCAGTGAATCCTGGAGTAAGTAAGGGATGGGCTACCATGCATCAGTGAATCCTGGATTAAGTGAGGGATGGGCTTCTCTGCATCAGTGAATCCTGGAGTAAGTAAGGGATGGGTTACCATGCAACAGTGAATCCTGGAGTAAGGGATAGGCTACCATGCATCAGTTAATCCTGGAGTAAGGAAGGGATGGGCTACCGTGTATCATTGAATCCTGGAGTAAGTAAGGGATGGGCTACCATGCATCAGTGAATCCTGGAGTAAGGGATAGGCTACCATGCATCAGTGAATCCTGGAGTAAGTAAGGGATGGGTTACCATGCAACAGTGAATCCTGGAGTAAGGGATAGGCTACCATGCATCAGTGAATCCTGGAGTAAGTAAGGGATGGGTTACCATGCATCAGTGAATCCTGGAGTAAGGAAGGGATGGGCTACCGTGTATCATTGAATCCTGGAGTAAGTAAGGGATGGGCTACCATGCAACAGTGAATCCTGGAGTAAGGAAGGGATGGGCTACCATGTATCATTGAATCCTGGAGTAATTAAGGGATGGGCTACCATGCATCAGTTAATCCTGGAGTAAGGAAGGGATGGGCTACCGTGTATCATTGAATCCTGGAGTAAGTAAGGGATGGGCTACCATGCATCAGTGAATCCTGGAGTAAGGGATAGGCTACCATGCATCAGTGAATCCTGGAGTAAGTAAGGGATGGGTTACCATGCAACAGTGAATCCTGGAGTAAGGGATAGGCTACCATGCATCAGTGAATCCTGGAGTAAGTAAGGGATGGGTTACCATGCATCAGTGAATCCTGGAGTAAGGGATAGGCTACCATGCATCAGTGAATCCTGGAGTAAGTAAGGGATGGGTTACCATGCAACAGTGAATCCTGGAGTAAGGGATAGGCTACCATGCATCAGTTAATCCTGGAGTAAGGAAGGGATGGGCTACCATGCATCAGTGAATCTTGGAGTAAGGGATAGGCTACCATGCATCAGTGAATCCTGGAGTAAGTAAGGGATGGGTTACCATGCAACAGTGAATCCTGGAGTAAGGGATAGGCTACCATGCATCAGTTAATCCTGGAGTAAGGAAGGGATGGGCTACCATGTATCATTGAATCCTGGAGCAAGTAAGGGATGGGCTACCATGCATCAGTGAATCTTGGAGTAAGGGATAGGCTACCATGCATCAGTGAATCCTGGAGTAAGTAAGGGATGGGTTACAATGCATCAGTGAATCCTGGAGTAAGGGATAGGCTACCATGCATCAGTGAATCCTGGAGTAAGTAAGGGATGGGTTACCATGCAACAGTGAATCCTGGAGTAAGGGATAGGCTACCATGCATCAGTTAATCCTGGAGTAAGGAAGGGATGGGCTACCATGTATCATTGAATCCTGGAGTAAGTAAGGGATGGGCTACCATGCAACAGTGAATCCTGGAGTAAGGAAGGGATGGGCTACCGTGTATCATTGAATCCTGGAGTAAGTAAGGGATGGGCTACCATGCATCAGTGAATCTTGGAGTAAGGGATAGGCTACCATGCATCAGTGAATCCTGGAGTAAGTAAGGGATGGGTTACAATGCATCAGTGAATCCTGGAGTAAGGGATGGGCTACCATGCATCAGTGAATCCTGGAGTAAGTAAGGGATGGGTTACCATGCAACAGTGAATCCTGGAGTAAGGGATAGGCTACCATGCATCAGTTAATCCTGGAGTAAGGAAGGGATGGGCTACCATGTATCATTGAATCCTGGAGTAAGTAAGGGATGGGCTACCATGCATCAGTGAATCCTGGAGTAAGGGATAGGCTACCATGCATCAGTGAATCCTGGAGTAAGTAAGGGATGGGTTACCATGCAACAGTGAATCCTGGAGTAAATAAGGGATGGGCTACCATGGATCAGTGAATCCTGGAGTAAGTAAGGGATGGGCTACCATGCATCAGTGAATCCTGGAGTAATTAAGGGATGGGCTACCATGGATCAGTGAATCCTGGAGTAAGTAAGGGATGGGCTACCGTGCAACAGTGAATCGTGGAACTTTAAATGTCAGGTTATCCATGTCCACTCAAAACATTGATCAAGTGAGGCTGGAATTATCTACAATTCGAATCTAACTTCCCTTCGTGGGCAAATAATTATTTTTAGAGACATTTTGGCATCAAATTTTAACAGTTCATTCAATGCAATAATGTTAAGCATTCAAGCCTTTTTCTCTATATTGGTCCTGTTATTAGTGAAATACAAGTCACCTCCTCAAAGCCATAACGATAATTATAGTAAAAAATGTACAAGTCTACTTTGGGAACTTTTACAGATATTCACTGCAAACTCGTGACTGAATATCGGCTTCTTGGCAGGTCTAGAAATATCACTGTCTGGGTCTTACAGAACTTTGGTTAAAAAACAGGAAACCCCTCCAGGGAGGGAGAGATAAAGATACACAAATTAGTTGACATTACACTTGTACAAGTGAGTGAATGAGTGAATTGGGTATAACGCCGCTTTTAACAGTATTCCAGTTACATCGCAGGATGCCAGCTTAATGTGGAAGGAAAACCGGAAGTAAGTTAGGTCTCAGACATTTACCACTTCGGTGAAACCCACGAGCACGGGTGTGGTGCTGACAAATCTAGAAATATAATAGGGGCTAACCAGGATTCGAACCCACAATCATAGGTTACTGGCCTGCCAAAGGGACGCAACTCTGCACAGCGAATCGCGGCGCCTTAGACAACTGGGCCACCCATGCCCCAATTTTGTACAAAGGGTTCAATTGTGAACTGCATGTCCCATTCAGCACACATCCCAGCCTGCCCGTCCCACTATCAGCTAAACAAGTAGTGTAAGGTAAAATATAATGTTGATTGGAACACACTGTAGATTCGTCATGACTTACCAACAGAATATTTCATGTGTACCTACCATGTCCCGATAGGTGAACCAAATTCCTGACACCACACAGAGTAATATTGATACTATTAATAATACTGATCCAAACTGAAACACAAGAAGATACAATTTGTTAGAGTGAGTGAGTTGGGTTTAACGCTGCTTTGAACAGTATTCCAGTTATATCATGATGAGTCAGCTTAATGAGGGAATGAGCACGGGTATGGTGCTGACAAACCTAGAAACATCATCGGGGTGAACCATGATTCAAACTCACAATCATAGGTTTCTGGCATGCCAAAGGGACGCAACACTGCACAGCGAATTGCGGCGCCTTACGTAAGTAAGTTTGTGAGACTTAACTCAGATACTCTACATAGTCAAACCAAAACTCATCCACAAAATGATCCCCAATAGGACACTGTGAAGCCATGTTCATTAAGAGAGTGACAATTTCTAATTGTTTAAATAAGAAATTCCTAAATTATGAAAAAATGGGACATTGTAATATACCAATAATTGAATTATAAGCATCTCCAACAATAAGTGTCCGGAATGCACAGTTTCCAGACTATCAGGGTTTCACTGTACTTGGCTGTCATGTGTGACATCTATTTATGTAACCTACATCATGTTCTTAACATCATGCTAAATCATCTCATCCTGTTTCTTACAATTGATCTAAACACATTCCATCTAAGTATTTTACAAGAATGATTACACATTTTGTGATAAAAATCATTTCAAAATTCACATAAAAGACTAACCTTGTTACAAGCAAATACATTGTACCCTGACTGATTTCACCTTGAAGATTTTTTGCTTTGTGTGTTGCTTAATGCTGCACTCAGCAATATTCCAGCTAAATGATGGTGGTTTGTAAATAATCGAGTCTTGACCAGACAATTCAGTGATTGACAGCATGAGCATCGACTCACGCATGGGACATGATGACATGCACCAACCCAGTCACCAAGCCTGACAGTAGTTACATATGATAATTGTATACTTACACCTGATAAGACACTTCTGTTTTGCCGTATCGCCCCGCAGCATCCACAGAACGCCAGGAGGACCACAGCCACACCAGCCATGATAATGAAGTATGCAGCCACTTGTATTGGATTATCCAGGTGAGGATCTGTCTTGGAATCAGTGATCAGAAGCCACACACCCTTTCGTAGGAAAATATATCCAACAGCCTGGGGATACAAGCAAACAGGTCACCCTAAACAGTCACAGACGGTTCTTGCACGCGAGATGGGTGCGCACCACGATACTCAGTAAAGCGCTTGACACTAATTAATTCAATCACTGTGACAAGTCCACTCAAGTGTGACCACAGCGAGTGTGATCAAAGCGTCCAGTAAAGCGTGATAGAACTTATTGTCAATTGTAAATAATACGGTTTTGCGCAATTTCGTCAATGACACTTTAAAGATTACTGATGATGAGACATGTAATCTGCAAGTCATAAGGTTTTTGTAATAATTCTGTCTAACGAAAGTAGGATTACTTGAATGCTCTTTGATCAGACAAACTGTTGACAGCCAAGTCATGGTTTGCATGTCATATTTAAATATATATGACATTGTTGTTCTTGATGGAATTTCACAGTATGATATCTGAGAGTATGTTGCTGCATAATGTGGCAGTTAGATGTCACTGTGGCATGCAGACAATTCACTCAGGACCAGGGACAAACCAATGATTGAATACACTGATCCTCGTAATCGGGGCACAAGCGAAGTCACAGAGCCTGGCCACTATTATCTTAACGTGTCTGTGATTGTTTTAGCGCTGCACTCCAACCAAAAAATTATGGGACCGTAAATAGTCCTGTCTGGATCAAACAATCCAGTGATTGATATAATGAGCAATGAACCACCCTGTTGGGGTGGGACGACACCCACTCAACCAACTTGCCATGCCTGACCACCCGATCCAGGGATTACGAGAAGAAATATTTATTGCATCCTGAGGAACACACGATAATATTCATTGTACCAAACTCTTACTATGGTTAGAAGACTATGTTAGTCAGCATGGTCAGAGGAGACAAAAGGTTTTTGTAAATGGCAGCTTTTCATCTTTGAAATTAACAAGAGCCGGTGTCCCCAAGGGCTTGGTCTTAGGTCCCTTTCTGTTTTTAGTCTACATCAACTTTCTTGCTGATAATCTAGTGAATTTACTCTCGTTGATGACATTTGCCACTCAGCTTCCAAAATAATTTGTTCATTAAGAACCGTTGAATATTTACTTGACAGACCAACCCTGTCCAAAATATATCTTGTTTTAATAAGGCCAATATTAGAATATGCTTCAGAGGTATGGGATAACTGCAGTCAAGAAAATTCCAAAAAACTTAAAATGATTCAACTCGAAGCCGCTCGCATAGTAACAGATCTCCCTAAATTCTCCTCAAGATTGAGTTTATATTTTGAGACAGGATGGAAATCATCTTATAGAAGGAAAAATAAAAAAGTTTGTACAATCTACAATATGAATTTGCCGCATGCACGAACATCTACACACCAACAATCATTTATACCTTCTTCAATCAAATTATGGAATGAGTTACCCCCTGAATACAGAAGTGCAACATCATTATCACATTTTAAACATATGATTAAAACAACCATTGCAGCTCCACCTCCATACTTCTCAATCGGCAACCGAAGAGCTAATATTTTACATACACGCCTAAGGCATTCTTGCAGTTCCCTAAATGCAGACCTCTTTAAAGTAAATTTATCTGACAACATACACTTGAATGTCCCAATTACACTATTCCCAGAAGTATCATGTTCGCTAACATTATAAAAGCTGGAACTAGATGTACAATACAAAATATCCTCTACGGTGATGTATCCCTAGCTGAAAGTCACAATAACCTCATCTTCAACAGCGTTCAAAAATATATACTGTCGACTAATAGATTCGAGTAACTCTTTATCATAAATATAGAATATTGCTCTGCGACCACTTATCATTAATTATGCCATTAGTGTATAAATTGCGTGCATGTATATAATACATGGGTATCTCTGCCTCCTTCCGTAAGCATAATGTCTACGGGTATGTATATCTTTGTGTATGTGTGTAAATATGTGTATGTGTATGTATATATATATTATATGTATGCATGCGTATACAAGGGTACATGTGTATGTATGTAGTGTGTGTATGTGTGCATATATGTACATGTATATAAGTGTATGTATGATTGTGTAATTACATATGTAGTCTTGCATGTATTTTGGATTAATGTGTATATACAAGTGAATTTTGTTTATATAGGCATTTCTTATGTATGTTTATGTTATTCTTGCAAACATTAAGTTTATGTTCTTGTGCAAATATATTTCTCTTTGTTACTATAAATGTAATATGTGCATATAATTAAATTTTCGCTGTGTTCATGGAAATTCCTGCATTATGATTAGCTGAACTGGTCACGTGTTATTGCATTCATTTCCCAATGAATGTAAAAAATTAAGCCACGCCCACCGCTGCGCACTTCTTTTATTACTGCGGAATGTCGGGGAATCCCAATACTAGAGTCGAGGGAATTCCCTTTCTGCTCACGTGTATCGTCATGCACAGGACATTTAGCGACTTTCATGCATATTCATTGTCCGAACTACCCTTTGAAACCGAAGGCCGAGAATGAATGAAACAGCAAACGTGCAGGCTCGCTCGCCTGTTTTTTTTCCCGCTCGCCACGGTTCAACTTTCATGATTCATGTGATTCATGTCACGCCACTGTAGGTATTCCTACACCTGGAATGTTCATCAATGCCGTTATTTTTGTCTGTTTTGATATATGCAACTGTTTTGGGTTAAACTATTGTAGATAAAACATGTTTTACGTTGTCGAATTTAATTATAAGCATTGACTGTGTATTTTTTTCGGTTCATTGAGGTATGAATCGAAAAACCGATGCGCAAACTTTTGTAAGAATCCGCTACGCGGATTCATACAGTTTGCACATCGGTTGTATGTATTTCTGTATATGTATGTATATGTAAATGTATATGTGTATGTACATGTGTATGTATATGTGTATGTTTATGTGTGTATATATATGTATATATCTGTACAAATACATTACGGAAAGGGACACCTAAGTTGGATAACTTTTGACCATATATGTCAATAAAATATAAATATGTTTAAAACAAACTCTTGACAAGAACTACAGAGTTTCTGTAATTAAAGTAATTACTAAATCTTACAGCACAGCATACTACACACATCCATTACTCTACAGCAAACTCTTATTTCCTGTAAGGACCCTTGAAATTTGTAATTAGGGGCCCTCTGGTCCCCTAGTTTTGTGGGTCAAGGTTAAACCATGCTGATCCATTTAGTCACCTCCTAAACATGCTATAACCAGCATAGGTGGCTGGGGACCTTTTCTAACATGGCTGAGTAAGTAAGGTGGTGCCTGACCTATCCTGCTCGTCTCCTCACTTTCTGATGTCGACTATATTGACGGTATGTCAATAATAATAATAATAATAATAATAATGATAATAATAATCATGATAATAGGATTTTTGTAATCATCTGAAGGTATAGATTGGTAGGGTTCAAAATTAACATAAGTTAGTCTGAGACCAGCAAACTACAGGAGGTCTAGTGACAATACCTTGTGGACTACCAGTTTTACCAGTATTTGGATGGCAACTCTATAGCAAATCCTTTTTGCAGACTAATGAAAATATATATTTCAACGACAGTTGTGTACTTAATGTGGAACCATCTTTTGAAGAGGTCGGACAAAACAGACAGTTCACACTCTGATCATGCACCCAGCAACACCAGCATATTGTGTCTAGATACACAGTCTAAACAATTTACCGTATTCGACATAATAAGCGCCCAGGGCGCTCTCAAAATTAGAAATAGGGGGCTCTTATTAGAATATTATTTTGGTGGAAAAAAACAGAGTTGAAAGATAAATTTCGTGGTTTATGCTGACAGAATGAAATGTTTATATGCGAGAGATATGTTTTTCCGGAATTTAATTGCCCATAATTAAGAATGCATATAAGACACGAGTGCGTATTATACGCGAATAAATAATTCTTGTGTACATTGATCAATCGGAAGGGGTGCTAAATGGGATTGTCCACTAGCCAATATATTAGCAAATAATGCCGTGGGCACTTATTAGAGCGGGGCGGTTATTGCGTCGAATACGGTAACTAATGTGATCATTCATCCTGGGATGGGAACAAACGCCATTCTGACAGGACATTCTGATGAACAAACGAACATCCGACATAACATTCCCTTCTCCATCATATCTGTCACAAAGGGAAAACGAGAGAACAAACCTTGGAATGAAAGCAAGGAAATGTTTGATCTGATAGACCCTCTTGGTATTTTCCAACTCAAGCAACTCAGTTAATGGAGATCATCATGATCACAAAGATCATTTCATACAATCATGCTTTATTCATGTCAAATATCCAGGTTGCCTATAGTTTATTTAAGATGTGTCCTGGGCGAAAATCAATCGCAAAGATCATTTAATAAAATCAGGCCTTATTCATGGCAGTGAATCTCCAAGATGCTGTCATAAACATTTGGTATATTGACCATTCGACCAAAGACTCAACTATTTTTCAGCAAGGAAAAAGACAAGAGTTTTCTTTTATGACACGGCTGGGGATTGAAAACCCCAACCATCCGCTCTCAGGGCGGACGCTCTACCACTAGATCACAAAGGCGTTCCTTATTATCAAGGAGTGAGTGAGTTGGGTTTAACGCCGCTTTTAACAGTATTCCAGTTATATCACGGCGTGTCAGCTTATTGTGGGAGGAAAGCCCGAAGTGATGCACGTCTAAGACGTTTACCACTTCGGTGAAACCCACGAGCACGTGTATGGTGCTGACAAACCTAGAAACATAATTTGGGCGAACCAGGATTCGAACCCACAATCATAGGTTTCTGGCGTGCCCAAGGGACGCAACTCTGCACAGCGAATTATTATCAAGGAAACAACCAGTTCTGATTTCAGCAAAAATGGCTTCACTACAACACCCAAATAAGGACATGTTAACTTACCACTAAATAGAGCATGTAAAAGATGAGAGAGAGTCGGAGGCAGTTTGTACAGCATCCATCATACTGATTATCACCTGATGGTGGTCGCCAGCACAATGGCTGAAAGTAAAAGTAACAACATAAACATTTTATGCATCTGACATTTCTATCAATTGAAAAATATACATTTTTGTTCCCAACTGTTCTTGTCATGGAATAATGTAGCTCACCTGGATATGTAGTCAACAGCTAAAAATGTTAGTAAAGACAGCAACTTAACAAAGTGTTATGTGTTCCCAAAGTGGAACAATACATTAACCCAGAAATCTGTACGTAAAAGAACTAGGCATGAAACCAACAAACAACCAACAAGTGGTATACAATCAACAAATGTATTGACGAGTGTGTCGAATGGCATCAGGTTCACTCGTAAGTGTCCGTAGACAAAAGTCACAAAACACCATGCCTATCTGTAGGCCTTGTAATTTTAAGTGTCCGTCACCTGTTCAACCATTTTAGTTCTGTACTGTCTCAGGCATGACTGGGTTTATTTGCACTAAGTCTACAGTGTGGAAGTAGCTCAGTTGGTTAGTTGTTGGGCTAACAATCTGAAGGTCATGAGTTACTAGTTGCTTGTCTTAGTGACATGTGACCTACAACAGCTAGAGTTCATCCTCACAAGAAGATATATTGTCATGCACCTCACTGTCGCAGTTGTAGTAGTATATCAATGTAATTATGTAAAACAATATTTAAAGCGCACAGAAGGGTTGCATTTGACATGTCTGTTCTTATTTCAGAGTAAGTGCGCTTGTTTACAAACAAGAGGAAACTACGGTCACGTGATAAGCCTACACCCGCGGTGGGGTCACTGCATTCGTGACCAACTCGTGTTATTCCGGGACAAGCCGAATAGCGACTCGTGCCCCTCTCGTGATCATTTTTGTGACCGGGTTCCGTCTTAGCGCAAACGGGCATACCTAAAACAATTGTCAACTCGTTTTGTAATGGTTCACATATATTTCCCCATATATCATATATATTTCAGATGCAGTTTTAAAGCACATTGGGACATGCGGAATTATACAGTATGATTGAACACATTTAACTGTGTCTTTAGGATATTTTTAGATGCAAGACATATGTAAAATCAAAAAAAATTTCTGAGGGATTCTTTGACGAAGAACTTGAAATCTTACGCGCATTCTGATTGGTTTGTCGTATTTTCGCACATAACATTCATCGATAGGGGGACGAGTCTTCTTGCAGGTTACGGAAAGGGGCGAATCATGGCGAATGGGGGTCACTGGAGCAGAAACGGAATAAGCCGAGCAGAAACGGAATAAGCCGAGGAGAGCCGACTATAGCTCGTAGATCAGCTGGGTGATCGGCTATTGTTTACAAACACTGTATGGTTCAGAACCGTCCCAAACGGTAGGTTAATGTGTCTGAAAGAAACAAACGTCCGGGCGTTTAATCGAGGAAATGAAGAATACTATATAGAATACATACCTTTCGGACTCGGACCTTTCGGACCACCTTCTTTCTGGAGGGTGGACGCCCTAATAGTGACGCTCCGCTCTTGGGATGACCGTCTGCGTCTGTTTCATTCATTATTTTCATTTCGTTGACTTCCATCTTTTATATTCCAATTCAAAACCTGAGCGATAGCGTTATGACTCGGTTCGAGGATATATGCTTTACAAGAGCAAAGTCACTGAGAAACTGGCCCCGAAAACCTCCTATGCGGAAGTTTATCAAAACATGGGGATGCGAAAGATCAGAGAATGACCTTCAACAGTGAGATTGTGTTGAAACGTGCTCAGTGATGCTTGACAGGACTTACAAAATGTCCTGGGGCATCCCGTCAATATTGTCATTCTTGTAAGGAATACGGATATTAATTTGGCTGTTTCTTTTTGAAAAGCATCTTCAAAGTGGATGACGGCACCTGATACCATTCAAACTCATTCAAACTCGGAACATTCTGAAGAAACCATACCGCGTCCGCCATCTTGGCACTGTATCGTGGCTGAGCGTCCGACGCTAGAGAGTGTCCGGAATACTCTCATGGTGCCAGGCTGTCCGTCAGCGTGTCTGCCGCACTAGCTGTTCTTGTGATTGTCTCTCAAAACGCCTATATGCCAAAACAACCAGCCCCCAATACCCCAACACGTGGTTAAAACAACACATGGAATTTACTTTTTATAATTGTAGAAAAGTCCAATGAAGGTTTAAAACCCACCCATGAGAGTAACCATAAACTGAGAAAAAATACGAGGTTGATAATCTAATATTTGTTGGATGTGGTCAAAGATATGCTAAATGTATGAAACTAACCATTCATTATGCTTAGGAAATCATATCATATTTTTACATTTTTATTTCCAACTACGCACGCAGGCAAACACATAAAAAAGCAGTATTGTTTCAACAGACGAGTGACAACAATCACACGAATCATCAGTTTTCGTTTGATCATTTTAAAATACTTTTTTCGCTATATCAAATGAATTTACAGCCGTTTTCATATTCAGTCAACAAGATCAACCATAATGGTATCAGAGGACATGTATCTTTCTAGGAATACTATTAATTATTATATATTTTTCACATATCTCTACGCGCCATTGTGTTGTGAAAAGTGAAGTTGCATTCTACATTACTCAATCAGTATATATTTTCTAAATGTCCATAACAAAATATTTCTTCAGTGTATGGTTAATATTTCTTTTTCCTTGAGAATACATAGAGGTTATCACGCGAGTGTGTTTGGGGATGCTAAATATCCTGCATTAGGAATAATCATTGTATTTAGCGAGCCTTGGCGAGCTAAATACATAGTGTTTATTCCTAATACAGGATATTTACCATCCCCAAACACACAAGCGTGATAACCTCTTTATCTTATAATGTCATTCTTTAATCCTGTGCTTTAAAATCGCTTTCCCTCTCTCACAAACGTTACCGAAATATTGCGAGTTTTCCTGGAATGGGCGCATTAATATTTATTACGTCACAGGGTAAGTGATGTGTCAGTCGGACAGTGACAGTAGCCAATATAGTTCCAACTGAAATCTGTTTCTTATACAGTGGCGAAGCAACATATACGTAAAACAACAGTTGTTTTTAATTGCCTTTAGCGGCAATTCATCGGTCTGTCCGGTAGAGTAACTGCCCTTTGTCAAAGGGAAGCTACTCTAACCCTAGTCTATGAGACGTCACGGCCACGGTCAGACGTTGTTGACAGTCGGTCTGTCCTGTTATAACGTTAAGAAGTGTAGTCAGATGTACACACAGCGACTAAACGAAACAAGGTAACAATTCGAACATATTTCGGCAAAATCCAACTACTTTAATTTGTGGAGGTTTTAAGCCGCAGAGGTCTACAAGCACAGATATGGCTACTGATCCCGTTTGGCTAGGCCTCGTGCCCTCGCAAAATTGTTTCGAAATTTATATCTCCAAAGTTGCCAAAACTTATAAAATGCCTTAGCTTCGTCTCAGTTGGACACTGATTTTCAGTTTATTGGATTGTTCTTTTCATAATGACAGCAATTATCCCTGTAGTTTATCCAGATTCCCGATGGTTAATTCTGACTCGATCGCCGAATAACGAGGGCGACGCCATGTTTGTATAAAAACTTCGAAAGTAGTCCTACTTGACCTTTGATATTTGCATCTCTATCCGCATATGACCCCAACGGATATCGTTTTTATCCGTTGGCTTTATCCTGCCGAGAAACCTACCCATTATGTGATAAAAATGTTTATCAGGTTTACCTCCAATTTTTTATTTTATCGTTTTACCATAAACTTTATGTCTGCACTCAGCAATATCCCAGCTATATGACATTGGTCTTAAATAATCGAGTCTGTACCAGACACTCCAGTGATTGACATCATGAGCATCAATCCACGCAATTGGCTGGTTGGTTTGTTGTTTAACGCCGCACTCAGCAATATTCCAGCTATATGACGACAGACTGTAAATAATCGAGTCTGGACCAGACAATCCAGTGATTAATATCATGAGCATCGATCCACGCAATTGGGATCGATGACATGCATCAACCTAGTCCGCGAGCCTGACCACCTGATCCCGTTAGTCGCCTCTTACGACAAGTACAGTCGCCTTTTATGGCAAGCATGGGTTGTCCTAGAGCGCTTCCGGTCCTCGCCAACCTACAAGCCATTGGCCAAACAAATCAAAGTACCTAGTAAATTGGTTCCACTGTTTGAACGCGCCGCAAGTTTAGTGCTTTTAGCCAGACAGGAGCACAGTCTATGTCTAGCTGAATTACTTCCCTTTGACCACAAACGTTCAAGCTCCTTCCCAGCGCGTGATACCTTCGTTACGCTCTCGTTAGTAATAGAGAGCTCCGCTAACGGACTATCTCAGTGCGGAGCTTGACAAATGGATTGAATTGTCTACCTTTGACCATGCCAAAAACAATTGTAACCTTGCAGATTGTAGATCTAGGATAGGTCTTTCTAATTTAATATTTGAAGACATTATCTTGATTTTCCCTTGTTCGTAAATTTGATTTTTATTTGATATGTTATCTGTAGTGTCAGCAATGAGTAAAGGCTTTGCTCTTTTCGACTCCTGCCGGTGTAAACTTGTCACCTGGACAGGTGCGCGTGGTTTGATCTCGCGTGTTGTGACGTGGATGGCGTCAAAGCCCTGATCTAATGTTGTGGTCGTATAATGGAGTCAGGTTCAGTTTCTAAACAATAATATTCTCTTTGACTGAACTGACCTGAACTAGAACGTAGATCTAGTACATCACGAATGGGAAGATTCCACGGCGACAGACGAGTAAATGAGACCGTTTATCGCTTGACAAACACTGTTAGAACTTGGAGCAGTTTTCTAGTAATTTTAGCATGTTGACGTGTCCCCATCACATGTTTGCAGGCGTGACATTCCAAAACGATAATGTCACATGTAGACGAGTGAAGGAATGGAATGTTTGGCAACGAGAAAGCTGTCAAAACAGCCTTTTCAAAATTTCAGCCAAGAATATTAGAATCCCGAATGGTTCATAACACACAATAAATGACAAAATGTTTTTTTAATTGAAAATGTGATTTCGTTTGATGTTTTCAATAGTTTTCATTGTAATTAATTTACCCTGCATTATCCAAATTATCAAATATTTCGATAAATGCCATGTAATTTACATACGTATTTAGTAATATTTAATATGTTTTGTATCCTTATTAAAAACAAAATAGAATTTTATATTTTTAAAAATCTTGTCTAAGGGCAAATCTTAAGATGAACGAATTCCTTTGTTTATTAAGATGTTTTTTCACCCACAATTTTAAATGACATACGTTTCCTCTATGATGTAGCCTAGCTAGGCCAAATGGAACAAAACGGAAGCGGGACCATCCCGCCTCCCCAGTCAGTGAAAAACACTATAGTGCATTAATGCGATTATTGTATTTGTGTATAATGCGAATGTAGGGTTGTACGCTATAATAGCAGATCTGTGCGGACTGCTGCATTGCAGTGTGAATAGTGTCTGCCAACTTCCCAGTCTATCAGGTAATCGTGTTTTGTGGCGACAGCTGCAGCGACACATTACTGCACCATAAATCCGCTTATGCTGGATATTAATAATGTCAAAATGTGAATTAAATATATAGATTAACATGATTAGTATCCGGCGTATTATGGTACCAAGTGTTTGTATGCTGCTGCGTTACATCCGATAGAAACTGTTTATTCGTGTGGCTATGTAACATATACATATTTTACAAATATATTTACAAATTCGTAACCTTCGATGTCAGTTTGTTTGTACAGGATATTCTGTGGTTCTGTGGTTTACTGATTATTGTCCAAGATTATTGCCCACAAGGTATTCTGATGGACACTATTAATACGTTACGTACATAATATTAGTGCTGTTACGTACATAATATTAGTGCTGTTACGTACATAATATTAGTGCTGTTACGTACATAATATTAGTGCTGTGTAAACATTTGACATTGATAAATCTTACCTATGTAAACAGGTGGTTACCGTCTCCCCTTCATCGTTTGTTTTTAAAGAGACACTGATATGAAACGACAATGTTCAAAGTCGTATTTGCAAATATACCAGGGCCGCGTCCCACAAGGCGATCTTGGCGCTATGACTTTCGTATGTCAATGTTAAGTTATGGTTGTTACGATCATCACAGCATTAATATCGCTGTGTTGAGCAGGACCCGCTATATGACAGCGGCGGGTAAGTAATCGAGCCTGGAGCCTGAATTCCGCAACATTTTCAGCAACGTCCCACGCAAGCTGGGTACGGTGCCATCGAGATTGGCCACCACCATTTATTCATGCATTGTTTGCTGGGAACCTATTCTAATCAGGAATACACAGGCAGACAGACAGAATATTATATTTTCGAATCACCCAAGGTACAGATAAAAACAACATATACAACAATATATAACTGAGCCATCCCTTACACACCGAAAAATGATTGACTGGGGACTAGAAATTGTACCCTAAAACTGAGTGAGTGAGTGAGATTGGTTCAGTGTGACTTGCAACAGTATTTCAGTAACATCACAGCCGGTCAGCTTTATGTACAGGAGGAAAGCCAAACGTCATGCAGATATTAGATTTTTAGTACATAGGTGAAATCCATAGGCGAACACCACAGTGCTGACAAACCTAAAAACAATGGATTGGAACCCACGATCAACAATGTTTGGCACCCTAAGGAACACAACACAGCGAATTGCAGCGCCCTAGACCGGGTCACCCGTGGCATCTAAACACAAGAACAGAGAAGAGAAGTGATTTTTTTCTGGAACACAAATGGTTGCCTTGTACGTTTTTCCCCAGAGCGAACAATGTGTTTCTGATCAGTCCATACTTTCGTTTATTTCTTCACTAATTGATGGTTACAATCTTACCTCTTGTGCTAACTGGGAAACTCACTCAAAGCCCACGTGAATGTGAATATCTACCAAGGTTATTTATATGAACATAATATGAATTTGGCTGATTGCTTACATGTTCCAGACTAATTAGACTGCCATCTGTTCCCAACTTTATAGGTGTAACATCGGTAAATTGTTACACCTATCAGTAAAATGTTGTTTAGACACTACAATCAGCAATATTCCAGCTCCAGTCTAAACCAGGGAAACCAGTTACTGAAAGTACCGCATTTCCTCTATTAGATGCTGGACCTCCAATACCAGTCACACTGTCAAAATAATAGAAGCAGGGTTTGATGAAATGAATTAATGCCGTAGATATCAGTTTCCTATTGTATATTGCAATAAGTTGGTTATTAATAATGACAGTTTTCTGCAAATATACCCTTTGTATGATTGTAACATTTTGGGATTCTGTAAGGTGAGTTGCCACTGTGCCAGCATTAAACACAATTGACACTGGGTCAATGGCATGCTCGAAATTAAGAGATGATAAAGGAAATATGTTATGGGCAACCCTCACCATTGGTTAAGAGAGCCAGCCGAGCAACACAGTTTATTCACCCAATCCCAATTTTTTGTTGGCACTGATGTCACTTTGGACGTGACCCTGTCTTCACAAAACAGTAAAACTTTGTTAATCTAGATTTAGCATTCCCACTGAAATCTCATGGAATAACAAATTTACAAATGAAAAAGTAATGGACAGGAAGTATGGTTAGTTTCTGTTAGAGAGCGGAAGGTCAAACCAAAACATGTTGAAAGTTGGTACTTGTTGTTACCCTGTCTGGTGCTCGTTAAGGGTGGTACTTGTTGTTACCCTGTCTGGCGCTCATTAAGGGTGGTACTTGTTACCCTGTCTGTCGCTCGTTACGGTGATAAAACAAGGACTGGCCGGTGCCGAGTCAGTTTAATGTGTCTGAGTGGGGTATCCATGTTAAACTGCAGCATTAGTCGGGACTAGAACAAGCATGTAAGCATGCACACGTTGCAATGTCAGCATAATAATCCTGAATGCGACGATAACCCCATTAAATCTCACCTCATTTTCTATTCTATTTATCTAAGCATTCCTGGTGGTAATAGTAATTGAAATGGTATTTTCTGGACAAAAAAGTTTCATTGTATCAACATCTGATATCATTGATGTCATCAAAAGCTCATTGTGGCTTTCACGAGGATCATAGTTATCTAGACTCCTAGTATTATCAATACCTTAAAGCTCACATTCCATCCGTTTCTAACTGTTTCTTTCTTATGATATATTAATATGCAATACGGTAATCACAACACCATAAATTGTTAAGAAGTTTAATACATGTATTCTGAATGAGAGCTCTGATTAATAAATGAAGATTCTGTATTCTTGACAGGTTCACTTTTCTGGTGGTAACATCACAGACCTCTTTGCTATATCCTGAAATGATATGATTTATTTTAGAAAAATGTAAAAAAGCCATTACGGCAATTCTTAGACATAATGCTCTGTCATGAAAGTATGTATACTTCTATGGAGTTAAAAACAGAACAAGTAACAATTTAGTGCCCAACATGTACATAACTTAGTCTAGTTTTCATTGTTTCTAATTCTGAAAGCTCCATGGTCAATTCATTCTTATCAAAAGCATCAATTCTTAAAATGCCTAAAGTTATTAATCCCACTTCTGAAGAAATGTCTGTCTGTCGTAAACCTGGACTCACCTTATGTTCCGCGATGGTCTCCTTCCAGTCCTCTGCTGCTATTCTTGGGATGGCCTTTTTCAGTACATTGATGGCTTTCACAGCGTTCTCCTTGAAAACCTTTACAGCTAATTCGACATTTACCTGCAATATTAAACCATGAAAATTAAAACAAATGCCATACACTTATCAACATCTGATATCACCTCTTTTTGAACAAACAGTATCTTCTTCCCCGAAAGTAACTGCAGGAAATCATCGTGTTGTTCGAGTGGCCTGTACAAATATAGTCAATCACACAAACCAGTGGTTGATTGCATGAGTGACAACGATGACAGGATGTGACATAAACAAGGACACAGCAGCATTGTAAAAAAGCAGTCTTGACAGTTGCCCAGTGTCCAGATATTGTTTACTGACAGTAACCTTTCTTGTTCCAATCCCATTGTCTAATATAGTACTCACAGCTACAAACACACATAAACGGGAACTAGACCAGTGATTGATATTATGAGCAACCTCTCACACCATGTCAAGCCTGACCACTGATCCATTTAGTTGCTCTTACAACTTGTATAGGATGCTGGGGACATATTTAAACCGGAATCCCCATGGGTTCAAACACTGACACCAAGCAGGCAATCCTCATTCAGTTAGACAAGCATGAGCAGTCAGAACATATTCTACTAAACTTTCCCAGACTAATTCCTCAAAGCTGGGGTGTGTGATGTCCCACTCACCGCCTCTGTGTCTTCCCGCCAGGAGTCGTAGTCAGTAACAAGAGCCAGTGAGGCATAACACATCCCAGCTTCCTTCGCTAGAACCACCTGCAACAACCGCAAGAGCTTTCATCACAGTGATACACACCAACATGATTATCATCTTCCCGAGGCAAGACAGTTAACTGACTTTAAAAGTCCAGTTTCCACCCTTGTCGAACTAGGTTGGAATTCCTGGGCTCGATCGTAGCGCCACCAGTGGTTATTACGAGTAAGTCCCTTCTAAGCCTCTCCTATGGACCGATCAGATTCCACTCCTCGTATCAGTTGCATTTGCTTCAAACAAAATGGCGGCACAAAGTCAAGACGATCTGATCAATAATCAAGATCTATATTGTGATAAAACAGGTCTCACATCGTAAGGTGCATCAAATCATGTGAGCACCTTGATTAAAAACATGAAAAGATTTAGAAAATATCTGTTGACAATGAGTGAACGCTGCACATGCTTTGTAAATCCTGCAATCGACCAAAATCTGCATGACAGATTACGAACCGGATTTCGATTTCGTTGTGTGATGCATAGACTCGTTAGTCAAGCCAAAATGTAACTCCATAATACCAGCCTGGTATAGTCAGTTAACTCACTTGCCTCGGGAAGATGAATGATTATGTGCAAGTGACCATAATTGCCACTGCATTAAGATAGTTTGATGGACATCTTAACAAACCTTTATGACATGATTTGGCCTAACACATCCAACAAGTCCAAAATTTCTTCTTTTTTTTTACTAAGGAGATAAGGGATTATTGTCAGGTATATATTTCTGATTGGATACACATTTGTATCTTCAAGCATGGTGTATTTTGGATAAAAATGAATTGATTGTTGATGACTTTTCACTTTATTACGTCTATCAAAATTATCAAGAGACTAATGTGACACTGATTGAAACTATTGACATCTTGATGTGTCATCGGCATATTGCCCTCTGGCTATGAATCATTGCTGTGCATCAATAATTCAATCGATCGTAACACCCTTACTGAGAGCTCAGATCACCTTCAAGAATGGCTGAAAGTGTGAGCCAAGATTCACCAACAGCGTGAGGCGATGTCAGGTGAGCCCACCATTCGAGGTGGTTACATACTCAGCAGTCATTCTCACCACCCAATCCCCATATTAATTGGCTTTGACAAGCTTGAGGTTAGGGCTGGGATGGGTAACTCAGGTAATTAGGTTTGGTGGGTACTGAGTAGACTACGCAGACCAGTGGGAAGATCGTTTTATACATGTATCTAAATACATTTTTCCAGGGCTACAGTGAAACTATTCACAATCAGACATTTTGTACCTATCTCTTGAAATCTACAGTGGGTAGTTTTGGGTTATAGGGGGTGGGTACCCGGGTAGTAAATTTGGAAGTACTGGGGACATATTCTGCCAAGTAATGACAGTCCATGCGTGAAACAACCAAACATATCAAACCATGGTGACCTGATTCCTTTTGCCTAATTTAACTGACACTTTTCCATGTTACACTTAAAATGATAAAATACAGAGATATAAGGTCCTGAATGCCAGTCGGACGAGGTACCTCCGGAACTGTGCTCATATTGATAACCTCGCCTCCCCACAATCGGAACATCTTGCTCTCAGCTTTTGATGAAAACCGCGGACCTTCAATTGTCACCATTGTCCCTGTTGTATGATACCTGTAACCCAGATCCTTTAGACACCCAGACAAAATCTGAAAATAAAATAAAATAAAATCTGTACATAAAGAGAATTCTACAGAAGGGGTTGCAAAACAATTCAGTGTATTCAGCGGTTTACATCTGAAATACTCCTAATCATCTTTTAAGTGAGTCATATTTGATGCAACATATTTTGATCAGTCAGTTCTAGTTCCTTCAAAAACATCTAAGAGGCTGTAACCAAATTTTTGGTATTTCATTGTAACATGTTTCAATCAACAGAATTAAGTCTTTGATCAGTATTTACGACTACATGACACTGGTGTCAAAGTGAGCGAGTGATATATGGTTTTACACCGCTTTTAGCAATATTCCAGCAATATCACGGCAGGGGACACCAGAAATGGGCTTCACACATTGTACCCATGTCGGGAATCGAACCCGGGTCTTCGGCGTGACGAGCGAACGCTTTAACCATTAGGCTACCCGACCGCCCTGGTGTCGAAGAACACGACTACATGACACTGGTGTCGAAGAACGCGGCTATATGACACTGGTGTCGAAGAACACGACTACATGGCACTGGTGTCGAAGAACACGGCTACATGACACTGGTGTCGAAGAACATGACTACATGACACTGGTGTCGAAGACCACGGCTACATGACACTGGTGTCGAAGAACACGACTACATGACACTGGTGTCGAAGACCACGGCTACATGACACTGGTGTCGAAGAACATGACTACATGACACTGGTGTCGAAGAACACGACTACATGACACTGGTGTCGAAGACCACGGCTACATGACACTGGTGTCAAAGAACATGGCTATATGACACTGGTGTCGAAGAACACGGCTATATGACACTGGTGTCGAGGAACACTACTACATGACACTGGTGTAGAAGAACACGACTACATGACACTGGTGTCGAAGAACGCGGCTTTATGACACTGGTGTCGAAGAACACGACTACATGACACTGGTGTCGAAGACCACAGCTACATGACACTGGTGTCGAAGAACATGACTACATGACACTGGTGTCGAAGAACACGACTACATGACACTGGTGTCGAAGAACACGACTACATGACACTGGTGTCGAGGAACACGGCTACATGACACTGGTGTCGAGGAACACGACTACATGACACTGGTGTCGAAGAACACGACTACATGACACTGGTGTCGAAGAACGCGGCTTTATGACACTGGTGTCGAAGAACACGACTACATGACACTGGTGTCGAAGAACACGGCTACATGACACTGGTGTCGAGGAACACAACTACATGACACTGGTGTCGAAGAACACGAATACATGGCACTGGTGTCGAAGAACACGACTACATGACACTGGTGTCGAGGAACACGACTACATGACACTGGTGTCGAAGAACACGGCTACATGGCACTGGTGTCGAAGAACATGGCTATATGACACTGGTGTCGAAGAACACGACTACATGACACTGGTGTCGAGGAACACGACTACATGACACTGGTGTCGAGGAACACGACTACATGACACTGGTGTCGAAGAACATGACTACATGGCACTGGTGTCGAAGAACATGGCTATATGACACTGGTGTCGAAGAACACGACTACATGACACTGGTGTCGAGGAACACGACTACATGACACTGGTGTCGAAGAACACGGCTACATGACACTGGTGTCGAAGAACACGGCTACATGGCACTGGTGTCGAAGAACAAGACTACATGACACTGGTGTCGAAGAACATGACTACATGGCACTGGTGTCGAAAAACATGGCTATATGACACTGGTGTCGAAGAACACGACTACATGACACTGGTGTCGAGGAACACGACTACATGACACTGGTGTCGAGGAACACGGCTACATGACACTGGTGTCGAAGAACACGGCTACATGGTACTGGTGTCGAAGAAGACGACTACATGACACTGGTGTCGAAGAACGCGGCTATATGACACTGGTGTCGAAGAAGACGACTACATGACACTGGTGTCGAAGAACGCGGCTATATGACACTGGTGTCGAAGAACACGGCTACATGACACTGGTGTCGAAGAACGCGGCTACATGACACTGGTGTCGAAGAACACGACTACATGACACTGGTGTCGAAGAACATGACTACATGACACTGGTGTCAAAGAACGCGGCTACATGACACTGGTGTCGAAGAACACGACTACATGACACTGGTGTCGAAGAACGCGGCTATATGACACTGGTGTCGAAGAACGCGGCTATATGACACTGGTGTAGAAGAACACGGCTACATGACACTGGTGTCGAAGAACACGGCTACATGACACCGGTGTCGAAGAACACGACTACATGACACTGGTGTCGAAGAACACGACTACATGACACTAGTGTCGAAGAACACGGCTACATGACACTGGTGTCGAAGAACACGACTACATGACACTGGTGTTGAAGAACACGGCTACATGACACTGGTGTCGAAGAACATGGCTACATGACACTGGTGTCGAAGAACACGACTACATGACACTGGTGTCGAAGAACACGACTACATGACACTGGTGTAGAAGAACACGGCTAGATGACACTGGTGTCGAAGAACACGACTACATGACGCTGGTGTCGAAGACGACAGCTACATGACACTGGTGTCGAAGAACACGGCTACATGACACTGGTGTCAAAGAACGCGGCTACATGACACTGGTGTCAAAGAACGCGGCTACATGACACTGGTGTCGAAGAACGCGGCTACATGACACTGGTGTCGAAGAACACGACTACATGACACTGGTGTTGAAGAACACGGCTACATGACACTGGTGTCGAAGAACACGACTACATGACACTGGTGTCGAAGACCACAGCTACATGACACTGGTGTCGAAGAACACGACTACATGACACTGGTGTTGAAGAACACGACTACATGACACTGGTGTTAAAGAACACGGCTACATGACACTGGTGTCGAAGAACACGACTAGATGACACTGGTGTCGAAGAACACGACTAGATGACACTGGTGTCGAAGAACACAGCTACATGACACTGGTGTCGAAGAACACGACTACATGACACTGGTGTTGAAGAACACGGCTACATGACACTGGTGTCGAAGAACACGACTAGATGACACTGGTGTCGAAGAACACGACTAGATGACACTGGTGTCGAAGAACACGGTTATATGACACTGGTGTCGAAGAACACGGCTACATGACACTGGTGTCGAAGAACACGACTACATGGTATTGGTGTCGAAGAACGCGGCTATATGACACTGGTGTCGAAGAACGCGGCTACATGACACTGGTGTCGAAGAACATGACTACATGACACTGGTGTCGAAGAACGCGGCTACATGGTACTGGTGTCGAAGAACACGGCTACATGGTACTGGTGTCGAAGAACGCGGCTACATGACACTGGTGTCGAAGAACACGACTACATGACACTGGTGTCAAAGAACACGACTACATGACACTGGTGTCAAAGAACGCGGCTACATGACACTGGTGTCGAAGAACACGGCTACATGACACTGGTGTCGAAGAACGCGGCTACATGACACTGGTGTCAAAGAACACGACTACATGACACTGGTGTCGAAGAACACGACTACATGACACTGGTGTCAAAGAACGCGGCTACATGACACTGGTGTCAAGTATTCAAATCAACAGAATGTTCATAACATTATTTTTTGTCATCAATATGTAAAATTTGTGTAAAACACAAAATGATGTTCACGACGCTCTAAAACTATGCGGTGAGTCACGATGACTCCCAAATTTCATAAACCTTGAATCACAATTGTGAGTTCTGACAGACATTTCTGAATCAGGGACAAAAACTGCGATGACAACAGACGGTTGACATAATAATTAGAACATAGTCAAGACAAATCATTTTAGAAAGCTGACATGAAAGGCAAAAAAACAAAAGCATCTTTTATTCTGACGCGGATCTTGATGCAGGGTGGTATCAACACAGAGAAAAAAATCAGATTTTAATGAGATTCCTACCTGCCTGGTTCTTGAGCAGAAAGGTTCATTCATGGGAATATGGCAGACGCCTGGCAGTGAAGAGGATGACCCATCATAGAACGTCTGAGCTCTCTTCTGAGTCCTGCAAGAAAACAACACAGGAACTATCGAAAGGCTGATTGTTTTTCTGAATGGTCAGACAAGAGTATTGTAATTAAGAAGTTGTTCATCCCTAAATTCTTATCCTTACTTAGTACTCCACCTTCTAAATGCCTATCAAAGAAGTTAAGAGTTTTGTCACTCTCATTATCGATCTTTTTAAATATTTTTGTGTTCTCATACCTGTAAATGCCCACACAAAATAGTATT
Organism: Haliotis cracherodii; assembly: GCF_022045235.1. Lineage (NCBI taxonomy): Eukaryota > Metazoa > Mollusca > Gastropoda > Lepetellida > Haliotidae > Haliotis > Haliotis cracherodii. The sequence continues at coordinate 9,866,924 of NW_027266297.1, forward strand.
GACTTTTGTGAAATGTTGGAATTGATGAACCATATCAAAAACTGCCTAAAACGGTTCTGACAACTACACTGAATACAGTCAACATCTACATAACTAGAAGAGAACCATGTTTTCACCTGTCAATAAACTGGTCAATGAGGACAATATCTCCAGGGTGCATGTCTTCATGTAGAGACCCACATGCAGTTGTTACCACCAGATGTGTGCATCCTTCTGCCTTCAGCGCCTCAATATTCGCTCGGTAGTTTACGTTGGATGGCATTATTGTGTGTTGTCTGCCATGTCTACAAAATAAAAAAAACATCATTTTTTCAACACTTTTTATTTTGATTGTGTGTTTGTGGGGGGGTCATTGGGTTGATGGGGGACAACAGCAAGTGTTTCCTTACATATATTGTTTTTTATGTTGAAACTAATGCGAATAATTGCAGTGAGTGTGTAAGTGAGTGTGTGTTCTTTTCATCACTTTGAACAGTATTTCTGCTTGATGTGAGAGGAAAGCCCGAAATCTGAAGGTCTTCGACGTTGACCACTTCGGAGATAATGCATAATTGGGGGGAAGTGGGGTATCAAAACAACTAATCTTATATATATGGATTAAGATGTGGGATTTTAATTCTATCAATTCTCAGAAATGTTATGCCTTTACCATGTTTACTGAGGTCAAAATAATTTCTCCTTGATATTTACAGATTTTCTTTTCTACGGAAAAATGTCACTGTATGTGACAATAACGTGTCAAAAGAAGCATATTTCCAGTCAAACAGCATTTACAATTAATTTTACTTTACTAACATTTTTACCTGGCTAATCTGTGAAAAAAAAAAAAAAAAATTTGTTTGTTCTGGTAGATGTCGTTACTGACTTACCTTGGCAATAGGATGCATTTAATGCCACTTATATTTCCAAGAACCAGGCTATCTGAAGGCTAAAAACATAACAATATAACAATATAACAGACATGTGGCAGATATATATTTACGATGCATTATCTTTAGATTGATGATAACTAAACAAAACTCTATACTTATTACGTCGAATACGGTACTACGTTTTTCATGTTTTCAGGACATCCAGCTGACCACCTAACATAAAAAAATGTAATAATATTTCCCCTTGATTTAAATAAAAGATGACTCACCTCTCCAAATGGAGTTGTAACATGCTTTTCTTCTCTGTTTTCCAATATATCAGGATTATCCAGACCAGAGCCTCCTACTATTCCAACCTGAAGCAATACAAAGACATATATCACCAATGGGTACATCACAGCATATTTTAGACTAAAGAGACAAAATTCTTTAAATTTGATGACACAGCCATTAGAGGTGAAACAATACATCAAGGTCACGATATGATATGTATCATGATATGCACGTTTAACTTAAATCACGTGGAAACTTCTTGGCTTTTAATATTTCAGAGCAGGTTCAAAAGGAAAAGCTAGCTGTAGACGCATGTTTGTTGCGGAGTTTTCTATCTGTTCATTTCTTTGCAAGAGAAGCTACCAAATCACAGGGCCATACAATGCCTTGTTTGTTTGATGTTTAACCCAGCACGCAGCAATATTCCAGCTATATGATGGCAGTCTGTAAATAATTGTGTCTGGACCAGTCAATCCAGTGATTGAAATCCCAAGCATCGATCCATGCAGTTAGGATACGATGACATGCATCAACCAAGTCAGCGAGTCTGACCACCCGATCCTGTTAGTCACCTCTTACGACTATGGGTTGCTGAAGACCAATTCTAACTTTTGCATTCTGTCCTCTTCAGACCAGGTATTTCTATTATTGTTTTAACTTAAAGAATCAAAAGTCAAAAATGAACAAGCATATAGTCGACGAAGACATCTATATCCCCTGCCCATTTTAACACATTATGTTCCCAAACAAGGTAACTGACCATGCTGACCCAACATTTCTCTTACCCCAAAATAACACAAAACCAAACTTTTGTCAAAATAGCTGTTATGATAGTTCTAAATTGTTTTTTCTAAAAGTGCTAAATATCAAAAGGCACCAGTTCAGTATCATGTATGTATCTGGTAAACATGCAAAGTTTTGTTAGGAAGTATTGAATGGGTTTTGAGTTATGCTCCAGAAACGAACTCTACCCTATAGAACCTAAGTCCAACTTGTTGCCATGGAAACATAAATTTTTATTTTTTAATAAAACTCCTAAATTGCAAAAGGCACCAGTTCAGTATGTGCCTGGTAGACATGCCAACTTCGCTGGGGCGGGGGATAATATATTTCTACTTACAACCATACTTTAGCCATCTTGCCCCAGTTAGTGTGTCGGACATTAAATTTAACCCCAAGGTTGTGTGAATTTCAGCCATTTTAAGGGGTTGTTTTAGGGGATGTCGTTATATGTTGTCACTATTCAGACAAACAAAAGTTTCTGGGTAAGCTGATCCCTGAAAATAACATGAAAAACATTCAACTGTTGTAACCTGTTACCACCCTATTTTCTTCAATTGATGGCTCACAACATTCACTTCACTCAGAATGTACCTGCTGAGCAACAGACCCATTGCTCATCTTTTTGAGCTTTGAAACAAGTGAGTCAGTACTCACAACTCAACATCAAGGGTCAGACAGTCAGCCAGGTACAGTTGATTTACTACACATTGAAATTTATGCCAGTGTAGCAGGCAACACCAGGTGAAACAAAATGTAGAAAGCTTACTGCAGCGGACAGACGATGCACGATATACTGTCTGTGGTACCCATCTCATCCCTCCGATAGTCTAGTCCTGTAGTGAGTGAGTGAGTGAGTTTGGTTTAACGCCGCTTTGAACAATCATAGATTTATCTATGATTCAAAACTAAGTGCCCTTAGCAGGCAAATTGGAAAAGAAATGTGATATCAATCGAAATTGGATTTTTTCAATATTCTTATATTCATAAATTCTGAAAAATAGGGATTTATAAAAATTTAAATTGGAATTTTTACTGTCATTTGCTGCAGACTTGGGGCTGAGCATCGGAGCTGGTCCAGACAAATTTCAGTTGTATCACAGCGTGTCAGCTTGATGTGGGAAGAAAACTGACTTGATGCAGATCTTTACCACATTGGTGAAATCTAGTACTGTAAACCCTAGAATAAGCACTCGTATTATTGACTTCAGACCCAAAGTTTATTTAAGACAGGCATTATTTTTTATTTATTATTTTTTTAAAGAAATTCATTTTCAAATGTTTCTTTCTTTTCGTGCATCCGCAGGCAGGTTTATTCCCAGCTTTCATTGAAAGCAGATGCTTATTCAAGACAGGAATCTATTTCTTTTCAGGTGTCTTTGAACTGTCTTTTGTTAAGTGTAGATGACATCCTTACCTTGTCAGCTTGCTGACGGGGTTAACCTCTTTGGTCATGTGGACAAGGCGTCCGATCTCGGATCAGAAGGTCCGTTGTTCGAATCCCATCACGGGACTCGGAAATTTTATAGCCGCTTCATTGGCGCCCAACTTGGGGCTGAGCACGTTCATATTAAATTTGAGCAAAATAAGCCTCAGTACCCTACTATGCGGCCCGGGACGTGCCTTCTGTTGACGGGGGAGTATGTAGCAGGGCGTGGAGTCATCCCACAGATGACATCCTTACCTTGTCAGCTTGCTGACGGTGATAACCTCTTTGGTAATGTGGACAAGGGGTCCGACCTTGGATCAGAAGGTCCGTTCACAGGACTCGGAAATTTTATGGCCGCTACACATGCATCACTTAACCGGCAGCTTGGAAGGATTTAAAAGGATTACTGTATTTCCTCTATTAGATGCCTGGGCATCCATAACTTTGTGCAAGCCATTGATCCAGTGTATATTAAAGGCTACTGTACATCTATTCTATTTAATGCTGTCACTGACGCAACAGTATCCGGTCTTATCTCGTGTATTGCTGGGTCATCGTCAAATAGAGGAAGTACAATATCTGCCCTGCCTGGGCGAACACGCAGTTATTAATATAGTCTATTTTATTTGTATCATGCCACAGGACCATGTCACAAATAATAACAAGCAAACTATCAGAAAAGTCCAGCCTTCGGCCTCATCTGCGAGTTTGTTGTTGTTATTATTAGTTACATGCACTTGTGATCACATATGCTTAATCAGGGGATTATCTCCCAAAACAATAAGCCAAGGTTAACAATCATTCAGTGCTGTTCTACTCGGCCTACTGGTCGTTTGTCATGTCGAACCCCAGTCTTTTACAGAATAACGATTTCACAAAGTTTTAGAACATAATGTATAGAATCTACTTACCAAAATAATTGGTCTACTTTGAGTACATTTAAGAGGTTATTGTCCAGTCAAAACACTAGAGATCTTAAGAACCTATCGAGATTTATGGATGAAATATTTAAAGCATTAAGAAAACACAAAACAGAAAAGATATAACCACAGGACCATGTAACTAATTATAACAATAAAAATAAACAAGTCGCCCCCCCCCAAAAAAAATCATAGACGAAGCCAAAGGCCAAAGGCATATATCCACCCATGACATACTGTCATCTTGTCACATATTAATACTTTGTTTACTTGCTTGCTGTTTGGTAGTCTTTTGTACCACCGCCGTTGGTTTGGAGAGAAATAAACTGTTGTGTAAACTGCTTTGATAATCATCATGTAACATCCATCGGCGCGGCTGGTAGTAGTTGCATTTTGACGACGAGAACGACGAAATGGGTTGTTCAAATCAATTCAAATCGAATCATGATTTATGACAAGTGTGTTTACCTTTACTGTCGTCATGATTGGGGTTGTTGGCAGTGTTTCCAGTGATGTGCAGATAACATATGCTCTCTCCCAGGGACTTGACCCTACACATTCAGTACAACATTCAGTCTTCGACACGAGGACGACTGCCACAAGAGTTATCTCCCGTTACGTTTCATTGTTCAAGCTCCTTCCCAGCGCGTGACACCTTCGTTATAATCTCGGTAACATATAGAGAGCTCCGCGAACGGACTATCGCTGTGAGGAGCTTGTTCATTGTTAACATTCACTGATAGAATCCATTCGTCACCACTTGCCCCTTTCCGTAACACGAGTTGGTCACGAATGTGATAGTATCGTGTTATTTCACAGTATCCTTCAACAGGAACATGGAAGTGTATATTTTTCAATCAAATGAAGTTCTTTTAAATTATCATTATTATTAGTAGTAGTAGTAGTAGTAGTAGTAGTAGTAGTAGTGGTAGTGGTAGTGGTAGTGCACTTAATTCGACATTTATCTATAATTAAAGTCTCTCGATGCTGCCATATCAAACATATTCTATTTCAATCTGGGTTTGGTTTTGTATGGATATGCCAGGATGTTGGGAACATTAACATTTCTATCAGATTATTTAAAATAAGACTTCTTGGTCATCTAAAACAAAACTGGTATTATACACTACACATTTCTCATAAATGTTCCGACTACGTGTTTTATAAGACACTTTTACACGTGGAAAAATATTTATGTATTGCTATTACTTTACATTTGAGAATGTTTTTTTCACAAGATTTAGATGTGGTAATTTTAGACTTATGACAGACAGGAAGATACACTAATGTACCATATCATCTAACGTTAAAAACGACATAACGGCCACAAAAAAGACATAACGGCCACAACAAAAAATGTCATAACGGCCACAACAAAAAAAGTCATAACGGTCACACAAAAAGAAGACATAACGGCCACACAAAAAAAGTCATAACGGCCACAACAAAACAAAACATAACGGCAACACAGAAAATATAGAAGGCAAACTCAAGTATTGTTTCACGTTAAGTGTATTATATACATTGTATAACAGTTCATGACACCATATGCACACTGGCATTGTAACAGTGTTGGAACACAATCCTTCATGATTTATGTGTATTAAGTTGAGTTTTAATACTCACATATAGATTAGTTTGAAATAAAATCACAGAGAGGTTTCATAATTAGGATAAATTAAACGATTATTCATGTTTTCACAAAAGATTGTTACCCTGGTCAGTGCAGAGATCAAAGTAAATTCATGAGATTGGTTAAAACAACACATGAATTCTACTGGAAGATATTATATTGTAATAACATCTAACATGTATACTCTGTGCACATCCTGCTTACTTTGGATATTCATTTATGATTAATATATTTATTTGTTTGTTGTTTAACGCTGCACTCAGCAATATTCCAGCTATATGAGGGTGGTCTATAAATAATCGAGTCTGGACCAGACAATCCAGTGATTGATAGCATGAGCATCGATTCATGCAATTGGGACATGCATCAACCCAATCTCATTAAAATCAGATCTTTGTTCTTTTTGTTTAGCGGTAGCGAGAACTAAGATCTGATTTTAATGGGATTGTGCATCAACCATGTCAGCGAGCCTGACCACCCGATCCCTTTAGTCGCCTCTTACGACAAGCATAGTCGCCTTTTACGGCCAGAATGTGTTGCTGAGGACCTATTCTAACACGGGTTTTCACGGGTCTTATTATTATTAACAACATCTTACATGTATAAGATCTAACATGTATATTCACGTTATTATTATCATGGACATTTTGACTATTTTGTTGTGTCCCTTATGACTTTTTTGTGGAGGCCGTTATGACTTTTTGTTGTTGTGGCCTTTATGACTTATTTATGGCCGTTTTGACTATAGCTTTGTGGCCATTTTGAGTTATGAGGCCGTTTTGACTACAACCCGATGCATATATCTCTATTAGAAAAAAGTCAGTGAGTATGATTTTATGCCGCTTTTAGCAATTTTCCAGCAATATCACACATTGTACCCATGTCGGGCGAACGCTTCAACCACTAGTCTACCCGACCGCCCAATAATGGGTCTTCGGCGTGACGAGTGAACGCTTTAACCAGTAGGCTACATACAAAAAAGATCTCTGTTTATTCCTATTTAATGTTAAAAAAGATAAGAAATAATGTTTAATCACTTAATATACTTAATTTTAAAGAAGGTGGGGTGAGGTGAAATTGGGTTGAACGTCTCGTCCAAGATTAATGCACTTATATAGCGACGTGCATGTACGTGTGTTTGTTTGTACTAGTCCGGACTGATGCCGATTTATAGTGCTAGCTCATTGAGATACCATGCCTCACGAATACCCCACTCAGACACAGTATACTGATTCCGGCTCGATCAGTCCTTGTTTAAGCACCTTAATGCCGAGCGCCAGACAGGGTAACAACAAGTACCATCTTTTAACGTCTTTTGGTATGACGCGGCCGGGGATCGAACCCTGGACCTTCTGCTCTCCGGGCGGACGCTCTACCACAAGACCACGGAGGCGATCTCAGTTTTCAAGAATACTACATATGATATGTATGTTGTGCTATGTGTGTGTATATGTCCGTGCATGTATTTGTCTACCTCACAAAAAGAAAACTGTGATGCCATGCAGCAGTTTAACATAGATACCACACACAGACTTTATACTGTCTCCGTGTGGTCCAGGCAGGGTTAACAATAGCTACCATCTTTTAACCTATTTTGGCATGACTCGACCATGCAGGGGAGCGAACTACCGACCTCCCGTTCTCCGGGCAGACGCTCTATCCACTTCACCACGAAGGCGATCACCAACACTTTAACAAATACTAGGTAAGTACTCTCCAATTTCGTTCAGTAGTAATGGGAATTATGTGTATAATACCCCTGCCATCTTAATCACTGCAGGAAATGCACTTGATGCAAATATTCCTTGTTTAAAATCCTATAGAGCCATGTTTCAATTCTCCACCAGACATAGGAACTGTACATTCAATATTTGTACTTGGTTGACTTCGGGGTTGAATAGAACCTCACTATGGAACCTCCCGTTGCTTATGCTGTTAACCACGGATTGTCTCACTGTCATGATATAGCTGGACTGCGGCGTAGAACGTCATTCACTCACTTATCCAAATGTAAACCTATTTGTGTTTGTGTGGTTTGTATAATTATGGTCTCTGCTGTGGTGTACTATTTTGACCAATGTGCAGTCAGCATGAATGCATGGTACTTTTTTATGGATAACAACTTCCTTTATTCTTTGTAATGACATTTCAGAGCTACTTCGTGTCCTTTCATCAGAAGCAGATAGCAATTAAAAAAGATAAATACAAATTATTGCGTGAAACTGATCGGATAAGGAAATTTTTAAAAGGAATTGTTAGCTGTTTATAGTGAAATAGTTTTAATTGGTTTAATCAGAGACCATAACTTAATTTCATGGTCTCTGGTTTAATAAACATATTGTGGAGAAACGACAACTCTAAAACCTGCAATAGATCTATGATCTATGCATGGTCAAATTATTTTTAGTGGTCTACATAAGGTAACCACACTTGGGAGTTACCCGACTTAGACGGAAGCGGCATGTTTTCATTCGGAGATACTCGGGCTTGTTCGAGTTGCGCTCTTCTGAGTATGTACTCTCTCAGAGATATCGAAGGTTAAACCCAGAAGCATCGATTGTAATGGAGCACGTGGGATTTGTTTGACGTATGTTTTGATTTTGATTAAGAAGATGATTTATGTTTAGGTCACAGGTAATTCACTGATTATTTACTTAGAATGTGTCGTTTGTTTAGGGTGTCACTGGGAAGGTGTGTCACTGTCACCGGCACCGTTTACAAAGACTGACCTCGTGGATTTGATGCAAGGCTTTCGATCGCCGAAACTGAATTTCAATTAAGTGATCGAGTCCACTTGAATTAAATACAATGCGAACCCCATCCCTGACTCCCCCAAAACACATGAAAGGGTTAACCAAGTACTTTGCATCCACATTTATAACATCAACCATTCGTTTATTATAACATTCACATCCAAATTATCTTCATACACAATCAAGTATTTTAACAAGTTTCACTGGCATGTCGTGCGAAAATACCGGGCCAAATAACTTTATAATCAACTTGATTTACCCAGTATATTCTTTAAGATCAGCCTAAGTCAACAGGTAAACTTCTTATGTTATTCTTGTTATATGTTAAAATTAAATATTGCAACTATAGATCTACACTTAAATTGATGGACACTTTTAGGGATTTAGGTCAAGTTCCATTATAGGCACATTGAATGTTATATAGATCCAATTCTAAATTAATATTTTATTTGTAACATAATTTATTAGAAAGAGTTCTGGAATCACTTCTGATTTGGGTTATGATGTTACTCATTTTGAGGGTTACGAATTTGTTTGGTTTACAAAATTACTGATACCCCTGGCCAAAGGATCCACTTCAAATATAGACTTTTGTTTGTTTGTTTACCCTGGATATAAATTCGCCCTTTATTAAGACACGATAGATGTTAATAAAAATGTAATGAAACATATGTCTTTATATACAATATGAAATGCATCATTACAAGTAGATATATAAAAAAGTCACCTGCATGGGTACAAAAGAATGGCACCCAGGTCAAGCACGACACCATCATTCAGCATCATATATAGTGATTGTGCATCATGGTGCCCCAATGACATGGATTATTGCTCATGCCATCAGCCACTGGTTGAACTGCCCCAGACATGATTTTTTAAAGCAGAGACCATATACCGATCCGTGTATGGTCTCTGTTTAAAGACTGCTGTGATTTGGTTTTCCGTAGTGCAAGAGACCATTCATTTCAGCAAGGTTATTTTTCAGTTCAGGGACTGCATAGTGTGGAGCAAAAAGACACACACAAAAAAAGATACAACTAGTTTAAATGCTTTGATTTGCAAAATTAAAACATACAACTTTGGAAAGAAATCAAATAGAAATTGCATAAAAGTTGATTAAATGAGTTACATAGTCTGGCCACTGACAACACATGATGATGATGATGATGATGATTGAATTAAAACATACAACTTTGGAAAGAAATCAAATAGAAATTGCATAAAAGTTGATTAAATGAGTTACATAGTCTGGCCACTGACAACACATGATGATGATGATGATGATGATGATGATGACGAAAATGATAACAAAACCTTCATTTGTTCTTTTACTGAAGTAAATATGTTAAAACATCCAGCTCTTTTAACATAATTGGCCTTCATTTTAGGCCATGAAACCAACCACCCAGAACAATTTCAGGCAAAACTATTTTCAGTTAATTTACTCAGTTACTGACCAATGCTAACTCCACCATTGTCCTACCGAAAAAAAAAGAAGAAAAATTGGAAAACACATTTAAATTGTTAAAAGGACTTGTCTTCTTTCTGTCAAATGTAACTTCATATGTTCTCCATAAAAAAAACAACTTCTACTGGACTATTCTTAACTGTAAGCAATAGGTAACCACGGCAAAAATCAGGTCAATCACAATCACTGCCCACATGCCAAAATATTAAAACTTTTTAAAATATAAAATAAAATATATGGCCTTGTTTGCTTGGTTTTCTAAATTCCAACTGCCTGGCCCCAGGCAGTATATCCTGCACTTGGATAACGGTTCTATTGGTTTTGCATGTATCAGGTGTTCCTATCAAGATTTGACAAGTACTTCAGCATGTTCTACATAAATGTTTTGCAGCATCCATGACTCACGATGGAGGACTTCAGTGCTGAAATACCTGTCTGTCGCCTGAGTGAAGTGTCATTCCGGCTATACACCAGTGAGGAGATCAAAGCTCTCAGTGTCCTCGAGGTCAACAACCCTCAGACTTTTGACATCTTTTCACATCCTACATATGGAGGACTTCATGATCCTTGCTTGGGTATGTCTTTCAAAATGTTGTCTTGGAATCTGAATGATATTTAAGAAGTGGTATTACTGTTACAAATTGTTTCCTCTTTTTAATGAGATGATATATATGATGTTATTAACATTGTATTGTGAGATCACAATCCAATATGATATTCGAAAAAGTTAGGGATCACCTGATTCTTTCACATATTAATAGATTATCTTGCCATGACAGGTTAGGTGAGCTGAAATGGGGTTTAATGTTGTGTTCAAGATTAATTGCACTGATGTACCAACGTGTGTATGTGTGTGGCTGCTTGTACTAGTATGGAATAATGCCGATTTTATGGTGCTAGTCCACTGAGATACCATGTATACTGACTTTGAGCCGACCAGTCCTTGTTTTAGCCCCTTAATGCTGAGCACCAGACAGGGTAACAAGTACGATTTTATAACATCCCTCTACCTTCCACTCTCCGGGCAGATGCTCTGCCACTAGACCATGGAGGAGGTCTTCCTTGACAGATTAACTATAGCAAAATGAAAGAATAAGTTTGTCCTTCCCTTTTTTAAGTAGTATATAATGTTGTGAATCTTTAATAAAAGATGAGATGACCTGTCATGTTTCCATTCCCTCCCACAGGACCTAACCACCGCACTGAAGTGTGCACGACATGTGGCCTGAGTCACGTGTTCTGTCCGGGGCACATGGGGCACATCCAGCTCCCTCTACCAGTGTTCAACCCCATCTACTTCGGCACACTGTTTAAGGTGATGTAGCAAATGGAGTGCTGGTGCTTCTCCGGACGTCTGTTATTACTATGACAAAGCATTGTGAAAGAAAACACATTCTCTTTTTGAATATTATGAGTTAACAGGCTTTGTTCACATGTGGAGATATCAAACAGGTTTATATTATTAGGGTGTGTAATGGCATGTATTTGTGTTCACTGCTCATTTAAAACTGTTGTTTTTTACGATCATATTTGATGATAATCCATTGCTGATGTGAAGTGGAAGAAACATATCCTAATGTATGTTGACAAGTGGATAAACTCCCATTTTACACTGCTATTGTTCATGGCAAAATTGAATGTGAGTGAAGCTGTTATGTTTGTAACGTTTAGAAAATGTGAATACTCTCAATGCAGACCAGTGGACATCCTAAAGGAGAGTTTTGGCCCAGCAAAATGATGCCTCTACAGTGGAATCCTGTTTATCCCCATTCCTGTACATGTACCTGGATTTTTTGCGAAACTAAATAAAATTCTACTTAAGATGCTTCTTTAAAACAGAAATCGGGTTTCCGGGATCCGGACAGTGAATTACAATTACCACTAGTGCTAAATACACACTAGTGTGTCCCACTTACCAGACAATGACTACACTTGATGCAGAAAAAGGCGAATCGAGTGTCTGCCAACCTGCTAAGCAGAAACGCAGGGGCAGCTAGGGAAAAGAAGGAAATCTGTCAGTATAAGAGTACTTATGCTAGAGCTGTACATGTATATGCAATTTATCCCTGTCCATTTACTGTTTTGGGATATACAATGTATTGCATAAAGATATGCAATATATATAATAAGAGTTTTTATGCCTCTGTAGAATTTGGATAGGGCAGGTATCTCCGTTATCAAGTGATTCATATATCCGGAAACTTATTTATCTGTACAATATTTTGAAAATGAAAGTGTCCGGGATAAGCAAGGTTTTACTGTATTACATGATGCATATATTATATATTGTTATTGTTGTTTATCTCAAAATCTTTGAGGGGCGTTTGGGTAGCCTAGTGGTTAAAGCGTTGGGTGGTCATGCCGAAGACCCGGGTTCGATTCCCGACATGGGTACAATGTGTGAAGCCCATTTCTGGTGTCCCCCGCCGTGATATTGCTGGAATATTGCTAAAAGCGGCGTAAAACCGTACTCACTCACTCAAAATCTTTGAACATGAGGTTGGAAATAAAGAAATTCCTTTGAGTGAATTACTTACTAGATTTTCATGCCTAGGGTACATAACATCCAACCTACAGATGAAGAAAATAGCTGAGTGTGTTTCCTTCTTTCAATGCTTTGTCAAATACACCATATACCCTAATATACCGGGTAGGTAGTTTAATCAGGTACACAATACACATAGTTTAACCAAACATTCATGCTTCATGTGAGTCACATCTGTCAACAGTTAATGTACGTAAATATCATGAACACTTATTTAAAAAAATAGCTAAATGAAAAAATAAAGTGGATCGTATTTGGATGAAAATCAAACAATTAAGTTGCGTGACCTTACTGCCGGTAGGTACTAAGATCTACAAAACCTTGTGCTTTCCTCCCACACTAAGCTGACAGGCTGTGATATAAATGAAATACTGTTCGAAGGGGCCTCGAAACCAACTCACCAACTCACTAGACATTCTTTGATCTGCAGTTGCTGAAAGGAACATGTTTCGACTGCCACAAGCTGATGGTGGACAGCTTCTACTGTAAAGTCTTCATCCACCAGATGGCGCTGCTTAATCGCGGCGAAGTGTCAGGCTGCTTCAAAGTCTCGGCATATGGTGACCACCTAGTGATGGAGAGGGGCAAGGAGAAATACGACCTCACTGAACCTCTAGATCAGTATGTAGCAGACAATTTCCCAGGTATGATACATGTACTTGGTTTAAGATTTGTCCTAAACTTTTAAATGATGAGGTATTAATTGTAATACTATTATAAAAGCCCTTATTTGCCTGCTCGGACTGCCAAGTTTTGTATTTGGAGGATGGTTGAATTCGTTCTTTCGCGTTTTTTACACTTAAGCTTGTTTAGGTTTGTTGTAATTATATCAACTTTAACACCAGTTCTATGACTATTGTGTGTGAACTTACTGGAGCAAGTCCTTCTCCCAAACTATTATTGTTATGAGAACTTGGTTCACTGACTTGCATGACTCCCAAATTTTGAAAACTTGCCATTTTCATTAGCCCTCACAATGTAAGTAAACCCCAGTCGAGATTTCTAGTTAGAATGGGTCCCAAGCAACCTGTGCTTGTCATAAAAGGCTAATATATGGATTGGTTGGTCAGGCGCTGAGACAAGCATGTCATCGTACCCCAGTGTGGAATGTTAAGCTATGATATTAATCACTGGTGTCTCTGGTCCACACTTGATTATTTACAGGTGACTTTGATATGGTTGGAATATTGCTGAATGCAGTGTACAACAACATTCACTTGTTTGCCAGTATTAATGACAGTAATCATGCATATTAAATAGAAGCTTGTTGGTCTCCAGTTTTAGTTCATGTTTACAGTTCCGGATGCAAATGAGAAGGTTGACCCTCATCTGATGAACCACAAGAACATTCAGGCCGTGCGGAACTCACTGATCAAGCAGTTCATGGATAAGCTGACCAGCAGTAAAACCAAATGTCCGCAGTGTGGTGTGTCACTGAGGAAACTGCAGCAGAAGTATAACAGGTCAATTGGGCTGTATGGGAAGTCGGATGTCAAGAAACAGAAGAAAAATATGTAAGTTTTGATTTTTTATGACTTTGAACCATATTGACATGCAGAAATTTGCAGACCTGTTAGTGGGACTCTCAGAAGTGTCACCTTCAGTGATGACATCCTCAGTAGTGCTGAAGGTGTCACAGACTGATCAGCTGATCTACCCGTCACTGAAGGTGTCACTACTGAGGGTGTCATCACTGAAGGTGTCACTACTGTGGGTGTCATCACTGAAGGTGGCACTACTGTTGGTGTCTTCACTGGAGGTGGCACTACTGAGGGTGCCGCTACTTTGTTTGTCGCTACTGAGGAAATCATCACTGAATGTGGCACTACTGAGGGTGTCACTACTTTGAGGGTCACTAGTGAGGGTGAGATTTTTTATGACTTTGAACCATATTGACATGCAGAAATTTGCAGACCTGTTAGTGGGACTCTCAGAAGTGTCACCTTCAGTGATGACACCCACAGTAGTGCCACCTTCAGTGATGACACCCACACAAAGTAGCGGCACCCTCAGTAGTGCCGCCTTCACTGATAACACCCTCAGTAGCGACACACAAAGTAGCAGCACCCTCAGTAGTGCCACCTTCAGTATTGCCACCTTCAGTGATGACACCCTCAGTAGCGACACACAAAGTAGCAGCACCCTCAGTAGTGCCACCTTCAGTGATGACACCCTTAGTTGTGACACACAAAGTAGCGGCACCCTCAGTAGTGCCACCTTCACTGATGACACCCTCAGTAGCGACACCTTCAGTGACGGGTAGATCAGCTGATCAGTCTGTGCCTAAACTGTTCTAATGTAGTTTTACTGTATGGTTTTACCCTTGGCGCAGCCATTGTCACATTTACCACCAATTCGCAGACAGTTAATAATTAATTATTTGGGCTTGTTTACAGGTCCTGAGTTTGGGTAATAAAATATTATAATAAAGATGATTTGTTTCTAATACTTTTCATAAAAGCTTTAATATTGTTAGGTGCGTGAATCATGTTTACAAATTAAACTGACAATAATTATCTTGATATTAAAAATTGGCTCTATTTGGTGTCAGCATCTCTGGATTGTGGCTAACTTCAGCTGCACTTATATAGTGATGTACATGTCAGTTTTATATTGCTAGCCCACGGAGATACGTTGCTGGAGACATTAAGGTCTTGGGCTGTGGGATATTTGGTGGAATATTGCTAAAAGTGGCTTAAAACCACTCACTCACTCATTTAAGGACTATGATTAAAAAAATGGTTCAACGACACAATCAACATGCTCATGTCATTGTTTGCAGGGTACAGAAAAACACGGAAAACAAAAAGACCAAGCTGATAGACCTTGACGAGGACATCGAGAGAGAAGCGGATGTGGAGGAACTTGAAGATGGTGAAGGATCTGATAAGAAGCTTGACAACACACTGTTCACAGACAACAAGGCCTTCACCATGCTGACTCCGTCACTGATACGCCAGCATGTGCAGCAGGTGTACACCACTGCTGGACCACTCCTGCGAATCCTCTTTAAGTCGTTGGCCAAAGTGACCAAGGCTTCCCATCCAACTGACATCTTCTTCCTGGAAGTGATTCCTGTTTGTCCTTCACGATACAGACCTGTAAGTAGCTGCTGTCAAGTTTACAATAACAAGAGTTCTGTTTATGTCTGATATCCATGTTGAAGGGCCTCTATGCTGTGTTTTCAGATATCCATGTTGATGGGCCTCTCTGCTATGTCAGATATCCATGTTGATGGGCTTCTCTGCTGTGTTTTAGATATCCATGTTGATGGGCCTCTCTGCTGTGTCAGATATCCATGTTGAAAGGCCTCTATGCTGTGTCAGATATCCATGTTGAAGGGCCTCTCTGCTGTTTCAGATATCCATGTTGAAGGGCCTCTCTGCTGTGTTTCAGATATCCATGTTGAAGGGTCGCCAGTATGAAAACCCCCAGACAGCCAACATGTGCCTGATTCTCCAGGACAAGGAGGTCATCACACAGATCATCCAGAAGGTGAAGTCTGGCAAACATGACACTGAGGTGGAATCAGAGGAGGAGCTGCTGCCGGTATGTTGGTGTACACAGGATGGAGCCGTCTTAATGCCAATGTATCCTTGCATCTCAAATCATCATCATTTCCACTATTTGCCTTGCACATCTGCTGTAAGTGGTTTGAATTCTAACTAGTTTCAATACAATACACTTTCTTTGTTGGCAGCAATCAGTAGTCAGTCAAAAAGGCACCTCCCTCACACAGAAGCTGAACAATGCGTGGATGTCGCTGCAGTCTCACGTCAATGTCATGGTGGACAGTTCCCTGGATAAACTCTCTAAAGACCAACAGGGCATCAAACAGGTACTAGAGCCTTCATTACCTACCCCCAGGACTTTTATTACAGACTTTTATTACAGACCTTCAGGGCAGATTAGGTCAACAGTTACACTATGTGTGGCCTGGGTGATTGTGCAACATAAAAAATTTTTTTTTGGTTCAAATACCGTATTCGACCCATTAAGCGCCCCCCTTCCTTCCCGGTTCCGAAAATTTATATAGTAATTATTTCGTTTTAAATGAAAATCGTCTGGGAACCGTAGTTTCCGGATATTTGAAGTCCGTATAAGCGGGGCATGACTGTATTCTGTTTATTTTAGATATTTGTGACTTTGAATATTATGCGCAGAAAAAAATTACACCGTACCCTTTCAGCGAAGTCCGGCAAACGAACGGGTGATGAGAAACTTCGTCAGTATACAAATTCGAAATTTGAGATAAAAAAATCACCAGACATGTTGATTTACCGTTTAAATTGTATTTTTTGTTCAGCTAGGCATCGTTTTATATCCAGGGATTAAGTTTACCTTGTGCATTTCTCGTAAACTAAGCCGAACACAGCAATCAGCTGTACACACGTTTTCTTGGAATCTACCGGTGAGTCGGTCAAGACACACCCAATGATATAACTTTACAGGATTTTAAATGCAAGGATCGGCAAAAAGTTGTTTCTGAAAATATTTTTTTATCAGGAATAATATATTCCAATATCTTGTTAATTTAGATGCAGCTTTTACTAAACATATTTAAAATAATAATAACCCTAAGCGAAGCAGCTGATCGCTATTGCCGGGAACAAATATGACTTTTAATGATTCAAAGTATGGCATTTATGATATATGTATCCATTCTCTGTCAACTTAAGTTCGTTTCAAGGCGTCAATAGCGGTAATCTGACCGTGGTTGCTGTTAATAACGTTGAGTTGTGCGATCTTCCGATCGCTTCACACACGATTTCGCCGAAATTAATTAAAACAATATTAAAAGGAATTTTGAATAAAATTAATGAAATAAGTTACAAACAAAAGTCCAGACATACAAAGAACACTTTTTATAGCCAGACAGTGTAATTACATGAATAATTTGCGAACTTCAGTATGGATTTGTTGACATGGTATTTCCGGTGTTACGTGCTCACAGTAATGTCTTTCCATGGGGGAAAAAACATCAAAACTCATTAATTCGTGTATAATGCGCACCCCATTCTACACAGCTGTGTTTTTTGGAAAAAAAAGTGTGCATTATTCTCAAGAAAATACGGTAAGGCTTACTGATGAATTTACGCCAATTTGACCTGAATTGTCCCCAATAAGCGCCCACCCTTTCTGTCTTTTTTTAAGTGCCCTGGGCTTTTAATGGGTCAAATACGGTATCTCTTTTTTATTTACAGTCAAGTCCCGTTAATCCGACATCAGTGGTTGCATATGATTATGTCGGATTAACAAGTATGTCGGATAAACGAAATGAAGTTGTATCAACTTTCGTGATCGAAAATCGGACAACTACACGATAAATATAAGGATTTAAACACGTAATACAAAATATAAAATAATTACATAAAGTAATACGTTACCACTGTTATACCGAGGCTGCTGCTATAGTAAAATCTACCACAGAGATCTCAATTACCTCATGCAGCATGTGCGTAGCCACCTAGCTGCCATGTGACACCCTTCACTCTTGTCTCTTCGCTTGCTCTAGCAAGACGTACAATAAACTGCTCAAGCGTTCCTGTTTCTCCGACCATTCGGTGATATTTATTACTGTTTATTCTCTCTAATAAACTGTGCTTTTACGGGGCTTTTGCTATAACTACGCTTGGAAATATTTTTCCCGCCAAAAGGAAATATTTTTCCCGCCCTTTTTTTGCGGGGTGTCTCGTATGCACGTTGCGTCTTACGTTCCCCTGTTCTAGTATATCTTGGTTTTTTTACATCACTTATTCCTCTATATGTTATATGTGTATGTTATATATTCGCATTGCTCGTTTATTTTCTGGTGAAAATACTCGTTTGTGACTATTTGTGGGGCGTGTGTTGTAACCATGTTTTGCTCTTTGTTCATAGTACAAACAAAATGTCTGACATGGATGTTTCGCCGTCCTCCACCCCCTCTACCCCTGCAACCAGGAGCTGCGGCGTGTGCCGCAAGCGAGCGCTACCGGCTGTATGTGCAGTCCGTTTCCACCCCTGTGGTGGCCGTCTCGTCCGGTCGGGGTCCCCTTGCGGGTACCACCACCACGGCTGCGGCGGATCCCTTGGCGGCCCGTGGGCTGTCCGGGGATTTCGTCGCTGCATTACTTGCAAAACTTGTGGACTCCAAGCTGGCGGCCTTATCTCAGGATAGGCCGGTGGCTGTTCCGTCCCCGGCCACTTTGGTGGCCGCGGGGTCCAACAGTACGGCGGCGGCTCCCGTGGTCACTGGTCCTTCCCCCGAACCGTTGCTCCCGCTATCGGTTAAGGACCGCGTGGCCATGGTTTATGACCTCTTTGAGGACATGCCATGGCCCCGGCCGGTACCGCGGGGAATCCACGGCTCTGTGGGTTCCTCAGAGGTATAAGATGAGTCTTCCGACACGGCTTTCCCCGCACCAACCTTGCTGCGTGGTATGAAGCCTTCCTTGGAGAACGCCTTCGCGGCGGCCTCAGGTCGGCGTCTCCCGTTGCCTCCAACGTCGTGGAGAAAGGGTTATTCCCGGTACATGACCTACCTTTCCTGAGGCTGGTCCTACCGCGGAGGCCCATGTTGAGCGGTTGGGTGTCCGTGCCCCACCGGCTGCTACGGTAACGCAAGCTACCTTGCACCAGCTGGATGCCCTCTCTCGGCACTCCATGCTTGCCATGTCTCATGGAGACACTTACTTGGCTGCAGCGGCCAGTCTGGTCAAAGGTTCTCCCACGGACTGACCAGCGCATTTATAACTGCCTGCTCAGTTTAAATGCTTCCCTGGAGTTCGTTGCCGAGGACTCTCGGCACACACTTGCTCTTGTTGGGTCCCTGCATAGGCGTCTGGGTGCTGCTCCTAACCGGAGCGCGCCCCAGGCTGCTGCGGACGGTAGGTCTACGGGGTCGGGTTCTTCTTTCTCTGGGAAGAAGCCCCGCCCTGAGGGCTCCGGTTTGGGCAATCAGCTGCCCTTTCGCGGGAAGACGGGGAACTGGGGGAAGCCCAAGTCGTCTAAGGACGGCAAGGGCCCCTCTCTTTGGAGGGGTTCGTATGCCGACAGCGCCAACTTCGGTTGGCCCTTACGCAAACCCGAGTCACTTGGCCCTGGACAGTTGCGCCTGCTGCAGCCTGTCAGGGCCCCCTCTCCTTCCCCAGTGGGAGCCAGACTCCAGACTTACTGGGAGAATTGGGAACAAGTGTTCGACGTGGCCAACTTGATTCGGTACGGCTATCGGCTAGATCAAAGCGAATCCGCCGCTCACCATTGCCACGTTGGCAGATTTCGATTCGAAAACAGATCTTCCCATCCTCGCCGATGCCATCGGCAGGTTGGTGGAGAAGGGGCTGTACGGGAGTTAGCTCTACCAGATATAACACTGGGGTTTTACTCCAGGATATTTCTCGTTCCCAAGTAGGACAGTGCCGAACTCAGAATGATTCACACGTCCGCTCCCTGGCTGTTCACCCGGTTCACCACCCCCATAGTGTTGTTCCTCCAGAGGAGGGGTGTACTTCGCGTACCTGGCTGACTCGCTAGTTGCAAATTGAATGACGGACGTGCTGTCTCGTCAGCTCGATTTTGCACTTTGGCTCTTGGAGCAATTGGGGTGGAATGTCAATCTCCCCAAGAGCGAGTTAACCCCCTCACAGAACTTGAAGTTCTTCGGAGGTCGGTTTGACACGGTGACCCATCGCCTCTTTGTCCCTCAAGACCGGTGGCACAAGATTCAGGCGATGATTGCCAAAGTCTTAGCGGTGCCACAGACTGTTCACTTTTGGAAACAGCTGTTAGGGCTACTTGTGTCCGCCCTGGACTGCACCGATTGGGGTCGTCTCCAACTCCGCCCGCTGCAATGGTTTCCAATCCAGTTGTTAGCACAGGAGGAGAACAGTGCGACCGTCACCCTCGTAGATCGGCTCCGCCCGCATCTGGAGTGGTGGACGGTCCCTTACAATGTGTTATCAGGAGTCTCTATGCGGCCCTACCGGGCCACGTTGAACCTGTATACAGACGCCTCTCTAGTGGGCTGGGGCGCCCATCTAGAGGGGGAGGTGAGCTTGGGGCTGTGGTGCGTAGACGAACTAGGTCTTCACATCAATTGTCTCGGGTTCAAGGCAGTGATAAATGCAGTCAATCACTGGAAGCATAGTCTCGTCGACGCCCGGCTCATGCTGGCGACCGACAACACGACGGTAGTGTCCTATGTGAACAAACTGGGGGAAACCCACAGTCACTCGCTACTCGATATCCTGTTTGAGTTTTACGCTCTGGTGGACAGTGTCCCGTGCCAGGTACGCGCCCGTCACATCCCAGGTGTGCAGAACGTACTGGTCGACGCTCTATCGAGGCCTCAGGATCCGAGCCCCACAGAGTGGATGCTCAACCCAGTAGTGTTTCAGTGGCTGTGCGAAAGTTTTGGTCGTCCGATGGTCAACCTGTTCGCAACTGGGCTCAACAATGAACTCCCGTTGTTTGTATCACCAGTCCCGGACCCGAGGGCCATCGATCACGATGCTCTCGTGTTAGACTGGACTGGGATGGACGCTTATGCTTACCCACCGACGGCGTTGATACCTCTCATTCTAAGCCGGCTCCGAGGAGTTCGCTGTCAAATGTTACTGATCGCGCCCATGTGGCCGAACAGATCGTGGTATCCGGACTTGCTGACCCAGGTCACGCAGTCGCCACTCCCACTGCCTGTGAGACCGGATCTCCTGATCCACCATCACGCCCATCAGCTTCATCCAAATGCAGGGCAGTTCAATCTGCACGTGTGGATGTTGTCACCGAGCGTCTGAGGAGTAAAGGTTTTTCTTGTCGGGCGTCTCGGGCATACGTTAGAATGCATCATGATTCTACCCAGAAGGAGTATAATGCACGTTGGGTTATTTTCACGAAGTTCAAGGGTTTCAAACAGCAAGATCTTCAGAAAGGCCGCCTTCGGGCACCGGCCTGGGATCTTTCCTTAGTGTTGAAATCTAGCTCCATATCAACCCTTGAGTAGTGGTTCGTTCCGGCGTGTGACTTGGTAAACAGCATTTCTCCTCTCCTTTGACATTGGCCAAACAGAGAGAGAATTCACTGTAAGATCACTCAAGGAAATCTTACATCCTGCTGATACTGAGGACAGATCGCTGTGTCCGGTTAGGGCCCTTACGTAGTATCTTAAGGCTTCGAATGAACGCAGACAAGGGCGTGACCGTCTGTTCATATCGTGTAACCCTAATCGCACTGCTGACATAACTCGCAACTGGATTGCGTTATGGCTTCTTCTGTCGTCAATCTGGCATACCGGTCTCGGGGGTTACCGGTAGCGGGGTCCAACCCGCACGAGATCAGGGCGCTAGCGGCAACATTTGCCCTACACTCGAATATCTCTGTTCGCAGAATATTATAAGGTTGTTACTGGCGTTCTGACTTGGTTTTTGCCAATCATTACCTCAAACAGGTCGCTGATGATGACGTGGAGAGTGTGCACCGTCTTGGGCCACTGATCGCGGCGCAAGCGGTCACCTAAGGGGTGTGCCCAGCGCAATTCCGAACTCCTAAGGCGTCAGATCTTGCACGGTGGTCAATCTGGGTCGACTCCAATGTTCCCACGCCGTGGGTACAGGAGTTGGGGTCCCTTAAAAACCAGCGCACTCACACCACTGGTGAGGGCGGCTTTTTGTGTGCTTTGTTGTGTGTGTGTTATTTGTATTTTGACAATTATGTATTTAATTGTCTGTCGTGTATCCCAACCTTGTGATGCATGCTTACAAATACTGGAATTAGGTCACGCGCCTAATGCATACTTTAAGTAGGCTTGCTCTGGGATATACGGTCCAAATGAAATTAATTTCCCTCTTTTCGACTGTTTAACCTGATCTAAGATTTAGCTCACGCGGATACAGTGTTCTCATCCGCTGCGGCGATGAAATACCTATCCAGTGGGGCCGTTTGGAGTCACCAATCGTTTTGGCAATGACGATTGAGCCTTACGGTTTGCGCTTGACAGTGCTTTGGTATTCCTATAGGGTAACGCCTAGCTAGGTGAATGCGCATCGAGTGCTTCCGCCTTGGTGTTTACTTCCGCTGGTCGGAAGGAACGCTAGCAGTCAGGATTCGGGGTGTAGGTGCTCCCCACCGCCTACTGTAGTAGTCAGCCTCGGTATAACAGTGGTAACGTATTACTTAATGTAATTTGTAGAATTTTCCTATTCGGAATATTCTATAAGTAATACGTTACCACTGGGCTGCTGCCCGCCCGTCCGTCCCCCGAGCACTTGCTCTCGCAAGAGATAAGAGTGAAGGGTGTCACATGGCAGCTAGGTGGCTACGCACATGCTGCATGAGGTAATTGAGATCTCTGTGGTAGATTTCGCTATAGCAGCAGTTGAGGGAGACAACAGCCTCGGTATAATAGTGGTAACATATTACTTATAGAATATTCCGAATAGGAAAATTCTACAAAATATTCATATTGTTATGTTACATTGTTGGCGGAATATGTTTTCTAATCATGCAACCTCTAAGGTTTAACACAAAACAACTGTTACGGACTGTATGACTTATTCAAAATACTTTAAAAAGCATAGTCTGGAATGGAAGTCGCAACTTTGAAACTGGTACCTTAAGAAAGCTGCTTTCTAAGTGGCTAACGTCGACTTCCTGTTGGTCATTTCATTGGTAGGTCATAGTTCGCGAAAGGTTGTTCTGACGTGACCTGTAATGAGATGTACACTTCAAGAGCGAGAACTTGTATCTGGCTTTAATAATATTGAGGTAATCTAAGCATGTGATTTATCCTGTTTTCTTTTTATCTATAGCATTAATTGTTTATTGTTAGGCAAGTTTAATATTGTTGTTGTAATCATGGTAATATGCAGCTACCAGCAAGTTCGTCTCGCATCAAAACACGGGCTGTGTACTCGCGGGCAGATGACCAGGGATGACTGTGTTGGATTAATGAGACTGATTAATGAGTGATTTCGGTAATTCGTTGCAAAATAGGTGTGTCAGAGTCGGAGTGCGAGACTGTCGGATTAATGGGTCTAAATAGCACTGATTTAATCGGTTCCCATCATTAGCGTCGGATAAAGCTGATTGTCGAATTAACGAGTGTCGGATTAACGAGACTTGACTGTATGTGAAGCTATGGTAAAGCTTATATCTTTCTCCCCCCTTTAAATCATACACAGATTCAGAGGAGGTGTTGGGTGTGTGCACACTCTCCTTTTTGAAGCATACTGATCATCTTGACATGTAAGTAAAACATAACTAAAAGATTTGGTGACATGTTTTCTACAATAATAACCAAGCACAGACTAATTTTAGCTAGCCAATGTGAATTATGTCACATATATCGTGCTTGCATGTTTGTGTTTAAGTTGTTCTGCTTCATAAAGCTGTGCCTGGCCTTTTTACAGTTGCTGGAGAAGAAGGCTGGCCTCTTCAGAAAGAACATGATGGGTAAACGTGTCAACTATGCTGCCCGGTCAGTTATCTCCCCTGATCCCTGCATCAATGTCGGTGAGATCGGTGTGCCCCTGGTGTTTGCCAAGAAACTGACTTACCCGCAACCGGTGACACCATGGAACTTCCAGGAACTGAAGGAAATGGTGATTAACGGCCCAGATGTACATCCAGGGTTAGTGTTGTAAATACTTTTACTTTACTACTGAACATGATGGGGGCTAGTGTGTCCAAGATGTCTGAAGTGCAGCATTTTGCTGTGCAGAGTTACATCCTTTACATGTGCCAGTAACGTGTGATCTGTTGTTTCAATACAAGATTCGCCTTGGTTTGGGAGCAACCATTTGATTTGGGAGGGAGGGGGTTTGGATTTGAGACCAGTATGTTTTTTATAATGTTTAGGACATCAGTTATTTTTTCCAAAACAGGTGCTCAGTTATCAGGATTATTTTACTTGATGATGTTTTTTTGAAGCAATCCCAGCCCCTTCCCCGTCTGATAACCAAATGGTTGCTCTCTTATGTCCTAGGGTTTGTCAGCAATATTCTTATGCTTGCTGGTTAACATCCAACACCTACCTTGTTTGGGGGCTTTGTCCCACGTTCTGACTGAACTACTGTTCAGAGCAACTTAGGAGCCAAACTCACTCACTCACTCACTCACACACACACTGCTGATAACAGGGCCCTGCTAGTTGAGCTGGAGAATGGCTGGAAGGTGAACCTGAACAAGGACAAGACTCACCGCGAGGCCGTCGCGAAACAGCTCCTCACCCCCAGCACCTCCAGCACCATGCTGATGAAGCCCAAGATTGTGAGTACCAGGATTCATTCAGGCTTGAATAGGCCTTGAATTTTAGTCCCTCTTGCAAAGCCGTGAATTTTAGAAAACCCAACTTAACTTGAAAAGCCTTGAATATGTAAAAAATGACATATACTGTATTCGATGTAATAAGCGACCGCCCTAATAAGTGCCCACAGCGATATTTGCTAATATTTTGGCTAGTGAACAATCGCAATTAGCAACCCTTCTGATTGATCAATGTACACAAGGTTTATCTATTCGTGTTTAATATGCACTAGTGTGTAATATGCACCCTTAATTATGGGCAGTTAAATTCTTGAAACATATATCTGCCGTATATAAACATTTCAGGCTGTCAGCATAAACCAGGAAATTTATCTTTCAACTCTGTTTTTTTCACCAAAATAATATTCCAATAAGAGCTCTATATTTCTAATTTTGAGAGTGCTCTGGGCGCTTATTACGTCGAATACGGTACTTGTCAATAAAAGTATTAAAGCACACTACTATATGTACCAAGGAAGTTTAAGTGAGATTTATCATAGTGATATATTTGAATGATAAAGACTATGAAAGATTCATGACAAACTTAATTTGTTGGGTGTGAAAATAAATCTTGTTGGAAAATGTGTGATGGTCATACTGCTTTGTACATAGTATCACATAATGTTGGTTTTATAAAATATTGCCAAACTAATGCAAAAACCCAACTAAATAAACCTTGAAAATGGCGGTTGACATCCTTGAAAAGCATTGAAAAATTCTTGAATTTTAGTGTTCCATATCTGTATGAATCTTGGAGTACACGTTGGGGGTGGGGATGTCTGTATGTGGGGTGGGGGAATATGTCAGTACTCAGGTCTAGCAGCACCAAGCTGATGAAACCCAAGATCAGGATTACATGTTGGGGGAGGGGATGTCTGTATGTGGGGTGGGGGAATATGTCAGTACTCAGGTCTAGCAGCACCAAGCTGATGAAACCCAAGATCGTGAGTACATGTTGGGGGTGGGGATGTCTGTATGTTGGGTGGGGGAATATGTCAGTACTCAGGTCTAGCAGCACCAGGCTGATGAAACCCAAGATTGTAAGTAAACATTTGGGGGTAGGGATGACTGTGTGTGGGGTGGGGGAATATGTCAGTATACAGGTGTACAATAGCAGCACCACTATTCTGTGTTTAAGTATTATCCTGTTCAATGTCTTTGTGGTGGAATCATTTCAATAATGAAATCACTGGTGCTGCTTCAGGTTTACAGGCATCTGAAGAATGGCGACTACATGTTGCTGAACCGTCAGCCCACACTCCACCGGCCCAGCATCCAGGCTCACAGGGTACGAGGAAGTTGTAATGTCTGCCTCGGCTGCATCTACTCCATCTACTGCATCACTTGCTGAAAAGAGAGGCCGAGTGATAATTGTGTAGCACCTCTTTAAATATTCTGGCGGCCAAGTCGTCTAAGGCGCCGCAGTTTGCTGAGTTGTGTCCTTTGGACATGCCAGAAAGCTATGATTGTGTGTTCGAATCCCGGTTAGGCCCAGATTATGTTTCTAGGTTTGTCAGCACCATGCCTGAAGTTTCACCGAAGTGGTAAACGTCTGAGACCTGCATCACTTTTGGATTTCCTCCCACATTAAGCTGACACTCTGTGATATAACTGGAATACTGTTGAAAGCGGCGTTAACCCCAACTCAGTCACTCACTTTAAATATTCTTTCTTCACTTTTATGAATTGTGCATGTAA
Source organism: Haliotis cracherodii (assembly GCF_022045235.1). Lineage (NCBI taxonomy): Eukaryota > Metazoa > Mollusca > Gastropoda > Lepetellida > Haliotidae > Haliotis > Haliotis cracherodii. The sequence goes on from NW_027266297.1 coordinate 9,893,577, forward strand.
CTATGATGACAGAAATGGCCAATACAGTGATACCTTGTTAATCAGAGTTCCCCACTGAAATAATCAGGATTAACACATTTCTGGATAAATGAATCACGATTACATCTATAAGGCTTAAAAAAAGAAAAGAATTGGTTCTCAGGCTATGGCTTTTGAAAATATAGTGAGAGCGGATGGTGTTTTTTGTTCTTCTTCAATCAACCTGGGAAAGGGCCTCTCTACATAAATGTATTGATGAGTAAAATACTGAAATACAGTATTTGACTACCGTTGGACTACCAATGTGTGTATAATACATGCATACAAAGAAGTTTTGAGTTTATTTCACAATGCGAAGCCTTTATCGCGAGCACACAACACCAGAAAAAGCAAATCTGTACTGAAGTATGCAAGTTAGTCCTGTTATTACACTATATGGCTATAAAAGTGTTCATAGTGTATCTGGACTTATGTTTGTAATCTATTATATTACTTTTATCCAAGATTTCGTTCAATTTTCTTTCCACAAAATTGTGAATGAACTGATCAGCAAATCACATCAACTATTAACTTGCCTTGAAACAAACTCTAGTCATTAGAGATACAAAGTCTTCGGTCTTCCTTTGAAATTTCTTTTCATTTATGATAATGTCCATAACATTAAGGATTTTTTTAAACTAAAAGACCCATAGATAGGGGAGAAAATGTGTGAACAGCTGATTGCTATTTCCAACTTATTTTGCGAGACAAATACCTAAGTAGGTCTTCAGCAACCCATGCTTGCTGTAAAAGGTGACTATGCTTGTCGTAGAGGCGAATAATGGGATCGGGTGGTCAGACTCACTGACTTGTGTGGATGCATGTCATCGTAAACCAATTGCGTGGATCGATGCTTATGATGTCAATCACTGGATTGTCTGGTCCAGATTTGTATTTACAGACTGCCGTCATATAGCTGGAATATTGCTGAGTGCGGCATTAAAAACAAACAAAGAAAACAAAATAAATCCTTGTAGACTGTTGCACAGCTAATGACTGGGTATGTTTAGGTTCGAGTTCTGCCTGGTCAGAAGACTCTCCGTCTACACTACGCCAACTGCAAGGCATACAACGCCGACTTTGATGGAGATGAAATGAATGCTCACTTGCCTCAGAGTGAATTGGCTAGGGCAGAAGCAATGGCATTGGGTACGTTGGGTATTTACCAGTTGTTCTATAGAGCTGTGCAGTGTTTCCTACAGTGAGGAGAGATTTAATAAAATATTGATTTCCAGAATATATGAATGTAAAGTGGCATGAAATGAAATTGAACAGCACTTTTTTTATCGCTCCGATGGCAGATCTACCTGTTCAGCATAAAAAAGCATGCAATTTCTTCAAATATAAGACAGACGTGACATGCTTAACACAACATATTTAGGTTATTATTTGAGGGCTGGAATACTGCTAAAAGCTCCTTAGAACGTTACTCTTTCGTCCTTTGAGTGAATGTTACCTTGTATTTTCAGCTGGTACTGACAACCAGTATCTGGTTCCCAAGGATGGCACTCCCCTGGCAGGACTCATTCAAGATCACATGGTGTCGGGAGTGTCTCTCACAGTCAGGGGCAGATTCTTTGACAAGTAGGGAGAGTTTTCCACCCGAAACCTGTCTGCTTTGTACCAGATAACTGTTGGTGCATCTTAGAGGTGGCCAAATTGAAAAATATGTGTCAAATAACTAAGCATTAAACTTTAATATATTTTGTGGACATGTATGATGGCGGGGTGGGTATAAAATTGTTTTGCCCTAGAACTTAAATATTGCTGTGAGCTTTAATTATGTTTCAACATAATCCCATTGCCGTTCAATACACTTACTCCATCCTTTCTCCCGGACAGTTACTGTATTCGACGTAATAAGCGCCCAGGGCGCTCTCATAATTAGAAACATGAGGCTCTTATTAGAATATTATTTCGGTGGAAAAAACAGTGCTGAAAAATAAATTTCGTGGTTTATGCTGACAGCCTGAAATGTTTATATGCGACATATATATTTTTCCAGAATTTAATTGCCTATAATTAAGGGTGCATATGACACACGAGTGTGTATTATACGCGAATAAATAAGTCTTGTGTACATTGATCAATCCAAAGGGGTGCTAATTGGGATTGTTCACTAGCCAGTATATATGCAAATATCGCCATGGGCGCTTATTAGAGCGGGGTGCTTATTACGTCGAATACGGTATCACTATTTTGTAGAAGGCCAAATCCTGGTCTGTCAACCATCCTCCACAACAGCAACAAGTTCTTGGTCCTCTTTTTATCTCTGACCAAACTGGTGTTGTTTTTTAAGGCCGGTTCAATTGTGACAGTCGCTATAAGGCTGAAATAATGCTGATGCGGTGTTCAATTTTAACTCACGCAATTGCAACATGATGGATGTGCAGTAGAGCCTTGCTGCAATGCTTTTCTTTGATAGATTTGCCCAATCTTTTCAATTAAGTTGGCATATTAGTCACCATTTATGGTTGTTCCAATGGTAAATAACCAATGTGTATTGTGCCTTTGGTGTCCCAAAGGAAGGGGGCCATCCTTAGTAGATCTGGATGCTTTAAACTACCGGGTTTATTCGAAGTGTTTCTATTACATGGATTCTTGTTTGCTCTCAGATCCTAGTGATGGATCCAGGATCAAACAGCAGGGGCTCATCTTCCAAACTCTCTCCGACGCCAAAATTCATTCACCCAGCATTAATTGTGGCATATGATAGGGCAGTCTTCCCATAAACAGCATGCATCCATTCATCAATATTCCTTGGTGATTGATCCAATTAATGACTCAAAGTCAATTGGACAATCCAGATTGTGAAAGATGACTCCAAAACACAGGTCACTACGAGCATATGTTACACATAGGCATTACAACAACTTCGATATGCAAGGCTCAAACATTCTGATATCCATTACAAGTTAATGAAAATGGCAGCTGAAAGACTTTCAGTTAAATGGCAGAAATTAATCTGTAAACTGCATGTTTTAGTCTGTTTTCAGTCGTACAAATGGGTATCTCATACCTCTAGTCGCACGTTAAAAGGAAACCAGAAGCTGGAATGTAAACAATAAACTTGTTTTCGTCCGGTTGCGCACGCACCTCCCTATGACATGTCACATCTCTCAGCGCGCCTCTGAGCTCGAGAAGGACTTTCGCGATAGACTGCTAGTTTGTATTCTACTAGTACTTATCGTGTGTCTACAGTTGTTGTTCTAATACAGTAATAATAATATGTCTTACCTGTAGACTCCTGGAATGTAATCCTTGGTAATCCATTGTTTGGGTTCAACACGTGTTTCACGGTTTGACTTGATTATACACGTGGCAACATGTAGGGCTTTTCTGCCTCGTGTCAAAGTATACTGTCTAAAGTAGATCCTCACAATTATTGTCCTTCCTGCATAATTAAGGACGGATTTTCAACGTGTTCGTGGAATCAACGTTGTAAAGAATGTGATCACTTTAATAAAATTTAATTAGTATCTTCGTGCGTTGGCGAAGCGGGCTACTGACCAGCACTACAAGCTGAGTAGGTCATCGGGTGAATCCCTGGACTCTGCAGCCTCTACATCTGGCCCTGGGGGTGGCGCGTCGGCCACACCCAAGAAATCAGTTGATAAAGACCCGCTCCAGTCAACTTATGTTTTCGACAAGACACGTGACCGTTCGCCTGCTGATGATAATACCCGCACGACTGATCTTCGTCAATCGGTTGATCGTGAGCGTCACTCAGTTTTCGTCACCCATGAGTAGGGGCTTGGATTGGGGGCTACTCTTCAAGAAACCAGCGCCCTCCAAGATTCTTGTAGTAGACAGGCATTGGGAATCCATGGACACTGCTGTTCGTCACCAGCTACAACCGCTTGCTATGCTGTCGACAGCGAGCCAGCGGGGGAGGCAGTGAGGTCCCTTCGCCCGCCGTCACCGTCGTTGGAGTCTACTACCTTTAGACGAGCTACCGGAAGAGGGTATTTGTTGTTACCCTGTCTGGCGCTCGGCATTAAGGGGCTAAAACAAGGACTCGTCGGCTCGGACAACTAGCCGACGCCCTGTCGAGACCATCGAGGCCCTCTCCCATGGAGTGGATGATCCATCCGACAGTCTTTTCATCTGCTCACAGATTGACTGGTTGCCTCAAGTAGATCTCTTCGCAAACCGGTACACCAACCGCTTTCCTCGATTCGTGTCGCCGGTTCCAGACCCACGGGCATGGCACCGCGACGCTCTAGCGATATCGTGTGAGGGTCTAGACGCTTACGCGTTTCCGCCAACAGCGCTATTACCATCGATACTGGAGACGGTTCGTCAATCGGCCAACCTACGTCTGCTTTGCTCGCGACTTATTGGCCGTCCAGAACGTGGTTCCCGGAACATCTCCTGATCATCAATCAGCCACCTGCCCGTTGCCAGATCGAGACGACCTCCTTCATCCTCACAACGATCACTCCGGTCATCTCGGCGTCTGAAAGGGTCGACGATCTCGACTTATCTGGCAGCTTTGGCTTCCATGGTGCCGTCTCCTACGGGGGACAGGCTCACTAAAATACCGGAATTGCAAAAATTCTACGTGCCTTCATGGTTGAAGATCAGTCATATTCATTCCGACTGCCGGCCTGTGACCTCGATATCGTTCTGCGCAACCTGTTTAGTTAGACTTATGAGCCTCTCGATCGGGTCGCGTTCGACATTGTCTCAGAAAACGGTTTTCCTTCTCTCGCTGGCTACGGCAGCAAGAGTATCAGAACTACATGCCATTGACATCGATCGGATTACGTTGATCGGATTACGTTCGATCAGCATAAGTATGGCAATGTCCATCTTAGTCTCAGATGGGATTTTTTTAGAGCGAAAATTCAACTTCCTGGCCAAGATTCGAGAATGTTCCACATTCCTTCTTTGTCTACCATTATGGGCCCTCATGATCATGCTGTTCTCACCCTGTGCCCAGTTCGTGCACTTCATATTTATCTGCAGGGATCTGAACAGCGACGACACCATTTTCGACGGCTGTTCATACAGCTCTCAACCAATGCTAAGAAAGAGATTACACGTAATACTCTCTCCTTTTGGTTGAGAGCGGTCATTCTCAGAGCTTACGAGGCGCAAGGACTCGCACCTCCCACCTCCTCTCCTCTGCACGAAGTTCGTGCCATAGCTTCAACATGAGCACGCACTTTGGACTTTTTGCTCGACACTTTGTGCCAGATAACAGGTTACAATAAAAACTGTTGGTGAATGTACGCATTCTTATGGTTTTTGTTGCATGCAGTACTTCGGATGTTTATTATGGTTATTCGGTGTATGCATCGTCTTCCCATACTTTATAGTACTGCTCGTATTTTTTAGTTACCTTGTATACTGCGAGTTGCTCTGTAACTAAATTTTGCGCCGACCACACTTCGATCGCAATTCAACTGACGTGTGCAGTTGTCCTGTCGCTTCGATAATTAGTTGTGGGTCAAAGAGCATTAAACATGCTGTTTTAGTTACCTTGTATACTGCGAGTTGCTCTGTAACTAAACTATACGTCGACCACTTCGATTGCAGTTCAACTGACGCGTGCAGTTGTCCTGTCGCATCGATAATTAGTTGTGTGTCGAAGAGCATTAACCATGCTTATCTAGTTACCTTGGATACGACGAGTCGTTCTGAAACTAAAATTATATGCCGTCCACACTTCGATCGCAATTCAACTGACATGTGCAGTGCTGTTTAGTTACCTTGGATACGACGAGTCGTTCTGTAACTACATTACAAGCTGACCACACTTCAATCGCAATTCAACTGATGTGTGCAGTTGTCTTGTCGCATCGATACTTACTTGTGGTTCGAAGAGCATTAACCATGCTGTTTTAGTTACCTTGTATACTGCGAGTTGCTCTGTAACTAAACTATACGTCGACCACACTTCGATCGCAATTCAACTGACATGTGCTGTTGTCTTGTCGCATCGATACTTACTTGTGGGTCGAAGAGCATTAAACATGCTGTTTTAGTTACCTTGTATACTGCGAGTTGCTCTGTAACTAAACTATACGTCGACCACAATTCGATCGCAATTCAACTGACGTGTGCAGTTGCCCTGTCGCATCGATAATTAGTTGTGTGTTGAAGAGCATTAACCATGCTATTTTTAGTTACCTTGGATACGACGAGTCGTTCTGAAACTAAATTATATTCCGTCCACACTTCGATAGCAATTCAACTGTCGTGTGCAGTTGTCCTGTCGCATTGATAGTTACTTGTGGGTCGAAGAGCATTAACCATGCTGTTTTAGTTACCTTGTATACTGCGAGTTGCTCTGTAACTAAACTATACGTCGACCACTTCGATCGCAGTTCAACTGACGCGTGCAGTTGTCCTGTCGCATCGATAATTAGTTGTGTGTCAATGAGCATTAACCATGCTGTGCGTTCGTGATAAACAATTTGTCTCGTCCGTGCATCTTGTCGAATTTTCTATTGTCACTACAGGGGTTAGGAACTTGGTACATTCGACGTGAAAGAGGTCACTTCCTGATTACTTTCCCGACCCTCCTTCCAGTGTTCCGTCAAATTCTACCCATTTGTACGACTGAAAACAGACTAAAACATGGGTTTTTCAGATTAAAAACGATGTTTTATTGGTCTGTTTTCAGTCGTACGTTCCCACCCAGCCATCCCCACTGGGAAGTAATCAAGTCCAGTCATGCTTGATGGCTTATTCTTCGAGATTTGTGACATGTCATAGGGAGGTGCATGCGCAACCGGACGAAAGCAAGTATATTGTTTACATTCCAGCTTCTGGCTTCCTTTTAACGTGCGACTAGAGGTATGAGATACCCATTTGTACGACTGAAAACAGACCAATAAAACATCGTTTTAATCTGAAAAACCCATTTTTTACTTTTCAACCATGACTGTTGTCATCTGAATGATATTTGGTTGGACTTGTGTCACATACCTTCCTTCATCATGTTCTACATTTGAATGTATTCCGAAAATATTACAATGTTGTCTTTCACAAGATGTCCATATAGAAATGATTTTTTATCATGTCCATCATATTGCAGTGTTTATTTATTCCATACAGCAATGATGTTACAATGTTGTTTTCATTCTCTGCAGGGCGGACTACTTTCAGCTCCTGTTTGCAACTCTGACAAATGTTCCTGGGCGTGTGAAGAGCCTTCCTCCAGCCATTGTGAAACCCTACCCTATGTGGTCTGGCAAACAGGTGAGACGGCTTGTGTTTATAACTTTGTGATATTGCATGCAAGGTTGGAGTAGAATTGGCAAATATTACACATAGGGTCATGCATATCAGGGAAATGGGAAATGAGGATTATGTTTTTTGTTTCATTGGATGACCTCATCTATTGTTAATGACATCATAACGTTCAGTGTTATGTGGCATCGTTCCAATATTAGATTGACTGAGATCATGTCTCTAATAGTGATCGGGAAACATACATACACCACTCCTCCACTTTTCATACGGATCATCAGAGATCTCACTCCACTGAAATATACACTTGACATTATGAGAATCAGTTTTGTGTATCAAATATCCCTTTGAAAAGTGGAGTAGTATATTTCTACATCTTCTCAGAAATGAAACAATAGGTAAAATATAGAATAACCTTCTCTCTTGGCTTTGAAAGTCAGATGCTTTGATGTAACAGGGATGCTGTTTCTAGCAGCATTAAACCTTACTCACATGCTCACTAGAAAGGGGAAGCTTAGTGTGTGTCATCGTACCCGTTATTGATTGTTTGTTCTGTCACCCCAGTGGGAAAGGTTTGGGGCTTAATTAATTCACTCAGGACTGATAATACATAACAACTTGTTGTCACATGTTATTTTCAAAGTATGCCTCATCTTCGATGTGAGAGGCCCCTGTACTTGTTGCTTTTGTGAAGCATGTGGTAAGTTTGGAGCAAGCTGGTCTCCATTACCTCATCCTTGTTGAAGCACACCAACATGAGGATTGGGTGGTTGTATTGCTTGGTCAGTTGTGTCATGGTATTGCATCAACATAGAGCCATGCTCATGCTATCAACCTCTTGTTTGGCTGGCCAAGATTCAATTCTACTAGGCAGGGGCCCACTTGCGCTATGACTGTTGAAGGTCAAAGTATAGGAGCTAGAACAATCATAGCGCTACAGTTGCTTTGTGAAACTGGGCCCTGTAATGTCTGTCTGGTGAAAAGCTGGGCCCTGTAATGTCTGTCTGGTGAAAAGCTGGGCCCTGTAATGTCTGTCTGGTGAAAAGCTGGGCCCTGTAATGTCTGTCTGGTGAAAAGCATTTACTTGTATTTGTTGTCCTTCAGTTGTTATCATCCGTCCTCCTGAATGTCATTCCACCGGACAGGAAGCCACTCAACATGAATGGCAAGTCAAAAATACCAGAAAAGGTATGTTAAAGAATTTTCCTGACATATATCAGTAAATGTGATGACAATCTTGATGCATTTAAACCCTGTTGGGATTTCAAATGAATATGTCCCAAATGCCTGCTTTGTTATATAATTCCATATGATTATATGGTGATTCAAGGTTAGAATTGGTCCACAGCAACCTATGCTGCTGGTAGTAGTAGTCGCAGTAATAGTAGTAGCAGCAGCAGCAGCAGCAGTAGTATAGTACTTGGTATCATACTCACAGAGAATTATTAGGCAATAGTAATGGGAGTAATAGGCAACTAAATGGCTCAGAGTCTTGTTTGATTGCTTGACATGCCCTGATGGTTTAAATAATATCGATCACAGGCTTGTCTGGCCTTGTCTTGAATATTTGCAGGCCGCTGTCATATATATATAGAATACTAAACGAGCTCCCATGTAATACCAATTTTATGAAACGAGTGAATAGTTGTGGTATTTGACGAGCGAAAGCGAGTCAGATACCACAACTATTCACGAGTTTCATAAAATTGGTTTTACACGGTAGCGAGTTTAGTATTTTATTTATTACTTGCCATTTAAAACGTTTTAAGAATTATACTGTCAAGTGTGAATAGGCTGTCACCTACACGATCCACGGCATAATACAATTGAGTTTAACAGAACAATACTTCAAACACGTCAAAAGTTGAAACGTATGAATTTAATACCATACAACGGTCTATCTTTAGAATTCAGGCGTCCGTTCCACAAAATTATCGTAGCGTTAAGGTTATCGCAACTCACATACTTAAACTTAGACCAACGACTGTCGTTGCGCTACAGCACGATCGCCTTGTGGAACGGGGCCTTGCACCTCAAAGTTTACAATCACGTCACAATACCCGATGACGTAATTTGTGGAATTTTGTTGCAAGATCCTTCGGCTCCTCTCAGTGATCTATCATCTCCACACGCAATGTCGTTGAATAAGCCAAGGGATGTTGAGAGCTTTCAATATTTTTCGTGAAACGTGTTCCGAGAGTACATAAGCACGCGTTTTGGTATTACACAATGTGTAATACAACTGTATGTTTATTAAATGGGTGATCTCTTCACGGGCAAGTAATAAAGTTTGAATATTGCTGTGTGTGGAGTTAAACAATGTATGAGCTGACTATTAATAAGACTGGATGATCACAGTGTTTGACCAAGTTTACTGTGTGTATTTGTAACCCAATGAAATGGGTCGATGCTCTTACTGTCAATCAGCAGTTTGTCTGATCCACTCACTGCCGTAATATGGCTGTCAACTGTTTTCGTATAGTCTCAACTTTCGTTCACATGCTCATCATCTTTGTAGAGGAGAACTTATAAGCATTAGAGTTGCTGCCTTCTCTTGGCTCTTGCTGACATTTAAGATGCTGCATGACATGGATGACTTGTAGGACGTGGATGAGTGTAAGACACTGTCGTCAAACCAGAGATGTGGACATCACACTCATGCTCTCTTTATGACAATCATTGTCTGTTTTCATAATTGAGCATGAAAGTCAAGGGGCCTTTGTCTTAACTCCAGTGTTTAAAGTTGAAAATGAACATGTACTAGGATTAAAATACAGCAAACATCAAGTAGACAGGACTCGCCATGTACTGGACGTTCAAGTTGATTTCATGAAAAAAATAAATAATAAAATGTGTTGTTTGCCTGCAGTGTTCATCATATTGTTAATCATATTTGTGATTGTTTCCTGCAGAACTGGTCCCTGAGAAAGAGTGGACAGAGTGAGATGGACGACATGGGGGAGGGGACAGTGGTCATCCGGGATGGAGAGCTGTTGCAAGGGGTCTTGGACAAGGCCCACTACGGCCCTACTTGCTACGGCATGGTCCACAGCTGCCATGAGGTACACAGAAACAGGTCATGTTACAGTAATAACATGTAGGCCAGATGTGTTTTAACAGTTATGGTACTGGTCTTGGGAGAACTTACGTGATAAAAGCTGGGAATTCAGGTTCTGCTTGATTGGGTGGTCAGATTCAGTGACTTGGTTGATAGCGTGCCATTGTACCCTGACAGTTTGTCGGTGATCATAATATCAATCACTGTGTGTCTGATTCTGACTTGACGGTTTACATGACGCTGTCATAACTGGAATATTGCTGGGAGCAGCGCAAAGCAACAATCAAACATGCTGTTTTGATGTGTCAAACTTCTTTCAAATGTCAACTTGTCAACTGTGTTTATCAGTGTGAGATCGTGAAGAGTCTAAATCTTTGGAGGTTTGTTGCAGCTGTATGGAGGTCACGTAGCGGGAAAGCTGCTGAGCTGCCTGGGGAAGCTGTTTCGGGTGTTCTTGCAGCAGCGAGGCTTCACACTGGGAGTGGAGGACATCCTTGTCAAACCAGAGGTGCGGACATCATGCATGTTCTCTTTTCCTGATGACTAGGATCAGTGTTTGAAAATAAGCATGAAAATCAAGGGGTCTTTGTCTCAGCTCAAGAGGTTTCGTCACAGGTTTGGGATACTATGGCAGCAAACCCAGAGGACCTCAGAACACCCCGTAACTTGGAACACTGAATGTACAAGTGCTTGTTTGATTGTCTTGTTTGGTTGCATGACAGTTGTGCACCCTCCTTCGTAAACATCTCAGAAACAACTGGACCAATGACACTTTACATACTATTCCCTTCAATCATGACACCCCAATTTGTTCCAAGAGATTCAAATCCGATTCAAATAGGGCCATCACAGCAGCCATATTGAAACACCTATTAAGATAAAGGTGTCTGCTGTCTGTTATCAAAACTATAACCAGCAAAATGGAAAAGTGCAAGTTGGTCAGGAAGGTCCTATCTCCAGGAAGTTTTATCACTACTGATCGATCTATTTTATATTTTCCTCTCATATATGAGCCCCATGATGGGGATTCCAGGTTAGAATTGATACCCAGCATCCTATTGTCATATGAGGCTATTTAGTGAATCTGGTGGTCAGACCTCGTAACTAGGTGGATAGCATGTCATTGTACCCTGATAGATCGTTGCTCACAATATCATTCACCGGTTTGTCTGGCCTCAAGTTATTTTACTGGTCAAGTCTTAAAGCTGGAATATTGCGAGTGTGACGTTAAACAACAAAGACAAATTTCACATGAAATCAATCAATCTCCTAGGCTGATAAGAAGAGAGGGAAAATCATCAAGAAGTCTCCTGCATGTGGCCGAGAGGCTGTCATCAGGGCCCTCAACCTGGATGAAAACATCTCAGACAAGGCCTTGATTGATAGTATGAAAGATGCACATCATGACTTGGATGATCGTGGCTTGCAGGAGCAGGACTTGGCCATGAAGATACAGACTGATCGCGTTCAGAATGATATTGTCAAGTAGGTTACCTTCAAGTTGTTGTAAACCTTCCTCTATGAATTTACAGGCAAGCTATTTGGAGGATGCGATGAGATAGATGGAAGGGTGAAAAGCTAAAACATTCATGGTTTGTTGATCAGGAGATGCACTGTGTTTACCTATGTTAATGTAAATGTGATAGTGCTAAGTTTAATATGGCTTTAATGCATCAGAGTCAGATTTAAAGTGTTGAATTGTAATGTAAGGTAGGACCAATTTTCTTTTATAGTTTTCTTTGGTAGTTGCCATGAGGCAAAAGCAAAATTTGTGGGTTGATTTTAGGTTAAGTATTTACAAAATCTCAGAAATACAAATATGTTAAAAAAAAGAAGCTTTTTAAATATTATTATACTTTTGATTTTGTAAATTGAAGGCAGGCAGGCAGGCTGGCTTTGCCAGATACAACATGGAAGTAGGACATACACAGATGAATCAATGTTTCTTCCAGATTATATGTTCCCCATATTGAAGTCTGTTTGTGTCTTTTTAGGTCCTGTATTCCACAAGGTCTCCACAAGGCGTTCCCAGACAACAACCTGCAGCTGATGGTTGAGGCTGGGGCTAAGGGATCCACGGTAGGGTGGTTTCTATGATTATTTGGTTTACCATGGTTACTGATCTCCTATGCTTGAACCATGTTTCCAGCTTCTAAAACAAAACATATCAACTAATCTCATTAAAGTAAGATCTTAGTTCTAGCTATCGCTAAACAAAGATCTGAGGACATCCCATTAAGGGGTACGTCAGAACAACCTTTCATCCAACCAATCAGAGCGTCGCTTACCAGATCATGAAAGTGACTGTCAGAATGTGTTTTCTAATCATGCAACCACGAAATATTTAACATGGGGTATTGCGAACGACAGTTACAGGTTTTATGATTATATCCATACAATCTAGGCTATAAGCCATTCCCGAATGTTCTTCTTATCAGTTTTAATTTTTTTAATCGAGAATACGTCAAAATATGTTTCCAAGCGTAGTCACCAGTTTGAAACTAGTGCTGTAAAGGTTGAGAAAGCTGCCTTCTGATTGGCTTATGTTGATTTCTTGTCAGTCATTTCAATAGTCGGTCAAAATTCGCGAAAGGTCGTTCTGATGTGAGCGCCGTAATGGGATGTCCTCAGATCTTTGTATAGCGGTTCTGATTTTAATGAGATTACACATCAACCGAACACACCCCAGCATCCCCCTGGTTACTGACAAATAACTGGGTCAGTTAAGTGTTCGGTGCACGGTAGCCTTACACAACCTGATCATGTGTGTATCTCTGCCAACTCATTTTCTTTCGTGTTTTTGGAATATTAGAGAATCCATTTGGGTTCTTTTGGTTGTAGGTTCCCCCTCCTTGATAATACACCTATGATACTAATGGAGAAGATGGGTGCAGACTAAGATCAACGCCCGGCCTGTGTAAATTGCAGACATACCTTTTCCTTGGCGGACCCTCACGACCTTTGCTGTGACTGTTATGGTCTTTGTTCAAAGGACAGTAGCTGTTCCCAGTGTTCTCCTCTCTTGGAGGAAGCCTTTCGTATTATCCTATGTAATGCCATAATTGAAATATTGATTGGTGGTCTTATCTAAGGATGCAGAAAATGGGCCTTCCTCAGTTATGAAGCCCTATCGTGTTACTAAGTTGGCTGTCTATAACAGCTGTGAAAAGCACCTCTTTTGTCAAACATCCCATCCTTGTTTTTAATGTGATGTAGATGATGTTGTATTTGATAGCTTCTTACTGATGACATTCCCCCCATAACAAACCAACCATTTCATCCTAGTGCGCTCGTTACTATGCCAACGTTAGGACAACCTGCTCCCACAGACAGACACATAGTTATGTCAAGGAGAGTTTGTTTATGCCAGCCTTAATGGTATCGACCGTCCAATACCATTAAGTGTTTCCTGGGTGTCAGTTACGACGTTCCTACTGTGCCAGCTCAACGTAGGAACCTCCAGCTACATCGGATGTTGGCAAGTTCTCTCTTCCATCAATGCTTCTAGAGCTGCCTCAGATACGCCTTCGGTCAACCTTCAACCAACCCTCTTGAAACTCCGAGATCGTCCATAACCAGTTGTCTTTCATCTCACGCTCATGCTAGTGATTGTTCCTTTCTGTCCAACGTATTGGTGCTCCTCCATCGACAGTGATGAATAAGGCTTCCACTGGTACTTATAGAACGGATTCACCCTCTAAGAATTAATGCAGTAAAAATTGGTCTTGCGCTTCTTCCAAGAGTCGATAAAGTCGATGGCATGATTGGCACTCTAAGGATTTCTCTCCTAAGAGGGGTCATCTTAGGATCGCTCACTTAAGGATCGACGGTCTCAGGATTGACGTTCCAGTTGGCCTGGTCGCTCTCAGGATCATCGCTTTCGGGTTCAACAGTCAAGTTGATCGACTCTCTCAGGATTGGCGATTTTGTGATCAACCTTCTAGGGATTGACTCTCTCAGAAAGAAACTGCCCATTCTCAACCTAACATTCCTGTAGGACTTCTCCCTGGTTGCCCTCGGGATCAACGCTTTGGGGATCAACTGTTAAGGGATTGACTAATTTGAAGATTGACCTTCTAGTGATCATCGCTTTCGCGAGGACTCTGTCAAACGTTCTTCTACTTTGGGGTGCTCCTAGTCCTCCAGTTGAATGGATCGACATCGTCAACAGGATCGTTCCTGCTCCTACAATATAATCATCTATCAGGCTTGTGCCCTATGCAGACCACCCATGTGGCTAGAAGAACTATCCCTCACACTTGGAATCCTCCTTGGCATGGTATTCCTTAAGACTCGTCCTATCCGCTCTCATCGGCATCAACCCTTTGATCGCTGTGAAGAGCCTCGACGACCTTCTATTTGTAGATGTTCGTCTCTATCAGATGCTTGTTAGGATCGCCATTCTCTGAGCTGCTCCTAAAAATCATCTCCAGTTTCCAATTCAGGTTCCTACAACCTCGTCTGTGCCGACCATGCTAAAGATCTGACGCCAAACCTGGAATCATATGCCTGCTTTAGAGGGCATGCGATCTTCCTCGCACTACAGACCTTGACACGTAGGGGAGGATACCAGTATAGGCAAGGACACAGTATTCATGATGTTTGCAATCGTGTCAGGATTTTTCTCTGGGTTGTAACAAACCCGCTGATGTTGGAATCAGAACAGAATCAATACACCTGTTGCGAGCCGTTCGGTGCATTTTACTTACTGTTGTTGACATGACAGTCAGTTTTTTACATCTAAGTAACTGTATTGCTACTTTTAGTTCGACCTCGATGTGATGACACTTAGCTCTCAAGACAGCTTCCTCACTGACTATGTTCCTGCCATGCCAGTTCCTACTTCTATTCCCATTAGCTTTGGACATCTGATGGTTCTCTTTAACCTTTAGCCTGCCAAAAGTCAACAATGGCTGTTTCTGGTAGTTGTGTGCCGAAAAGTTTGGCCGAAACTTTTTTAACTCGCAATATTTTCCTGTTGAGGTAATTAAACTACTGAAAGTTTTAATACTGAGCAAGCTGAGCATTTATGCATGTCCTACGTAATTTAAATGTTACGCAAAGCCTTCTTTGTAAATAGATATTGTGAGTTTTATTTTGGGGTGTCGTTATGCTATTCGCCTGTTGAATGGGTTCGACATCAGATGCACGGGAAGTGACACCTCTGTCGAATGGGTTCGACGTTAGCATGCAGAGCTTTAAGAAAGTTTCGTCCAAGCCAGTTTTGACAGCGCCTACTAATTCCGATCCGAGAGCTTCCTGATCATCAACCGCTGGTTGTTCCTTGTCTCCCGTGCTTTCACATATTGTTCCAGTTGGAGTTGATCCAACCACTTTGTCTCAGGACACAGTTGCTCCCAATGATGATTCCGAGCTCGCCCCAGAGTTATGGTATGACTTTGTCATCTACTGCTAACAAGGATTGATGTAGCCGGGATCGATCGTGAGATTCTGACAGCGGATCAACCTTCTCAAGACTAATTAAACTTGCATGGACCACTCCTGCTCATCATGATGATTGCTGTCTTTTGGAAGACGATTATTATATAGATTCGGGGGATTGATAGATGACCTGGTATCTTTCTCCGTCTACAATCGTGAATCGTTGTTGTCACAGGGATGGCTCCCTCTCCTACCCCTCCAACCCTCTGTGCCAAGCTTTCCATCTTTCGTCTGGGATGTCAACCACTGGGCTTCAGCAAATTGTGGTTCCTCTCATCACTGACGCTCAACTTCAGTTCCGGGATCCACGATATCTTAGCCGACTTCCTATCCTGACCAAACCAGTTGTCATCAACAGGATGGCGTCTCCACTCGACAATTTTTTGGTGACTTTACCATTTCTACCAAGGTCCAGACTTCGGACTACGAAATACTTGGGTTGGTGGGTGGATTTACTCATCTGCAGAGACTTTGGTGATGTAAGGTGACCGTGCATGGAGCACAGAGTTGATCCAGTAATGGGTCAGTAACCAGGATGATGATGGGTGTGTTTGGGTGAAGTGTTTTGTTTTAGAAGCTGGAAACATGGTTTAAGCCACCTAGGATCGGAGAAGAAAGAAGAAATGCATTGTGTGAGATAGGATAAGTGTTTAAATATACAAGTTATAATAAAATCTCCTGTTTTTCTTCAGGTCAGTAATGAAAACACCCCAAGTTAAGTTACCATTTGAATTGGCCCTAGATTGTTTTGCTTTATTTCAACCTACCTACCAAATTTTTCAATTATAAAATCTCTAGCCTCTGATCCATGTTTAACACTGATATGACTTCTCTGTCTGCCAGGTAAACTGCATGCAGATCTCCTGTCTGCTGGGTCAGATTGAGCTGGAAGGTCGCCGACCCCCTGTGATGGTCAGTGGGAGGTCACTGCCCTCCTTCCTGCCCTATGATACTGCCCCTCGAGCAGGGGGCTTCGTGGCTGGGAGGTTCTTGACAGGCATCAAAGCCCCGGAATACTTTTTCCATTGTATGGCAGGGAGAGAGGTGAGTGGGCAGGGGGCTCTTTGGCTGGGAGGTTCTTGACATGCATCAACTCTTTAGTTAGTTAGTTAGTTAGTGTGTGTTAGTGTGTTAGTGTGTGTGTGTGTGTGTGTGTGTGTGTGTTAGTGTGTGTGTGTGTTTGTTTGTTTGTTTGTTTCGATGAGTAAAATATTGTACCTCTTGTAATACAAATAACAAATGTATATTACAATTCATGTTCAAACCATTTTACATGTCACCCCTATATCTGTATACCTGTATACTGCTCAAATGAAGTTAAAACCCTGATTCTTTAATATTACTACAGTTAATCTGTCATGTCATGACACATTAACTGTAGTATGTGTAATTTGAAAGAATTGGGTGTTTTTCAACTTCTTTTGAATAGTACACTTGTATCGTTGTGTATCGATAAAAGCCATTAAGATATGATACTTGTGTTAGGCTATGCATGGAGAATAGCGAAGAAAGCAATGCTTGGTAAATCATTACATGCTTACCAGTACTTGGTTTGTTCCAGGGCTTGGTTGACACAGCTGTGAAGACAAGTCGTAGCGGGTACCTGCAGAGGTGCATCATCAAGCACCTTGAGGGGGTGCAGGTGGCGTATGACATGACTGTCAGGGATAGCGATAATAGTGTTGTACAGGTACAGATTTTTCTAAAAATATGTATGGTATATATAAATTATATAAATTAAATTACATAAATTGTATAAATTTAGATTTGAGTTGAATGGAAGTAATCTTAACAAGTTTACCTCAGTTCTGTTATGTACTTCTCCATGAAACTTTCTACAATATCAGTCTAAGTCTGTTATAGAGTCTTTGTTCTTTGAACATTTAAAAATTATGTTTTCGTTTCCTATGTCAAGTAAATGGCACACCAGTAGACACTGCAACAAACAAGCTGTAAAAGGATTCATGCTAGATGTATTAGCAATTCACCAGGTGTTTTGGGGTCAGTATTGTGTACCCTATTTGTACCGTGTACCTTACTCTGGTAACTGCCTGTAAAAGGTACAGATGCAACAATACCTGCCTGCATAACAATGCAATTCATGATATCTAAATGAGTGAATTGTGCAGTGCTCAAGGATACAAAATATCTTAGCCTTCACATACTGGAAGGTGATTTTAACCTTTGTTTGTCATTACAGTCTTACTGAAGCAGATATTTGTACAAAGTTTTTAATGGAGATGTTATGCAGTGGCTCTTGTATTCAACCTCTTCCACAAGCAGGGGGAAAAACTATTACTTTACAATGTCACATTTGATTGCACATATGATTGTCTTTAAGATTGGACAATGGGCAGGGTGTATGCTGACTTGACTTCTTGTTTATGGCTGGTATATTGCCGAGTGCGGTGTTAAGTAACAAAGAAAGACAAGACAAGAGTTTCATTTTGTTTTGTAACATACCTGCTTCACATTAGATCTAGGAATGACAGGACTGCTAGAATTTTCATGGAAGAGGGATCTTGATTTGCTTAAGATATGTTTGTTAATGAGTTTATGGACTACTCCGAAACAAAAGGGGAAAAGGGAGGTCACTTGGTTATTTTGGAAATAATTGACTTCAAGGCCATATGCAGATTAAGATCCATCTCAAATATAGATGGAAAATTTAACAAATACTGAACACAAGTGTACCACTGAGAAATCATCGAATGACTGATTATAATTTATTGATATTTCCAGTTCTGTTATGGGGAGGATGGTCTGGAAACAACAAAGACACCGTTTTTGTCTCCGAAGCAGTTCCCCTTCTTACTCTTGAACAGACACACACATGCTGAGACTGAGGTTGAGGACAATAAGATAAAGAAGAAAATCAGGAAACTTAACAAGAAGGTATCTGTCACTGAATGAGGATGCGTGATGTGCTTTGACTGTGTCGTGATGCTATTTACACAACACAGAGTAATAAAACAACCCAAATATGGATTAAGAATAAATTTATAGAATAAAGTTAAGAATTATACTGATAATACTTATGTACTCACACCCATTCAACAAGCATCCACTAAGTAACACACTTCACACCCTTCACCCTGTACCTAACATACCGGTACACTTTCAAAATACCTAAGGTTACTCAACCCAGCAAACAAATACACTAATATTGTATTAATATTCTACCTCCTAAATCCTGACTATTACATCAGTGCAGCAACATCAGAACATTAATACATCACAACTTCAATATTTTAATGCATCAAACACTGCTGTACAGGTGCCCTGGGTCGTCCGACACTATATAACAAACGTCAGTTTATATACTAGTAACCATTCACCTTACATCAAGTATTGTATACTCAGAATGGGACACTCATAGTTATTCAACATTCAGAGCATGGGAGCATGCTCTGAATAACTACACACGGATATTCAACATACATCAAGCATGTTCTGAGTAAAAAAAGCGTAGAGTTATTCAACATACATTGAACAAGTACTACTTAGAAAAACCAATTGTAATATCAACAGTAAATGTACATAATGATATTAAAGTGGTTGTTTTGAATACAACGACGACTGCCAAAACACGGCCAAATCAAACTTTGTGTGAGATCTTTAAGATTGTAATAACTTCATTCCATACATACATACATACATACATACATACATACATACATACATACATACATGGGTCATTCTCAAAAAATGTCAGAATTTCAACTAAGCAAAAACATCAAAATTGTCTTTTGTAAAATTCCTTTTTTATTGACTCAGTACACAAAGTAACTTCTGAATAATAATGTTAAGCAAAATGACACCTTAATAATCAATGATGTCCTAATTATAATAATTAATTAACACTGAATAGGAAAAATATGTCTGTCCTGTTACCATTTTAAAAATTATATTTTCTGTAACAATATTTTTCAAAGTTCAACACAAATCATGTCAGTTCTTGTTTTTAAATGTATTGTTTAATATTTCAATGAGTACAATTAAAAAGAGATTGGATACATTATTTTATGGACAGATTTGTCCAGCATTTGAGTCAAATGAAAACATTTGAATTCATTCAAATCCAATATGACAAACATACCCTGATTATTGCATCTTATATTTGACACATATACTTCATTAGATGATATATGTTTGAATTCAAATATGTTCTTCTGAAAAATAAAAATAAATAATCAGTATATTTCTATTTTAAGTGCTGGTAACAGGACAGACAACGTAGTAACAGGACGGACAATTGAAAGTAACAGGACGGACAATCGGCTTTGATTGCAGATAACTATAACGTTCAGGGGTTTCAAGATTTTGAAATATCTGACAAATACGAAAAAAGTATGTGCAATTGATTACACCTGAACATATAAGGTGTAATTAACTGAATATTCTTGTATGTAATTTGAACTATAGAAACCGGTCGGTAACAGGACGGACAATTGAAAGTAACAGGACGGACAAACTAATGTTTGCAGTCAACTATCCTGTTCAGAAGTTCAAAGTTTTGAACTCTGACAAATAAGAAAATGTTTTGCTTAATTAACAGTATCTGATCATATGGATGTTATTAACTGAATGTTCTTCTATGTAATCTGAATGTAGGATACTGGTAGGTGACAGCACAGACGGAAGTAACGCCAAAGACAATAAATTTTGCATTTTGGGTTAATCCCTAGAATTACAAAGAATTTAAATTGATTTAAACTTACACTAAATAGTCATGTGACAGTTTTTGTCATGAAGCAACAACACAATAACCAACTTTATCCATGTCAAACATCAACATAATCTGGAGAAAAAAACCTTGTCAGAAGATTTCCTGTTGAAGCTGTATTCTTTTGCAATTGTATTCGCAAATACTCAAATAAACGGCCTGAAAAGGTGAATTATAGTTTCCTTAAAAGTACAATTCACTTGAATCTATGATTATTTGATTTGTGCCAGAATTAAATGGTGCCTTTCATTCACCCAGAAACCACAGGTTGTTTATTGTTTCTGTTTTATCATATCTGTAATAGCTTCCCAGTAAATGTTTTCAACACTGAAGTGGGAAGCAGTGCCTTCAATCTTCTTTCGTTCAGGAATGATGGTAATAATGTCCCATTATAATAATGATCCCATTTTTTTGCCAGGCTTGTGCATGCATTCCACATATATATCATAGGTAGAAACATCTATGTATCCAGGATATGGAAAACCATCATATAACACAACCACACATTTTCCAAGACACTCTTCTGTATCATCTGGAACGGATAGTAAAATGTCACTCTCACTTTTCTCAACCTCACCCTTCTCCACCACACCACCTGTCCTCTCCACCTTTTTCTCAACCTCACCCTACTCCACCACACAATCTGTCCTCTCCACACTTTTCACAACCTCACCCTTTTCCACCACACCACCTGTCTTCTCCACCCTTCTGTTGTTTTTTCATCAGATAACTATCTTCAACAAAGTAGTCTATTTTTTATGTATATATGTTTTCTTCTTAACTGTGATAAATTTGAAAACATATCTCTTAATGTTTCATAAAATTAGAATATTTAGTGATTGGATAAGAAACGTTAGATAAAGATGACCAAATGTCTGTGCTGTTACTTTTAAGTCTTAACCAATTTTTTTTATTTAGCTTGGAAGATTTGTACAACCATAGCCTCTTGAATGCCTGTGTTATTTCAAAGGAATTATTTGTGTTGATATGGTAATTATATTATTGATTGGTTATACTAGGAAAGAAAGTTTAAGGTGATGATAAGTCTGTGCTGTTACCACGGAATGTCTGTGCTGTTACTTTTTCATCAGATAACTATCTTCAACAAAGTAGTCTATTTTTTATGTATATGTTTTCTTCTAAACTGTGATAAATTTGAAAACATATGTCTTAATGTTTCATAAAATTTGAATATTGAGTGATTGGACAAGAATAGTTAGATAAAGCTGACCAAATGTCTGTGCTGTTACCAATATTTGTCTCTGCTGTTACTTTTAAGTCTTGAGCAACTTGTTTTTATTCAGCTTGGAAGATTTGTACAACTATAGCCTTTTGAATGTCTGTGTTATTTCAAAAGGAATTATTTGAGTTATTATGGTAATTATATTATTGATTGGTGAAACAAGGAAAGACAGTTTAAGATGATGAGAAGTCTGTGCTGTTACCACGGAATGTCTGTCCTGTTACATGTTTGAAGGTAACAGCACAGACAGTAACAGCATAGACAAATTGACATTAATTACAGGTTTTTTCAATGAGACTTCCCTTGAAATGTTGAGACCACATGGCATTGTGAACAGTTCATTTTTTCTAATATTCTGAAAAAATGGTTTTAGAAAAAAATATTTGTTTTGGCAAAAATGAGCAGTAACAGCACAGACATAAGAAAAGAGTATTCATGATAGGAATAAACTTCCCTGTCAAGCAGAATTATCCCAGGTCTTCTCTCACTTGAAGGACACTGCTGCCATGATAGTACAGGAAGTAAGCTGTATTTCTGTTATTTTGAATTATGGGAATCTTGAAGGATTATTTATTTTTCAGTTTTGATCCATCCTGGTAACAGGACAGACACTTTTTTATGTACAAGTGTTTCTTACCAAAAACCAATATAAATAAAAGAGTGTATCTTCAAAAGATAATTTTATATCATGAGTTAGAAAGGTAATGTACAATATATAAACATTATTTACATAAAAAAAATTATTTTTAGCAACATTAAACAATGTTGATGTGCAAACATAGGGTTACGGACACACCCTTCAGCTCAATTTAACCGCAATTAAGCAGTTTTAATTAAAATAAAATACCTAATAAGAAATACTGAAACTTAACTTTCAGACACCATGGTATGTTCTACGAAAAACACTTGTGTTTAAACATATCTAAAATAAATATTTTAATTGTTATTCAACTCGGACTAAAAAACTCACTTTTTTTGAGAATGACCCACATACATACATACATACATAGTAGTATAGGTAATGGGGGTTCTGGACCACTTCCACTGAGAAAAGCTGAATTGATTACCTTACTAGGTTTAGAATACAACAAACCCCAGACTGTTAGAGAACTCAAAGCTCGAGCGAGAAACAGTGGGCTGAGAGGTTATTCTCGAATGAGAAGAGCTGAATTGATCGCTTTACTAGATAATAATGATGATGTTGATGATATTCAACATAATAACAATCAACAACAACAAGAATTAATATTTGTACCCATATCCGCCGGGGTTGGTAAATATCTAAGAGGTTGGAAGATGGATATTAATTCCAACATGGATGTTAACGATATTAAGCCCATCATATCGAGTAAAATTAACGAGTAATTAGATGATTTACATAGTATAAAATACCAGCTGACGATTAAAATGTTATTGAGTAAAAGTAACACAAATAGCACCGAATATACCGAACCATATTTCCCTAGCAATCAAGAAGTTATAACCGAATCCGATACTATAAACGCATCATTAGATACATCAATTCAGAGAATACAGGAAACTTTAGAACGCTGGACTAATAGAGGTTCGGGTTGGGGTGTGGATAAAATCGATAGTTTATATTTAGATATAGCAAATTATATGCCCTTCAAAGGTGGATCTTATATAGATTTACCCCCCATATTATAAGAAGAAAAAAGCCATAATTAACGTAAAAAATAAATCAGATGACTGTTTAAGAATGATGATAAGATCTGCATTGTTCCCCGTAGACAAGCTATAAATGTTATCGGACATTCTAAAGGAATTGTTGTACACAGGATAAGCTCCGCTCCGGAACATATTCCAAGAATCAATTCATTTTTGATCGTGGTAAATATCATTATACGTGGATAAAGAGTTTAAACAGGCTATTATACGATCAAACAAAACATAAGGAAAAGAAATATTTCTGCGAAAGATGCCTACATGGGTACAGCAGACAAGATCTATTAGAAGTGCATAAAGAAGACTGTAGAGGTGTTGGACAAACCGCTATCAGGATCGATATGCCTAAAGAGGGAAAAAATATATTAAAATTTGAACATTATTGTAATCAAATGCCAGTACCGTACGTAATTTACACTGACTTCGAAGCGCTTATCAAACCCATAGAAAATACCAACCATAGCAATCAAGATAGTAGTTTTACGTACAAAACTCAAGAACATATTCCTTGTGGGTTTGGATATATAGTTGTAAGGTATGATGGGAAAATAAACACTCCCATGATTTACAGAGGTCCCGATGCAGCGGGAAAGTTCCTAGAATATCTACAAAATGAAGAGAGAATAATCAGGGAAAAATTATCGTGTAAGAAACCCATGCGTATGACGAGGGATGATTGGAGGGCCCACAAGAAGTCAACTAGTTGTCATGTTTGTAATAAACCCCTGGATGGGGATTCCGTAAGAGGTCATTGCCACGTCACGGGTAATTATTGGGGAGCCGCGCATAACGAGTGTAACTTGAAACTAAAAATGAATTCTCAAACAATACCCATCCCTGTTGTGTTTCACAACCTTAGGGGATACGATTCACATCTCATTATGCAAGCTATCTCAAAGACCGACGGCAGTTTAACGTGCATTCCTAATAATATGGAAAAATACATATCGTTCTCGTTGACTAAACCTATACATTATAGGGACAAGGATGGGAAATCTAGAATAAAGCAAAGTAATGGGCTTAGATTCATAGACTCCGAACAGTTTCTGTTATCTTTCCTGGACAATTTAGCTAGTGCGAACAATCCCGATGACTTCGCGATAACAAATAAATATACCGATAAGATAGCTCATCATTTGTTGCTGAGAAAAGGTGTATATCCTTACGAATATATGGATGATTGGTCTAGATTCGAAGAAACTGAATTACCACCCCTCAAATCATTCTATAGTAACTTAACAGAATCTAAAATAACAGATGCGGATTATGAACACGCTCTGACGGTCTGGGATAAGTTAGGTTGTAATAATTTAGGCGATTATCACGATCTGTACTCAAAAACCGATGTACTGTTACTCGTCGATATATTCGAAATATTTAGAAAGACATGTTTAAAGCAATACGGCTTGGACCCGGCATGATACTATTCCGGTCCGGGACTATCGTGGGATGCATTGTTGAAGAAGACCGGTGTAGAACTAAAACTACTCACAGATTACGATATGCACTTGTTTATTGAGAAAGGATTAAGAGGTGGTATATCGATGGCGGCGAAAAGGTATTCTAAGGCTAATAATAAATTAGTGGAAGGATACGATGCGAGTAAACCCGACACGCACATATCATATCTCGACCCTAACAATTTGTACGGATGGGCTATGAGTCAACCTTTACCCACGGGTGGTTTGGAGTGGGTCAATGATATCGATGTGAATAATATCAATGAGAATAAAGGGTCCATACTGGAAGTTGACTTGGAATATCCAAGTTCGTTACATAAAGACCATAACAGTTATCCGCTAGCTCCCGAAAGATTAATGGTTAATAAAGATTGGATGTCGGAATATCAATGCTCCTTTATGGGTAATACAAGGTTAGCTAACGTAGAAAAACTCGTACCAAATTTGATGGATAAGGCAAAATATATAGTTCACTACAGAAATCTCCAGTTGTATCTATCGTTAGGTATGAAACTAAAGAAAATACACAGAGTTCTAAAGTTTAATCAAAGCCCTTGGATGGAGCCCTATATAAGGCTGAACACAGATTTAAGAAAGATAGCTACCAGCGATTTCGAAAAGAATCTATATTAGCTCATGAATAACTCGGTATATGGTAAAACTATGGAGAATCTAAGGAAGCGTGTTGATGTTAAATTAGTCAGATCTAATGAGGAAGAAAGACTCAGGAAACTTATAGCCAGTCCGGCTTTTAACAGAAGCAAGATATTCGATAACGACTTAACAGCATTGCATATGCAGAAGAGTAATATAAAATTCAACAGACCGGTGTACGTCAGTATGAGTATTCTTGACTTAACACTTAATGTATGACTTTTATTACAACGAACTTAAGAAGCAATACGGCGATAGATGCAAGGTGTTATATACCGACACAGATTCTTTGTTGATGGAAATACAAACCGAGGATGTGTATAAAGATATGGCAGAAAAAATAGATATGTACGACACGAGCGATTACCCTAAAGATAATCCACTGCACAGCGTAGTAAATAAAAAGGTGT
Source organism: Haliotis cracherodii (assembly GCF_022045235.1). NCBI lineage: Eukaryota > Metazoa > Mollusca > Gastropoda > Lepetellida > Haliotidae > Haliotis > Haliotis cracherodii. The sequence goes on from NW_027266297.1 coordinate 9,919,477, forward strand.
TAGGTAAGATGAATGATGAATGTGCTGGGACCCCTATAGCGGAGTATGTAGGATTAAGACCTAAGATGTATTCTATAAAGAAGTCCGATAATGGGGAGATAAGAAAAGCTAAGGGTGTTAAGAAGTATTGGGTAAAAAAGCATATCAAACACGAACAGTATAAAGAATCATTATTCAACAGTAGAACGTTCAAACACGAGATGAACTCTTTAAGAAGTTACAATCATAGGATATATGGATTAAGAATGAACAAGACATCATTATCCCCCTTAGATACAAAGAGATGGATTGATAATGATGGTGTAACTACCTATGCTTATGGTTATGGTGGTAATACCGTACCGTCGGGAACTATGAACAATTCTTCTCGTACAAATGCCCTACCCGGTCCATCTTGAAGATAATAAAGAATAGGCTCTCCTTCTTTCGTAACCAATCGACTAATGTTATACGTCTTAAGGGACCATATGGGATCGGTTGCGTGACGTAGGCCTCCCTCGAGTTCACCGGGCTGGTATAAATATCTTACCCTTACTCTATCCGGAAGTTTTCGTTCTTTGCCTCTCCTCAGTGCTGAAGATTCGGAAGTCACGGATTTCATTTTAATAGCATCGGATGGTTTCTTCCCTATTAATCACGTCACTTTATTATTAAGCGCTGATACAACGGCTGATAATCGTGTTACCCATTCGGTTGATCTCAATCGCTCGGATTTCATTTCGATCCCATACTGATAGCCAAACAAACGTTCCGCTAATGTCCTGTTAAATCTTTCGATGATAGCTTGACTGCGGTGGGCCTCTCTTTCACCACGGACGATTTCGACATTGTGCTTTGTTATTACATTAAGTAATACGTTACCACTGTTATACCGAGGCTGTTGTCTCCCACAACTGCTGCTATAGCGAAATCTACCACAGAGATCTCAATTACCTCATGCAGCACGTGCGTAGCCACCTAGCTGCCATGTGACACCCTTCACTCTTGTCTCTTTCGTCTGCTAAGCAAGACGTGTTTTCTCCTGCTGAAGCGTTCCTGAAGATTTGGTGATATTTATTATAGTTTATTCTCTAATAAACTGTGCTTTTATGGGGCGTTGCGGTAGCTACGCTTGGTTATAATTTTCCCGCCAAACGGAAAATTTTTCCCGCCCTTTTTTCTATATACTTGCGGGGTTCGCGTATGCACGTTGTGTTTTACGTTTCCCCTGTTCTTGTATGTTTTGGGGGTTAACATAACTTATTTCTTTAATAAAAGTTATATGTGTATGTTATATGTTCACATTGCTCGTTTATTTTCTTGTGAAAATGCTCGTTTGTGAATCATTGTGGTGCGTGCGTTGTAACCATGTTTTGTTCTTTGTTTATAGCAAACAATCAATGTCTGACATGGATATGTCCCCAGTATCCACCCCCTCTACCCCTGCTCCTCGGAGTTGTGGGGTGTGCAGAAAGTTCTTGTCGTCCCGGGATCCCCACGATCGTTGCCCGCGGTGCAGGGTTCCTTGCGGGGACACCCGGTGCACCCTGTGCGAAGGTCTGGGGCCTGCGGAGTTTGAGCGGTACCGGCTGTACGTACAGTCCGTCTCCACCCCTGTGGTGGCCGGTTCGTCCGGTTGGGGTCCCCGTGCGGGTACCACCTCCTCGGCTGCGGCGGATCCCCTTGCGGCCCTCGGGCTGTCTGGGGATTCCGTCGCCGCATTGTTGTCGAAACTTGTGGACTCCAAGCTGGCGGCCTTATCGCAAGATAGGCCGCTGGCTGTTCCGTCCCCGGCCTCTTCGGTGGCCGCGGGTTCGGACGCGGGGTCCACCGGTACGGCGGCGGCTGCCGTGGTTACCGGTCCTTCCCCCGAACCGTTGCTTCCGCTATCGGTTAAGGACCGCGTGGCCATGGTTTATGACCTCTTCGAGGACATGCCAAAGCCCCTGCCGATACCGCGGGGAATCCACGGTTCCGTGGGTTCCTCCGAGGTATACGACGAGACGTCCGACAAGGCTTTCCCGGCATCAACCTTGCTGCGCGGGATTAAGCCTTCTTTGGAGAAGGCCTTCACGGCTGCCTCCGGTCGGGGTCTCCCGTTACCTCCCCCGTCGTGGAGAAAAGGGTCTTTCCCAGTACATGACCTTGCCTTTCCCGAGGCTGGTCCTTCTGCGGAAGCCCATGTGGAGCGTTTGGGGGTCCGTGCCCCACCGGTTGCCACGGTACCACAAGGTACCTTGCAACAGCTGGACACCCTCGCTCGACACTCCATGCTGGCATTGTCTCACGGAGACACATACCTGGCTGCAGCGGCCAGTCTGGTCGAAGGTTCTCCTACGGACCGAGACCAGGGCGTTTACAACTGCTTGCTCGGTTTGAATGCTTCCCTGGAGTACGTTGCCGGGGCTTCGGCCTTTGTTCCCGGCACGTGCCATTTTCTTCGGCGCCAGTCGTATCTGGCTGCTTCAGGGTTGGACGCTGCCAATCAGGAGGTGCTCCTTTCGCAGCCTTGGTCTGCTCGGACCCTGTTTAATAACAAGATCCCTGGGGTTCTGAAGGAACAACAGGCCGCTGTGTCTGCCGATGCCTCTCTTGTGGGGTCCTTGCATAGGCGCCTGGGTGCCGCTCCGAAGCGGAGCGCGCCCCAGGATGCTGCGTCCGGCAGGCCTAAGGGGTCGGGTCCTTCTTCCTCCGGGAAGAAGCCCCGCTCTGAGGGCTCCGGTAAGGGTTCTCAGCAGCCCTTTCGCGGGAAGAAGGGGAACTGGGGGAAGCCCAAGTCGTCTAAGGACGGCAAGGGCCCCTCCAGGTGACTCTCATTGGAGGGGTTCGTATGCCGACAGCGCCAACTTCGGTTGGCCCGTAGGCGAACCCGAGTCACTTGGCCCTGGACAGTTGCGCCTGCCGCAGCCCGTCCGGCCCCCCTCTCTGTCCCCAGTGGGAGCCAGACTCCAGACTTATTGGGAGAATTGGGAACAAGTGTTCGACGACCCGTGGGTGGTCAACACGATTCGGTACGGCTATCGGCTCGATCTCAAAGCGAATCCGCCGCTCACCGTTGCCCCGTCGGCAGGTGTCTATTCGGAAACCGATCTTCCCTTCCTCGCCGATGCCATCGGCAGGTTGGTGGAGAAGAGGGCAGTTCGGGAGTTAGCTCTACCAGAAATAACACCGGGGTTTTACTCCAGGATATTTCTCGTTCCCAAGAAGGACAGTGCCGAACTCAGAATGATTCACAACTTGAAATCGTTCAACGAGTTCTACCTGCGCAAGCCGCCCAAGTTCAGAATGTTGAGCTTGACGGACCTGAAAGCACTGATCATGCCGGCCGACTGGCTAGCTTCGATCGACCTGAAGGATGCTTATCTGCATGTTCCGATTCACTCGGATCATCACAAGTATCTCAGGTTTGTCTTTCAAGGCAGGCACTACGAGTGGGTTGTACTCCCATTCGGTCTTTCATCCGCTCCCTGGCTGTTCACCCGGTTAACCACCCCCATAGTGGGGTTCCTCCACCGGAGGGGTGTCCGGTACTTCGCGTACCTGGACGACTCGCTAGTAGCAAATCGAATGACGGACACCCTGTCACGCCATCTCGTTTTCGCACGTCGGCTCTTGGAGCAATTGGGGTGGATTGTCAATCTCCCCAAGAGCGAGTTAACCCCTTCTCAGAACTTGCAGTTCATCGGAGGTCGGTTCAACACGGTGTCCCATCGCCTATTTGTCCCCCCAGACCGGTGGCACAAAATTCAGGCGATGATTGCCAAAGTCTTAGCGGTGCAACAGACTGTTCACTTTTGGGAACAGCTGTTAGGGCTACTTGTATCAGCCCAGGACTGCACCGAACGGGGTCGTCTCCAACTCCGCCCGCTGCAACGGTTTTTAATCCAGTTGTTAGCAACGGAGGTGAACAGTGCGACCGTCGCCCTCCCGGATCGGCTCCGACCGCATCTGGAGTGGTGGACGCTCCCTTACAATGTCTTATCAGGAGTCTCTATGCGGCCCTACCGGGCCACGTTGAACCTGTATACAGACGCCTCTCTAGTGGGCTGGGGCGCCCATCTAGAGGGGGAGGTGAGCTCGGGGCTGTGGTGCGTAGACGAACTAGGTCTTCACATCAATTGTCTCGAGTTCAAGGCAGTGATCAACGCAGTCAATCACTGGCAGCATCGTCTCGTCGACGCCCGGCTCATGCTGGCGACCGACAACACGACGGTAGTGTCCTATGTGAACAAACTGGGGGGAACCCACAGTCACTCGCTACTCGATCTCACGTTCGAGTTTTACGCTTTGGTGGACAGTGTCCCGTGCCAGATACGCGCCCGTCACATCCCAGGTGTGCGGAACGTACTGGCCGATGCTCTATCGAGGCCTCAGGATCCGAGCCCCACAGAGTGGATGCTGAACCCAGTAGTGTTTCAGTGGCTGTGCGAACGTTTTGGTCGTCCGATGGTCGACCTGTTCGCAACACGGTTCAACAATCAACTCCCGTTGTTTGTATCACCAGTCCCGGACCCGAGGGCCATCGATCACGATGCTCTCGCGTTAGACTGGACGGGCTTGGACGCTTATGCTTACCCTCCGACAGCGTTGATACCACACATTCTAAGCCGGCTTCGAGGAGTTCGCTGTCGAATGTTACTGATCGCGCCCATGTGGCCGAACAGATCGTGGTACCCTGACTTGCTGACCCAGGTCACGCAGTCGCCGGACGTCTCGGGCATACGTTAGTATGCATCGTGATTCTACCCAGAAGGTGTATAATGCACGTTGGGTTATTTTCACGAAGTGGTGTTGTAAACATCACATTCATTCGCCAGATAAGGTATCTGTGCAGGATATTGCTCGTTTCATGTCTCACTTGCGAGAGACCCGGAAACTCTCCGGGGGTTCCATTGCCAACTATGTTTCGTCCGTTGCTACGGTACGGGACGTTGCTATGGGTACCAGTCTCTCCAAAGAGCCGGTGATACGGGGTATTATCAAGGGTTTCAAACAGCACGATCTTAAGAAGGGCCGCCTTCGGGCACCAGCCTGGGATCTTTCCCTAGTGTTGCAATCACTTACGGAAGCTCCGTATGAACCCTTGCAGAGTGCTTCGTTCCGGCATGTGACTTGGAAAACAGCATTTCTCCTCTCCTTTGCCACGGCGGCACGTGTATCCGAAATTCATGCACTCGATGTCGCCAAGGTACGATTCGATAGGGGTGACGAAGGAGCGGTCCGCCTGGGCCTGCTCATGGGCTTCGTCGCCAAGAATCAGAGAGTCGGGCAAACGGAGAGAGAATTCACTGTAAGATCCCTCAAAGAAATCTTACATCCTGCTGATACTGAGGACAGAGCGCTGTGTCCGGTTAGGGCCCTTAAGTATTATCTTAAGGCTTCGAATGAACGTAGACAAGGGCGTGACCGTCTGTTCATATCGTGTAAACCTAATCGCACGGTTGACATAACTCGCAACTCGATTGCGTTGTGGCTTCGTTCTGTCATCAATCTGGCGTACCGGTCTCGGGGGTTACCGGTAGCGGGGTCAAACCCGCACGAGATCAGGGCGCTAGCGGCAACATTTGCCCTACACTCGAATATCTCTGTTCACAGAATATTACGAGGTTGTTACTGGCGTTCTGACTCGGTTTTTGCCAATCATTACCTCAGAAAGGTTTCTGATGAAGACGTGGAGGGGGTGCACCGTCTTGGGCCGCTGATCGCGGCACAAGCGGTCATCTAGGGGGTGTGTCCAGCGCAATTCCAAACTCCGCAGTCGTCAGTCCTTGCACGGTGGTCAATCTGGGTCATCTCCAATGTTCCCACGCCGTGGGTACAGGAGTGGGGGTCCTGCAAACCAGCGCACTCACACCACAGGCGAGGCGGCTTTTTGTGTGTTTTATCCTTATTTGTATTTTGACAATTATTCATTTAATTGTCTGTCGTGTATTCCAACCTTGTGATACATGCTTGCGAATACTGGAATTAGGTCACGCGCCTAATGCATACTTTAAGTAGGCTTGCTCTGGGATATACGGTCTGAAGGAAATTAATTTCCCTCTTTTCGACTGTTTAACCTGATCTAAGATTAAGCTCACGCGGATACAGTGTTCTCATCCGCTGCGGCGATGAAATATCTATCCAGTGGGGCCGTTTGGAGTCACCAATCGTTTTGGCAATGACGATTGAGCCTTACGGTATGCGCTTGACAGTGCTTTGGTATTCCTGTAGGGTAACGCCTAGCTAGGTGCATGCGCATCGAGTGCTTCCGCCTTGGTGTTTACTTCCGCTGGTCGGAAGGAACGCTAGCAGTCAGGATTCGGGTTGTAGGTGCTCCCCACCGCCTACTGTGGTAGTCAGCCTCGGTATAACAGTGGTAACGTATTACTTAATGTAATTTGTAGAATTTTCCTATTCGGAATATTCTATAAGTAATACGTTACCACTGGGCTGCTGCCCGCCCGTCCGTCCCCCGAGCACTTGCTCTCGCAGGAGACAAGAGTGAAGGGTGTCACATGGCAGCTAGGTGGCTACGCACGTGCTGCATGAGGTAATTGAGATCTCTGTGGTAGATTTCGCTATAGCAGCAGTTGTGGGAGACAACAGCCTCGGTATAACAGTGGTAACGTATTACTTATAGAATATTCCGAATAGGAAAATTCTACAAAACAGTTTAGTTACCGATCCCATAAACTCGCGACCGGGATCTACTTGAAATAGCTTAGGCCATTTTAGCGGTCCACGTTTATATATGCGACTCAGTGCATTAGCTACTTCTGTTGAATCTTTCGAGGTTAATGGCTCTGCCTCTTTGTATCGACTTGCCACATCCACTACTGTTAAAGCGTATTTATACGTTTTGCGTTTTACCTTATTGTGGGGAAGAAACAAGAGGTCAGCCTGATGACCTTCATTCGTTGTAAAAATATCAAACTTCTTCCTCGGTATATAACGCGGTGCCGGTAAATATATTTGCCACAATGCTTGTTTCTTTAACCAATCCTTGGCTACATCTTTAGATACCTTAGCCGTGGTGGCTAATTTTTTTATTGCTCCTATACCTTTCCAATATCCTCGTGGGTTATAGTAAATTTTATTCATTATTGATTAATATTGATGTTTCGTTTAATACAACTCATGACTATCGTTAAATCGCATAATCATTTTGGCATAAAAAATGCCATCTGTAGTAGCAGTATAGGTAATAAATCCGGCTCCAGTGGAAGTGGTCCAGAACCCCCATTACCTATACTACTTACATACATACCTACATACATAGAATGCAAGATTGGAAAAACACACCAAAACCAAAATTCTCATAAACTGCGCTGAATTTTAGTTGACAGTCTTCTTAAATACCCATTCAATCACACAGCTCCTACAACAAAATTCCTTCACTCCTGACCCAAGCAATCTTACATGACATCTTTATAGCTCACAGCTTACATACAGTCCAACCACACTCTAATACATACAGTCAAACCAACTTTGACTGCTTTGGAATATATCTGAGTGTAAATAGTCAGATGTTGCTTGTATTGTTGCTTAATTGTTATGTTTGCAACAGAGGTGTCGGTTTCATAAAACTGATGTGATGACACGTATGTGTTTTCTATAGTATTTAGAATGCATACCAAGATTCAACTATTCAAAACCTATTGGCATGCTATTGTAGCAGGGTGTGGGGTCATCCCACAGATGACATCCTTACCATGTCGGCTTGCTGGGTTAACCTCTGTAGTAAAGTGGACAGGGTGTCCTACCTGCTATCAGAATGTATGTCGTTTGAATCTCATCATGTTACTCAGAAATGGTATGGACACTAATACTTAACTGCCCCTGCACATTATGAATGGATAAATGTTCTTTCCCAGATCAAATCGTGGAAGCAGAAACATGGCGGAGAGCTGAGAGTGCGGAGCTCTGGCTTCCTGCACTTCTGCAGCGAGGTGATGGAGGATATGGTTGAACCCTCGGACCTGAAGACAGTCAACAACTCAGGCCGGACAATGGCTGCCATAAAGCTGGAGGCGGCATGGCGGGAATTGGATGAGGAGACGAGAGAGGAGTAAGTCAATTTTAATATTTTTACATGGGAACACAGGTAACAGGTAACAGTTGCCTCCCTCAGGTCAGCTGGATTACTATCATCATGATTATGTGATTATGATTCTAAATTTTTATACCGCTATACCCACGCTTGTTTTAAAGTTAAAGACCTGCATCAGTTTCGGCTTCCTCCCACATTAAGCCAACAAACCATGATATACTTAAATTAATGGCCTTAAACCCAAGTCACTCACTGTCTTTTTACTGACAAGTCTGTGCATGTATCCAAGCCTTTGTGATATTGGGGACAGAATAGGTCCTTTGTACACCATGCTTGTTGTAGGAACTGTCTTCTGGTTCTGGGTGGTAACAAAGGGTGGTTTTGATGTTGTTTATGTGATGGCATTATTTGTTGCTCATGCTATCAACCATTGGTTTCCAGTACAAGTATGCATCCACACATACATCGCTATATAATTTCCATTTCACCTCACCTGAATGTTTGACACTAATGGTTGTGCTGGCATCTACACGAGTGTTGACTGTGTGCAGGTATAGTCAGCGGAGCAGTGTGTGCCCCTCCCCTGTGATGGACAAGTACCGGCCTCTGCTGCACCCCAGTGTCATGTCGGAGAAACTACAGGAGGCTGTTAACAGCTTCTGTGATAACAAGTTGGATGAGGTTGGTTGATTGTGGATAACTTGGTAGGGGGGTTAAGATAGATATAGAGGGGTAGCAGAGGTAAGTGTAGAGAAGTGGTACAGAATGCCTTCCATTACCACGATTCAAACATTAAAAATAACTACTGGTATGCTGTTGTAGCAGGGCATTTTAAGGGGAGTGGTGGTGGTGAAGGGACTTGAAGGGGAGGGGTGGTGGTGAAGGAGATATTTGAAGGGGAGGGTGGTTGTGAAGGAAATATTTTAAGGGGAGTGGTGGTGATGAAGTGGACATTCGAAGGGCAGGGGTGGTGGTGAAGTGGACATTTGAAGGAGAGGGGTGGTGGTGAAGGGGACATTTGAAGGAGAGGGGTGGTGATGAAGGGGACATTTGAAGGAGAGGGGTGGTGATGAAGGGGACATTTGAAGGGGAGGGTGGTTGTGAAGGAGATATTTGAAGGGGAGGGTGGTGGTGAAGGGACATTGGAAGGGGAGGGGTGGTTGTGAAGGAAATATTCGAAGGGAGGGGTGGTGATGAAGGGGACATTCGAAGGGGAGGGGTGGTGGTGAAGTGGACATTTTAAGGGGAGGGGTGGTGGTGAAGGGGACATTTGAAGGAGAGGGGTGGTGATGAAGGGGACATTTGAAGGAGAGGGGTGGTGATGAAGGGGACATTTGAAGGGGAGGGTGGTTGTGAAGGAGATATTTGAAGGGGAGGGTGGTGGTGAAGGGACATTGGAAGGGGAGGGGTGGTTGTGAAGGAAATATTCGAAGGGAGGGGTGGTGATGAAGGGGACATTCGAAGGGGAGGGGTGGTGGTGAAGGGACATTTGAAGGGGAGGGTGGTTGTGAAGGAGACATTTGAAGGGGAGGGTGGTTGTGAAGGAGACATTTGAAGGGGAGGGTGGTTGTGAAGGAGACATTTGAAGGGGAGAGGTGGTTGTGAAGGAGACATTTGAAGGGGAGGGTGGTTGTGAAGGAGACATTTGAAGGGGAGGGTGGTTGTGAAGGGGAGGGTGGTTGTGAAGGGACATTTGAAGGGGAGGGTGGTTGTGAAGGAGACATTTGAAGGGGAGAGGTGGTTGTGAAGGAGACATTTGAAGGGGAGAGGTGGTTGTGAAGGGGACATTTGAAGGGAAGGGGTTGTTGTGGAGCGGACATTCGAAGGAGAGGGGTGGTTGTGAAGAGGACATTTGAAGGGCAGGGGTGGTTGTGAAGGAGACATTTGAAGGGAAGGGGTTGTTGTGGAGCGGACATTCGAAGGAGAGGGGTGGTTGTGAAGAGGACATTTGAAGGGCAGGGGTGGTTGTGAAGGCGACATTTGAATTGAGTGCATTTAGGGACATTTAAATACAAATTTAAGTTCAATGTTTTGAAGGGTTGTGAAGTGGTATATTTTAGGGAAGGATGGAAGGTGGATTTAGACAGTAAGATAAAGGAAACATGCAGGTGTGTTCTGTCCCCTATGTTACAAGTTGTCCAGGGTCTGGCGGTTGTGTTGCAGGTAAATGAGTCCATCCCAGGTGCAGGAGATGTAACAGCCAAATCTTTCCAGAAATTATTCAACCACAAAGTCCTCCGAGCCTTTGCCCAGCCTGGAGATGCTGTGGGCCTCACCTGTGCACAGGTTGGTGCTTATCCTCTTCCTTTGTACTTGGAATATCTTACTTATGATGAAAGCAGGTGTGAGTTATCTCCCTTGCAGTGCAATGGCAATTGCCAGTGATAAGTAACAATTTTGTTTTGACACAGACATATTTTAGTTTTTCACTTATCCAAATTTAAGAATTTAAACATGTTGTTATTCCTTAAAAAATGGAAATCACATATTCTTAGTAGTTATTGCCAGTCTAATTTACTCTGTCACCATACCAACCTGCGTGATGATCTGACAAACACTCCACAGGAGTAATGGGTAGTGAGATGGAAGTGTCAACAGAAATCTCTCTAATGACAGCTTGGGTTGTGTTGTTTGATTGTTTTTTTGTTTGTTGTTTAATGTCGCTCTCAGCAATATAGACGGCGGTTGTAATGAATTGAGTGTGGACCAGACAATCAAGTGATATACATCATGAGCATTGATCTATGCAATTCGGATATGATTAAATGCACCAACTAAGTCACTGAATTTGACCACCCTTAAAAGTGCAATTTTGGGGACAACCTGTTCTGGTGACCCAGGTGAAAATGCAGTACAGCAAGCATGCTGTGGAGGGTGGATATAGCAAAATATATACATGCATTATTATTATTATTATTGTTGGTGTTGTGAGCCGTGGAGTCATGTTTCCCTTGTTGTGCAACAGTCTATTGGGGAGCCGTCTACTCAGATGACGCTGAACACATTTCACTTCGCTGGTCGGGGTGAGATGAACGTGACGCTGGGTATCCCTCGACTGAAGGAGATCCTGCAGACGGCCTCACCCAGAATCAAGACCCCCGCCATGGACATCCCCGTCATCAACACCCCCGAGGCCTACCTGCAGGCCAAGCAGCTCAAGGTCAAACTGGCCAAGGTCACTCTCTCACAGGTAGGATTCGGTTTATGAGTGAGGATGGAGTACTTGTTTGTAGATTTCTGAGTCCATACTGAGGAGTTTCACTTGCATGACACAAGATACCAAGACTGTCAGACGTGTCTGCTGTTTAGAATATTGCAGGGACAGGTAATGAGGGAGTTAAGCATGTTAAGGACATAAAAAAAATTAAAATGTTGTTTATGATCATGTGATTTTTTTATTTATGAAATTTATTTCTGGGCAATCGATAATTTGTGGTGAAAATATTGTGGATATTTAAGGTCTATGAATGTCATGATTATCTGGATTTTCCAAGAAGTTATCTTTCCTTTCTGCACAGGCTGTCATGTTTTCAAGGCCTAAGTAAGGTAGCCCTTATTGTCGTTGGTTGGCTGGTTTGTTGTTTAACGCTGCTCTCAGCACTATTCCAGCTGTATGATGGCGGTCTGTAAATAATCGAGTCTGGACCAGACAATCCAGTGATTAATATCATGAGCATAGATCCAATTGGGATAGATGACATGCATCAACCAAGTCAGTGAGCCTGACCGACCCTGTTAGTCGCCTTTTATGACAAGCATGGTCACCTTTCAAGGCAAGCAGGCGTTGCTGAAGACCTATTCTACCCCAGAATCTTCACAGGACCCCTTATTGTCAAATTTAAGTTATAAAGGCATTGAATATTCTTCAAACAGGAATGCATTACTGACATAAAAGATGGTCAGTATTTCTCCATTTGATCATGTCTATTGAGACTTTGTCATGATATAGCTTAAATATTGCCCTTGTGACATTCAGTTTAAACTCATTCTTTCGAAACTATTGATCGTATGGCAAGATGTTTTGTTAGCAATTGATATTCTCAGAGGTCAAGGTCACTGTTAAGATTTTTATGAAAAGTACTTGTATCATTCATTTTTTTAAACTGCTCAAAGATTGACAATATATCCTTTCATAGACTCCTTCCACATGGACCTGAGGAAATCTTGTTTTGTACATGTCATGAGAATGTCAAAGGTCAAAGTCGTGAGAACGTCCAAGGTCAAAGTCGTGAGAATGTCCAAGGTCAGGAGACAACAAATAATACTGTTCCATAAAAAAACCTTAGCATATACCCCCAAGGAACATCAAAGTATTGATTTGTGTTCTTTTGTCTGGTGGTGACCTTGAATGTTGTGTTGCAGGTTGTACAGGATGTGAAGGTTACAGAGTTCATAACAGCTCCTAAAGGAAGCCCACAGTAAGTACATAGATGACATTTCAAGTGTTTTGAAGGCTTAGGGGGAAGACCTTGTATGTTTCCCAATTTGTGTCAGATCCATCTTTCACTTAGAAAATGTTAATTGAATAATGAGACAGATTGTAATCAACTTGCGAACATCATGAACATCAAGGACACAATCTGATGTGTGTTGCATTCAGAGTGATATCTCCGTGGTCTAGTTGTAGGGAGTCCCGACCAGAGAGTGGAAGGTCGAGGGTTCGATCCCTGGCCGCATCATACCAAAAGAAGTTAAAAGATGGTACTTGTTGTTACCCTGCCTGGCACTCGGTATTAGAGGGCTTAAACAAGGACTGATTGGTTCGGAGTCAGTATACTGTGTCTGAGTGGGGTATCATCTGCAGCATGGTATCTCAGTGGGCGAGCCCTATAAAATCGGCATGAATCTGGACTAGTACAAGCAGCCACACACAGTAGAATAAGTTATTAACTCAGACCCCATTCCTGTTACTGAAATTTGTATAATAATCCCTATTCATTCCAGTATTTGAAACATATATGGCGGTATATTAAATATATTATGGGTTAGTACTGAAAGTGAGTCAATGTGAGTGTGAATAAGTGTCTATGTCCAATTTTTAAATATCCTTGTCCATCATACCTATCTTACTAGTAGTATCACCATGCATAACAATAGCTCCTGGAACTCCTTTAATAATCTTGCTTGTGTCTTTTAAGTTGTCTGTATATCTTTTCTTGCTTGGGTCAGACACAACCCTGGGTCTGAGGTCCTATCTGTAACAGATTCAGAAAAAAAATGTCAATTACAAAAAAAGAAAAAGTAATTCACAATGCAATTCTCAATGTTTATTTATTCTGAGTAAAATTTGAAAGAGGTTTAGATACTAGTTGCTGGTAGTGATCCATGATCCATGAGTTAAACAGGAATATATTACATAGATGAGTCATTTCTATAGGATCCCACTGGATAGTCCCTTGTAATCTATGCCTGTTTTTGGAAAATGTGTGACGAGACTTGTGTGGCATCATAAACCAATGCTGTGAATTGTCGTTCATGCTATCAACCACTATTTTGTTATTTACCAGTTGCCATGGTACCACAGGCATGTTTCTGACAGTAGCATGGAACAACAGTCACTCACTCATTTCTGTAGGTGACCCTCTCGAAAATGTTCGTATTTGGTACATAATTTGTCACATGTTTTTGTCACCTTCCTATGTGATTATGAAAGATATTTGATATATGACAGCATTATTGAATGAAGAATGGTATTATTGCATATGATACATTAAATCTAAAGATTATGTATTTTGTTCTGGGATTCTCAGATGATTATTGCTATTACAGTTTAAGTCGGCGGAACTTCCGAGTGCGCTTTGTGTTCCTGTCTGAGAAGGTTTACCGGGACACCTGTTGTGTGAAGCCAGAGGACATCTTGTGCTACATGGAGAGGAAGTACCTCAAGTCCCTGCTGTCAGTCTTCAGGGCCAAGATGAAGCACATCACGTCCTCAAAGTAAGTATCTGGTTGGAAGGGAGAGGGGTGGCACATTTACAGTTAACTTCCTACTTTACTTTACACTTAGTCCTTTACAGAAAACTTCCTCCTGTTCAAAACGGCTTTAGCACCAACTCACTGTTTTCTTCAGAACTATTGATACTGCCAAAGTCCGGGGATCTGCCATGGCAGCCTTGGGTGATGAGGATGGTGCTGTGAGAAGAGATGACGAAGATGACATTTCTGATGTTGACCCTAACGACGGGGATGCTGCTACAGAGAAGGAGCAGTCTCGGCAGACAGACACCCAGGAATATGAGGAGGGGGAGGATGAAGAGGAGGAAGACGAGGAAGAAGGTAGGATGTCATGATGAGTTATCTCCCTTTATCATATTTGCTGAAGGCCTGAAGATCAGGGTTTCCTTTGAACATTAGAAGAGGGCATGGGTGGTCAACTGGTCTTTGGTGCCACAATTTGTTGTACAGAGTTTCCTTTCTTAGCTGTTCCAGGATCCACCAATTATGGATTTGTATCCCATATTTGCCCAGAAAATGAAAAGAGGTAAACATCTAAGACCTACATAACTTTGTGTTCCTCCTACATACTGTGATATGACTGAAATACTGTTCAAGGCAGCATTAACTTATCTTACTCACTCTCTGTTGGCGTGAAGGGCAATCTCCATCAACATCCAACACAGGATACATATAGATCATCTGCACATTTATTCTACATGCATAATAGTGTGGACACATGAAGATCAGGGTTAGGATTTGTCTTCAGGAATCTATGCTTTTTGGTAGATGTGACTATGCTTGTCGTAAGAGGCGACTAAGGGGATTGGATGATCAGATAAACTGACTTGGTTCATGCATATCATCGTATCCCAATTGCATAGATCTCTGCTCATGATATCAATTACTGGATTGTCTGGTTCAGACTTGATTATTTCCAGACCACCGTCATATAGCTGGAATATTGCTGAGTGCAGTTGATTACAATCTGCTGACAATATGCAGACACATCTAAACCAAAATGTGCTGAACCTTCTCCAATGACAGACCTATGTCGCACGTTTACATTATTAAATACGGACACACTATGAAAATGGATGTTGAATTTGGGAAATAAGTTTAAGCAAACTGACAGAAAAGATGTTGTAGTGAGTCCTGAAGGTATGCAACATTGCAATAATGATGTATGAGTATGAATCCTCATTATCATTGTCATTCCTGTACATAACCTTCCAGTCTCTTGTTACTTTTCAAAATCCACTGTGCGTTTTCAAAGTGTTATAGTGTACAGTTGAACATATAAACCTACACAACAAAGCATGTAAGGATTCTAGTGAAGCACCTTGTGCCTCCCATGAATCCAGAAGAAGTAATAATGCAAACTGTAAGAAAGGGAGATAAAAAGGGAGCTCTATAAGTAGAACTTGATTTATAACAATAGTGTTGGTAGATTCATGGACTTGCGCTCAGTAATGGCTGACTGGTAAGCAAGTATAATGTGCAATTATGTTAAAACTGCTTTTGTTAAAAAGCAAAAAAATGTTTTTTATATCTTATACTGTTTGCACCTTAATTGTATTTCGTCTGTACAAAAAGGCTGTGGCCTACAAGTACTGAAATAAAAGTGAAAGCCTTAACTTATCATGCTGTAGGTGTGACTTTGATTTACTTCTTTTATCTCAACAGATTTGTATATTAGTGAACCAAACAACATTCACTCACTCATTTCTGAAGGTGACCCTCTCGAAAATGTCCGTATTTGGTACATAACTTGTCACATGTTTTTGTCACCTTCCTACGTGATTATGAAAGATATTTGATATATGACAGCATTATTGAATGAAGAATGGTATTATTGCATATGATACATTAAATCTAAAGATTATAGGAAAGCCTTAACTTATTATGCTGTAGGCGTGACTTAGATTTACTTATTTTATCTGGACAGATTTGGATGTTAGTGAACCGGACAACAGTGAACCCGAGGAGGAGGAATCTGACATCAGTCAAACTAATGACAGGCAAAAGAAGAGCTCTGGACATTTCGCCAAGCGGGCTACTGCGGTAAGGAATTCTTGTAATTATCATTAAAGCATGCCACCGAGGTTTTGGTTGGCGAGAGGGATCAGGTATAAAATGACTTAGATGACAACTGGTGAGAGAAAGAACATTTGCAGCATGCAGACAACTGAAGTCTTTGTTTTTGGCAGATATTTCTTATGAATATAGAAAGGGTATTTTTGCTTTCATATAAATACTTTAAAAATATTCAGATTATTTTAAACTCACTCAATCACTCTTCTTGTTATGATCAACCACATTTGGATATAGCCATACTATATCGTGTACTTTGTGTGTTTGTTACTTGTTGTATGTTTACACTATTATGCTTTGCCTCCCAGGTGAATGTCTTGAGCCAGTTCATCACTCAGTACACGTTTGACAAGAAGAAAGGATATTGGTGTGAAGTCGTGTACTCGGTGTGTTGTTTAGATTCACCATGGTGGATACTTTTTGTACTTTCTTTCTTCATTGATTTTCTTTTTATAGTATGACTGTATTATCACGGGGGCTCTATTTTATCCCGTTATCAGCAAGTCTTGTAATCCACACCTCCTGTCGCCTGTTTACTTATGCAAATCTAAGCACGATATTTCATCGCTTGATCGAATACATGACTCGTTGCGGTATGTCACGGCTACTTATAAGTATACATGTTAACTTTTTTATGATAGTTTCTGGAATGTTTATGAAGTGGAATTACCCCAACCTGCATTCGAAATTGATTAGAAAGGAATCCATTTGTTTGGACGATGTCCCTTCCCCCAAACTATGTTGCATGAATACTGATTATGCATAATCCAAAACAGGAAGTGAAGTAAACCACATAGTACACACGTATCACACCACAAAATAGCCATACCTATGCCATTGCTATGATATTGATGAAAACATCACAAAAACTCTTCTTTTAGAAACAGAATGAAACTTGATACCTATGCTAATTCAGTGCAAATGTCTGGGAACCAAATGTTTTTATTATAATTTATGTTTGATGGTTGCTGTATTACAGTTTGATCTGTACAAGAGCAAGATTGATGTGCTGACGGTGATCCAGAACAACTTGAAGAATGCCGTGATCCACCAGGTGAAGGGCATCCGACAGACGTTCCTGGTGGAAGAGAAGGGGGCACACGGCTCTGAGTGGCACCTGAAGACAGAGGGGGTCAACATCGAGGTATGACTTGGACTTGTCAGGCTCACTGACACTGTATGACAGAGGGGTCAACCTCGAGGTATGACTTGGACTTGTCAGGCTCACTGACACTGTATGACAGAGGGGTCAACATCGAGGTATGACTTGGACTTGTCAGGCTCACTGACACTGTATGACAGAGAGGTCAACATCGAGGTATGACTTGGACTTGTCAGGCTCACTGACACTGTATGACAGAGGGGTCAACATCGAGGTATGACTTGGACTAGTCAGACTCATTGACACTGTATGACAGAGGCGTCAACATCGAGGTATGACTTGGACTAGTGAGGCTCACTGACACTAGCACCACTGTTCAGTCATAATGAAACCCTGCTACTGTGTCGGCCAAGACCATGTTAGTAAACCTGCCCTGAACGATATCTGATAGGAATGTCTGTGTAAAAATGTCACACTGGGACATTATACACCATTCCCATGGTTTGTTGTGGGATATTGAGATAAATGTAGACTTTCATCTATCTTTGCTCTGTAGTTTAACCAACACTTTTGACGGTTGAGCTGTGACTGCTTTTAGGATGAGAGCACTTGACTGTTTCCATTGATCAACAATCTTTCAGTGAAATGTGCAAATCATTTGTGGTTGAAAATTCTACTAATTGTTTAGTAAAAGATGATTATGTAAGGTTTATAATGGGGGATGGTACCCCTTGATCTCTGTTCTAAATACTCCTTAAACATAATCACAGGTGGAAACCATGAACCTAACAAAACACACCTAATAAGTCTGTTGTTGAAATGATGTTATTTGATGTCACCGTTCAGGAGATGTACAACTACTCCCACATCCTGGACATCAACAGACTCTACACCAACAATGTCTTCGCCTTCGCTGCTGTCTATGGAGTGGAGGCTGCTGCTAGAGTGCTGCTCAAGGTAGGAGATTGACCTGCAGGTTATTATTGTGTGTCTGGAGGATGTCTGCTGGTATGGCATGAGGGTTGAAACTGAACCAGGTATTTTCGCAATTTGATGTTCTGGATCTGAGCAAGGATGTAATTGGAATAAATTCAGATCTTAAAATGAGCAGCTGTGATTATTGTTGTGTTATTGTTCAGTGAGACATTAAACAACAAACACATATTAAATTATTTATTACTACAGGTTCAAGGTGATCAGAGGTCACTTTATGAAACATGGTGCAAACTTAATTAAACATGGCTTCAGTTCATGAGAATCTAAGGCATGGTCAATCAGTGTATCAACACTATGAATACCTCTATCAACACCTGGGAAATGTCAAGGTTGTGTCAAGCATCACTGTCAAGGTCATTCACTCTGTTATCTCTTTGTTCCCTCCCCTGTGGGAATTCCAGGTTAGAAAAGGTCCCCAGCACCGTTTGTGGTCATTAGAGGCAATCAAAAGGATTGGGTGGTCAGAATTGATGACTTACAATATTAATCACTGGAATGTCTGGTCCTACTTAATTATTTACAGAAAAACGTCATAAAGCCCCCCCCCCCCCCCAGCAGCTTGTCCTTGGAGAGAACAGGGCCGTTGTATCTGATGTTTGTTTTAATAGGCCTCTACAAAAATAGGGATCAGAAGTTTGCACAGTGATGATGAATTGCAATCTCTTGCACTTTGTTTTTGTCTCTTCAGGAAATATCTTCCGTGTTTGGTGGCTATGGCATCAACGTCGACTACCGCCACCTCTCCCTCCTCACAGACTACATGACCTTTGAGGGCGTCTACAAGGGCATGAATAGGGGTGCCATTAACAACAACATTGCTCCTTTCCAGAAGATGACGTTCGAGACGTGCATGAAGTTCCTAGTGGATGCCAGCATCAACAGCAATTTGGACAATCTGCGGTCGCCATCGTCACGTCTGGTGGCCGGACAGGTTCTTCAGTGTGGGACAGGAGCCTTTGATATCCTACAGTCTTTGGTGTAGATCCATTAAACCCCAGTGGAGATTCCTGGTTAGAATAGCTCCAGCAACAAACATTTGTCATTTCTGTTGACTACTGGCTTGGGTGATCAGACTCGGTGACTTGGTTGACAGTGTCATGGTACACTGATGTGTGGGACAATGCTCATGATATCAACCACCGGTTTGTCCGACCCCAGATTCCATTGTTTAAATGCTGCCATGATACACTAAGATAATGTTCAGTGTGGCATTATCAAACAAACAAATCAAATGCATTTGGACGTCTGCTGGTGTTATTTTTGTGGTCATGTACTGTAAAGTAAAAGAGGGCTCTAGCTACATAATTTAGGCCAGTCATTCATGTTTGTCACTCATGTCCCTTGTTTGTCTGGCTCAGATTGAACTATTTCTAGTCCTCAGTGATATGGCTGGAATATTGCTGACTGCAGTTGCAAACAACACTCATTAGTCACCATCACTCTGTCTTTATTTGCTATGGGTTGGTTGAGGAAATGAGTGGACATAAGATATTTTGTGGGCTTGTTGTCCACACTTGACATAAATGTGTATGAAATTGTGTCTATTGTTGATCATGAGAAGAAAACATGTTTCTCATTTTGTTCTTTTGAACTGTACAGTGCTATGAAGAAAATATATAAAGAAACGTGATGCTAAAACATCACATCATCATATTTATCTGTTTGTGTGATTTCTTGATTTACACTAATTATTGATTGGTACTTTGGGTTTGGTACTATTTATTAAAACGGTTCAATTATCTGTTCATCTGTGTCCTTCTAGGGTGGCAAGAGGCACAGATTGCCTCTCTTAGCAGTACCAGGATCTGCTGGTCATGGGTTTTAATCACAGACCACCCTGATTAGGATGTTTAGTTTGTGAGCACCATATTCATGCTTGTGTGTTGCAGCAAAATGGCAGGTCTCAGACCTGCACCACTTCGAATATCCATCTGAAATTCAACAGGCAGGTCTAACCCTGAAGATCAATGTTAAAATAGGTCTTTATAAACCCATGCTTGCGATAAAGGCCACTATGCTAGTCGTAAGAGGCAACGAAAGCGATTGTTTGGTCAGGCACACTGACTTGGTCATCATATCCCAACTGTGTAAATTAGTGCGCATGATGTCTATCACTGGATTGTCTGGTCCAGACTTGATTATTTACAGAGGGCCGTCATACAGCTGGAAATTGCACACATTTACACCCAAACTCACACCCACAAACACACACCACCACAAACACACACACCACCACACTCACACTCTCAATACAGGTCCCCAACAAAATTATTCAATAAGAGTCAGTGTTTAATGAATTAATACATCACATCTAAGAATGTATTTTTGATGCAAGGGTATCTTGGTGCATTGACTTTCATCATATCCCAGCACGCACGCACACACGCACGCATACACACGCACCCATGCACGCACGCACACACAGGCACGCACGCACACACACACACACGTTGCTTTATACGTGCAATACTCTTGAACGCGTGAGCCCCATTTCACCTCAGCTCGCTCATCGAAGAAAAGTTACTGACACACCCACTCACGCATCCACCAAAAGTTATTAATTCATCCAGACATCCGCCCCAAGTTTCTCCCAGTCCACCATCTCACTGACTCGCCGCATTCATCACCAGTTGCCTCCCCTGCTAGTTTGTTTCGCTGTCCGCACCAATGCACGTGTCTACAGCAGGGCGAGTTTCTTGCCTGTTGTCAGTCGGTCTTCTGATACCCCATATCAGTGTGAGCAATAATTTATCTGCAGCAGGTGTCATCACATCACATGGTTTGTGCATGGAGTGTTAATTTAAAAACAAAATCGCGCCCCATCCAACAAAAGTTGACAAGGTAAATGGGTCCACCAGCTGTGTTTCATGTATCTGTTAAAAAGCCAAGGACGGGATTGGCATGAACAAAAGGTATGACGTCACGATCGGAAATTATTTCAGCATGATTTAAAAACACAAAGAATAGTCTACGTACGGCCCCTTTAAAATCTGAATGCACATTGATACGCTTGGGATATTATATTCCCCTCGTGTTACGCTTCAAATCAATATTCAATACACATACGATCTCGATGTAGGGGGCAAATTGGTGAAACCAAAAACAGTATGGGGCCCCCATTTAAGATTTGAATGCACATTAATACCTATATGATATTTCATTACCTCCGTGTTATGTTTCAAAACAATATTCACACATTCGGTCTCGGTGATGCAAACACATATACTATTTAAGAAATCCCAAAAGAGGAAATCTGTAATATAAGTAGCGTGTTAGCCGAGTGTTTAGACCCAGCTTGAATCAATTCCCTTACTGTTACACTGTAAGAAGCCAATCCATACTCCCATGCTATAACATTACAGCCAAACCAGTAATGGCGGAGTTATAAGCTATACACAGTTTGACTGTTATCATTCTGTTATTATAAACCTCTAACGATGTCACTTTGTTTAAAATATCGGTTCGACTTTTCTCGGTTAAACCGGGTAAGCGGGCGTTCCGTGATATTTAACGTTTATAAACTTGCCTCTTGATGTGAACACAAGTGTTGGACAATTGGCTAAAAGTCAGACATTTGTTTTAAACAGAAATCCATATCGTCAATCGAACCTGCAACCTCACATATCGTGTTAAGTTTTGTAACCAACTGTTTTACCACTGAACTCCTGGGGCAGGTGATGTGAAATTGTTCAGATTGTCATGTCATTAATCCATTTAGTCTAGGCTGCACTTATTTTTTCTCTCTCACACTTTGAGCTACTTCCTTTTATACCCCGATACACTGTATTATTTCACTATAAGATATGTCGATGATTTCGTATTTTCCTGGTATTTCTTGCATTTAGACGGTTCATAATTTTATGAGGTCTTCACGGAGAATGTAAGCCCGGGTAGTCGGGCCTCCTCGTGGGGAGTTTATATCCATAACAACACTAGGGAACATATCACATGGTGTCTGACAACACGAACTGTGTGTTCAATGATTCCTATCTGCTAAATTAGCATTCAGGCTATAAGTTGGAGATAAGCTGTCTGAAGTGTGCACTGGTTGATATCCTGGCAACAGATTTGATCGATGTCGTCAGCGTACATGTATGTTTCCCCTACACTGCACACTGTTCGATGACCCAGGCAATTTACTTCAGCAATGTAATTTCCTCACACTACACCGACTCATCTCATCTCACTGTCCATCGATCAACGTTGTGAGGAATCAGCATTACAACTGGATCCACTAATTCCACTACATTACATGACTATTACATTACGCAATGAAATGTAGCGTGTCAGTTTCGATCCTTATATGATCGTTGTTCAATATCAAATTGCATATCTGATTTCTATTCACCATAACAACAGATTTTTTCAAATATTGTATCTTGTGTAAATATATGTATTTTGAAACTAGTCAAGGTCACTGAAAAAATCCATAACATCTGCTACAAAACGCGTTAGGTCCACAGATGTGTAGTCGCCGTTGTGCTTTCTCGATCTAAATCAATATATCAGTATGACAATTGACATCTTGTACAAATGTATTTTGTTTGAACACATTAAGGATGAGAGACAGGGGATTATTTTACAAAATTTCTTCAATTTGAAAGCATCCAAATCGTACAAATCTCGGTGATGAGTGAGTGAGTGAATGAGTTGGGTTTAACGTCGCTTTTAGCCGTATTCCAGTTATGTCACGGCGTGTCAGCTTAATGTGGGAGGAATGTCCGACGTTTAGACGTTCACCACCTTGGCTCAAACCCACGAGCACGGGTATGGTTCTGACAAAACTTGAAACATAATCGTGGCGAACCGGGATTCGAACCAACAATAATAGGTTTCTGGCGTGCCCAAGATGCGCAACTCTGGACCTCCTCAGCACAGATCCCCAACACCCCTTACTCACCTCCTTTACGTGGATGACCTTGAAGTTATTGCCAATGGAGACTCCACACTTATTAAAACCAACTCCTTGTTGAGTCCCCCTCTCATGATATTGGCCTTTGGACTCGACAAATGCAACATTCTTCATCTGAAATGTGGTAAGGTAGAAGAGGGTGTATCAGTCAGTTTATTTGGGGGAGGAGTTATTAACCGTCTCGTGGAAGGTCAGGCCAATAGGGATGCAGGTTATAGACAAACTACAGACTGCCGATATCAAAGACAAACTTCGGGTAGAATACAAATGTAGACTTAAAAAAAATACTCTGAATACTCGCAATAAAATCAAAGCCACAGATACTTATGCTGTATCTGCCCTTTCGTATTCTTCTTGTGTTGTTGGAGGAAACAAGAAATTCAAAATGATAGAATTGCATTGTGCACTTTTGCACACATTATTTGTTTGATGATCCACTTGTAAAGCATGTGATGCCTCATGATGAAAACAAGACATGCTACAGGTTTCTTAAACGTGCCAAGGATGTAGGACATAATCTCAATGTCAATGTTAAGTTTGGTGATGGTTCTGCACTGCTGGACGAGTGTCAACCAAGCGAAGTGCCATATCAAATCAGCCCAGTTTTAGGAAGACTTTTCGAACGAGCACCGCATCGAGTTTATGTACAGTGTTTTGAGATGAACGGCAACCCCGGAGAGTCCTTCGCTTGGGTGAAGTCGTCTGGCCTGAAAAATGAAACAGAAGGCTTTCTGTATGCTGCCAGTCACATCCCACTCGAAATCGCAAATGTGTGATTTTGCATCAAGATGTCAATATGAAATGTAGATTATTCAATGAATTTAATGAGACTGTCCAACACATTGTCAGTGGATGCCCAGCTTTTGCACAAACACACTATCTTAAGCGACATGATGGAGTGGCTCGATCTTATTTTCTTCGCCATGCTTGTGGGTTTGACACAGCGGTCCATCCATGGTACGACCAAGACCATGTAGGGCGTCATGGAAAATGACAAACACAAAATTCTTTGGAATAGGCCAGTTTTTCAAGGAGAGGCTTTCTGAACGACCACTGCATCGAGTTTATGTGCAGTGTGTTGAGAAGATCAGCAATCCTGATGAGTCCTTCGCTTGGATGAAGTCGTCTGGCCTGAAAAGTGAAACAGAAGTCTTTCTGTTTGCTGCTCAGGACCAGTCACTTCCAACTCGAAACCGTCAATGTGTGAATTTTGCATCAAAATGTAAATATGAAATATAGATTATGTAATGAATTTAATGAGACTGCCCAACACATTTTCAGTGGATGTGCAGCTTTGGCACAAACACAGTATCTTATACGACATGATGGTGTAGCTCGATCATTTTATTACCGTCTTTGCCATGCTTGTGGTTTTGACACAGAGGTCCACCCATGGTACGACCCGGAATATGTAGAGGGTGTCATGGAAAATGATAAATACAAAATAGGCCCATTTACAGCCTCAGACGTATCCAGGTCAACAAACCTGAAATTGTGCTTTTTGATAAATCCAATGAAATCATTTATATCATTGAGACACTAATGTGATTGACAAGATTGAGGAAAAACATGGCAAATATGCGGACCTCGCTTCCGAAATGTCACGCTTGCATCCCAAGTACTAAGTTGTTCGACTCCCAATTGTTCTCGGTGCCTTAGGTTTGGTACCTCCCAATCTGTTGACTGGTATTATGAGAGTACCCGGGTTTCCTACCAGGAATACAGTCCTTCTGACGATCTGGGTAATGCAGAAGGCTGCAGTGTTGGGGAGTCTTCACATTCTGGACGGCGTGTAGAGGGGACAAGAGCCCTGAGCTGATGATGAGCCTAACCAGCCTGACTGTGCCAGGATCACCCAAACCCTCTTTTTGCATTTTTATTTTAATCTGAAAAACTACTACTACTACTACTACTACTACTACTACTACTACTACTACTACTACTACTACTAATCCATTTACAAAGTGACAGAGGTGATGATCAGGATACAACAAAACAACGAAGATAACGATTTTAAAACAATTTGTATTTCATGAGATCTTGATGCAATTTATGGTACAACTCAAACGTTATGTCTTGTTCATTAAATAACAAACTTCACATACAACACAATGATATTAACTGTGACAGATGGGCATGACAACTGGTGACACGAATATCAATAAAGTGACAACTGTACCAATCAACAATCAATTGCTTGTATGTATAGCATTATCTTTGTTTTTATCAGATGAGTTGATCATTAAATGCATTATTTCATGTGGGTCAAGGACTGACACTTAATTGTTATATATATATACATTTTACTACTCGTGTTCGACTTATACGGGATTCGACACATCCGACTCGATCTTATTGTCGTCTGGCCTAGCCACAGCCACAGAAAGCAAACCCACCAGGTCGTGCATTTTATGTAAATAGCATTAATATTATAAGAAATATAAACTGGAGCATGTCTCTTGAAAATATAAACTGATTTCGAGACATTCGATAATTCGACACAACCCGGTTAAACTAGTTATGCATACAGTAAGAGTTTTCTGGGACCGAACAATGAATTTGTTACAAGGGATTCGAAACATTTGAGTTCGAGACAACGGGATTCGACTGTACCATTGTTTTTAAAAATCTATCGAATGTGACAATACAAACGTTAGCCTGGTTAAAAAATGGAGAGATCGTCTTTCATCTCACTTTGGTAGTATCCAACGAATAACCTTTAAAGAAAAATAACGTAATACACTTCGAAGTATTCAAACGCACTTTTACCAGGAGCAGTACGTTTCAAACTTCACAATATGAAACGAATTACAACAAGAAGTAACTGGTATAATACTTTGAAGTATCAGAAAATGACCCACAAGAAGTAATACGCATCCTATTTCAAAGTTGAAAGGCCACAATATAATGACCACTACGGATGTAACGAAGATAAAGGTGTGTTGTAGTTAACCTTAGCGATCACAATAATACCACGCACTAAATATTTCGAACTGATTTAGAGGTCTGTTGTAGATGCCATTTTCGCAGCATTCATTTTATGATAGGTACTGCTCAGCTGTTCAATATTCGTTTACCCAAAGCATGAAACAACTAATTGAAGATCGATGCGTATTGTTGACTAATGTGTATCAATTACATTCCTTTCAATTCCCTTCACTTTATTTGATTGGACAAGCATTTTGTATTTCTTACATGCAGTGTATATTGATTTGTGTGGAGAAAGTATGTTGTAGTTCCCCTTAGCGACCACATTAATAACACACACTAAATATATCGAACTGATATAGAGGTCTGTTGTGGATGCCAAGTATTGGTGAACTGTGGTTTGAATGGACCTAGAAAAGGGAGTCTTTGATATGCTTGGGTGACCAGTTGTGGAAATATTGGTAGTAACCCACTTCCTCCTCACTTGTAGAAAGTTGCTTTAATTTTAGCATTTACTATCACGATAAAACATGTGATTGACGAAATTCGTTACAAAAATTGAAAATATAACTTATGTTCATGTTATCTTCCGACATGTAGCCAGTATGTGATCAGAAAACCTTTCCCAGTGGTTCAAAGCATAGCCTCTGATTTTTTACAAAAGGATCGAAGTAGCATTTCTGAAAACTTAGTCCTCTGATATTCCCTTCTGGGCAAAATATATAGAGCCACGAAGGCACGTTTTCTTGTGTATAAAGTCGTTACAGCTTAATACCAAACGGTCGAACGGAATTGTGAGCACAAATAAAAAGAAATAATTTTTAGAAACATATTTATTTCCTTCTGACTCATACATTTTCGCACTACACATAATATTCCTTAAAAACCTTAACGACTATCGCGAAAGATTTACTTGTCTCATGTAAGAAATGAAAGACAATATAGTGATACCCATTTATGATGGAATAAATAATATTATGTAACTGTTGAGCTATGCTCAAACCGCCATCTACTTTATGACAATTGTTATCATACGACCAGACAAACTCTGCAACGAGGATCTGATCTCAGCTGGAGGAAGTACGATTTATATAACCAGTCAATAAACCACATCGTCTAGAAAGGTCATTAATGTCAATATTTATCTTCATATATAACGTCCAGAAATATATATGTACAATAGTGCATAATACTTATATGTTGATGCCAATGCCATAAACCTTTATGGCATGCATAATCCGAATTTGTCTGACTTTCAACGTTTGTATTCTGCTCATAGGATCAAATATAAACTACAGATTTTATTTGCAGACCTCTTCTCGTCTGGCGAATATGCTTTAAAGGTCTGAGTTCACAAGGAGGATACTAAGAATATACGAAAAGCAACAGTACACCTCTTGCAAATTATAAGTTTGCCCACAAATGGAGATATCTTTACAAAAGACTGAATGTGGTTTATCGTATTTGTTAAAGTATTATGCAATACTTTCGCTCTTCGAGGCCTCATTGTCAACACTATACACCGGTTGTCATGAGCTCGGCAGAGTATGCATGTACAACCACAATTTACTTCATTGCACAGTACCAGTGTATATAAATAATGGTTAATACACCTATTCACTTGTTAACATACCACATCAGGGATGTAAGGAGTGAAAATATTCAGAGAAAATATATACAAATTTCATACCCGCTGTACATTTGAAACAAACAACCCGATTATTTATATATAACATGGTTAGTATTTTACTTTATCGAAGATATGTATCTGGGTGCAAATGTTAGCATGGTTTGACACCGCTTTCTTTTTCATGTGTCTTACTTTACAACCTGATGCCAATGTTAACATCAAAGCATTTAGACCGTTTTTAGAATAGTAATGTTTTTCGTTTCGAAATATTAGGCATGTGTACTGCAATTTTGTGTATCAGAATCTTACACAAATGGACGAACGTTTGTCGGATACTGGAGAAATGAATAAAAGTATCTTTATTAATCACATCTTATAGACTTTATATTTTAAATACACACTATATGTGCCTACGTTAAAAATGCAAGTGTTTATAGCAGCACCGTCTACAGAAACATTTGGTCAAATAGAATGGACAGAACTACTTGTATTTTCGAAAACTACTTTTTCAAAAATATTTTATCACAAGCTTTGCTTGAAATTAGGACTTCCTAAATAGTTTCAAAACGATGATATATTTCACTAAAACAATAAATGTATGTACCTATATACCTTATTCACATAAACATTAGTCTTTCATCAATCAGTATAACAACCTCAGATAAATGTTCACTCGGGTTTCAGAAGGATATCTATACTTGATGTTTAAAACCGGTACCAAGCTATCATTATAAATGTCGACTTATGATTTCGTTGTTCGTAGATTCATATACATGAGTGTATGATACATGGACATTATGAGGAGTATGATACATGGACATTATGAGGAGTATGATACATGGACATTATGAGGAGTATGATACATGGGTATGAGGAGTTTGATACATGGACATTATGAGGAGTTTGATACATGGACATTATGAGGAGTATGATACATGGACATTATGAGGAGTATGATACATGGGTATGAGGAGTTTGATACATGGACATTATGAGGAGTATGATACATGGGTATGAGGAGTTTGATACGTGGACATTATGAGAAGTATGATACATGGACATTATGAGGAGTATGATACATGGACATTATGAAGAGTATGATACATGTGTATGATGAGGAGTTTGATACATGGATATGATGAGGAGTTTGATTCATGGGCTTGATGAGGAGTTTTATTCATGGGCATGATGGGGAGTTTGATACATGGGCTTGATGAGGAGTTTCATTCTTGGGCATGATGAGGAGTTTGAGACATGGACATTATGAGGAGTCTGATACATGGGCTTGATGGGGAGTTTGATACATGGGCTTTATGAGGAGTTTGATACATGGGTTTGACGAGGAGTCTGATACATGGGCATGATGAGGAGTTTGAGACATGGGCATGGCGAGGAGTTTGATCCATTGGCATTATGAGGAGTTTGATACATGGACATGATGAGGAGTTTGATACATGGGCTTGATGAGGAGTTTGATACATGGGCTTGTCGAGGAGTTTGATACATGAGCATGATGGGGAGTTTGATACATGGGCTTGACAAGGAGTTTGATACATGAGCATGATGGGGAGTTTGATACATGGGCTTGTCGAGGAGTTTGATACATGAGCATGATGGGGAGTTTGATACATGGGCTCGACGGGGAGTTTGATACATGAGCATGATGGGGAGTTTGATACATGGGCTTGTCGAGGAGTTTGATACATGAGCATGATGGGGAGTTTGATACATGGGCTTGATGAGGAGTATGATACATGAGCATGATGGGGAGTTTGATACATGGGCTTGACGAGGAGTTTGATACATGAGCATGATGGGGAGTTTGATACATGGGCTTGACGAGGAGTGTGATAAATAAATATGACAAGGAGTATTATTGTGCATGGACATGATGAGGAGTATGATACATGGATATGATAACAAGTGTGGTACAATGAATAGTTTGATGAACAAGGTGAGGTGCATGGGGTCTAGCATGTATAAGAACGACCAGGATAAGAATCAACATGTACTCCCTTGACAAAGAAGAATATAAATAGCTCTCTATATACAGTTGTAAAGGCAGGAATAAAATGCATACGTTTCAATTTCATTTGAATGCATTCGAAAACATATCACAAAACATTAAGACAACTAAAATGTACAAAATGGTTAAATTTGCAAACACAAGTATTTGATTCCCCAGTCAAAGACAATATAACCATTACACCCTTTTCGGATAAATATTATAGACAAGATAATCATTCAGAGGGAAACTCGAAATGAGAGGAATGTCGATGTTAGTGGGAATGCTAGCGATGGAAAACCAATTCACTAACGGGTAATTAATTTTCTTAATACAAACTGTGTTTTCTGGGTTGGGTCAACCGTGTTTGAATGGAATGAGTATTGACTACCGGGACAATAAATGCACTTGCCACTTAAACGCCCGTTTCAATTATGAAGAGGAACGTCTCATGCATGGTGAAGTTATCATGCAAACACAGCCAAAATACATTCCGTACCCATTTGAAACAAGGAACAGACTAATTACATGTTGAACAGTTCGATGTCCGAAAACGTGATAGATATGATTCCTATGTACACACGAAAAACACCCTTTTCTTTATTTAAATATATCCCGAACGTCCATAAATGTCTGAAACTATAGAACTATTTATCATGAAAAATGTATCAGCCACCTTCAATACCCGCTAATCAGTTGGTGCTATAACATCTTGTTTTAACAGTTGTAGCATGTGTGTGAGTGAGTGAGTTGGGTTTAACGCCGCTTTTAACAGTATTCCAGTTATATCGCGGCGTGTCAGCTTAATGTGGGAGGAAAGCCCGAAGTGATGCAGGTCTCAGACGTTTACCACTTCGGTGAAACCCACGAGCACGGGTATGGTGCTGACAAACCTAGAAACATAATTGGGACGAACCGGGATTCGAACCCACAATCATAGGTTTCTGGCGTGCCCAAGGGACGCAACCCTGCACAGCGAATCGCGGCGCCTTAGACGACTGGGCCACCCGTGCCCCCCAGTTGTAGCATGTAATGTAAAGAAGCAGATGCTGCAAATGAAAGGGTTGTCAAATACTATTGTCATGGAACTATATAGTCATGTGATTGGATAATCTACACGTATTTCGATCTCATATCATGTGATGCAAAGGAAACACGGGGTGTTCTTAATTTTTCATGCTGACTTAACGCCATTAAAGTTGATATTTTGGATATAATGAAAACATTTTCAATTGCAAATCAAAAATATAATAAATTCAACTCAGCGGTATAATCATTTTTGCCCCTATTGAAAAAAATGGCAATTTTATATGGAACTATACAGTAACCGGTGCTAAACATTTTTCAATGTACATATTTACATTTCGCTGGAAAGATCCATTCCCTTTCATGTCATCCATTCCCTTCCACGTCATACATACACACATTCGAACATGAACTTTGAAAGACAAAATACAATGTTTCAAAGTAGAGCACTTCGTGTATAGTATTCCGATAGTATGGTAATAAACATGTGTACATTACATCTTGGGACGTTGGATAACATGTTCTCTTGTCGCTCACACCATTCATTATATAAAAGATCAATATTGAAAATAAATAATTCAAAATATCGATCACTCATCACAGTATCATCATGCAGTGAATATATTGAATGCATGTCTTTTGAGCAATTCATGTTATAGCAAGATGTGGCATGTTGAAAAATAAACTAAATTACTACATTGTTGACGAATCTTCCTTTGAAAGAAGAATTCTTCGTAATGCATTTACTGATATGAAGATTCGAATAAATATTTATGATATCGACAACTTGAAAAATATTTGTTTTTAGGTATTTCATCTTACCCACTGATATAATTAAATGGCTTTTTTACATCGGAAATTCGTAGCTATTTAATATTTTTTTTAAATCAATTATTGATGAACATCTTGATATAAAGATACATAAATATAATAGGCGTACGAATTGAATATGAATACAAGATTGTAAATGACAACTAAACAACAAATATCAATGTTATGATAATGGTTCTCCTTGACATTAAAACCATACGTGTCATATTTATGTACATTTTCAACTATATATTTGTTTAAAGTCGTAAAGCGTTTTAATAAGTGTCGCATTTCTCAGCTTTCTAACTAGACAAACACTCGTTGTGTTGTCTCTTTGAAACACCCACGGAGAGACAGAGTATAGTTTCATCAATAAAGATGTTAGAGGACACTTACATGATGTTTACGTAGGTTAAAAATTATATTGAAATGGAAGAGAGCGGCCACGTGGTGATGTTAAAAACAATAACAAAATAGAAATGGTTTAATCTGTTATGAAAATGACCATTAGGGAACAACCATTTAAAATTGGTGCGAGTGGGAGGATGAGAAATGGGAGTGACATTGATAGAGAGAGGCATCTCATGTTTTCTTTTACTGCTTCAAGAACATACAAACAAATTGTTTTGAAAGTAACAGACTACCTTTTTTTCAGACAACACATTTTGTTCCAACACATCATGTGAACAATATTTATACAAATGGCCTTTTTTCAATATAACTCGGAACAAACTCACTATTCACCCACCTTCCAAATCCACCCCTCCCATCCACCCCAAATGATCGGCGTCTAAACATTTACAAATGGATAGGGATCTAGCATTTTCCCACACCTACAATGCATTGTGCACTGTAGGTACACTGTAGGTAAGTCGCAGAGGCGGACCGAGATCATTATGCAGATTTCACAGAGTAAGTTATAGGACATTTTGCCATCAACGATGGATAACATATACCTTAGACGCCACATACATGAACACGGGAAGTAAATCCATGCTGTTATTGGAATGCACAGTTACGGATCATGTATGCAGAGTCACCAAAGACCGATCGGCCATACGAGAGGCACACTCTAGGATCTCAGAAGGACTGTCCACTGAGGAGTCATCATCCAGATCCACATCACAGTCACTATGATGTTCAGGGACGGGGGAAATGTAATGGATGTCTACAGTATTCTTCGTTGAACATACTTCACTGATGTCACTGTCCGATATTCCAGAATCCCCTGGTGTTTCTCTGCGAGGGGTAATCACAAAACGGATTTGACTCTCTCGGCTATTGTCCGATCCGGAACCGGAAGCGGAACCAGAGGACGAGCTGCCAAGGAGATGCTCTAGCTGCTTCTTACGCTCTCGCGTGAACTTATTGCGGTTGATCTCACTCTGATGTCTGTGGATGCTTTCCTCTATTGTTTCTCGCTGCTCGTCAATCTTCTCGGGCATCATGTATGCTGAAGTGGAAATTAACACAGAATTTTATCCATAATCGAGTGAAATGGGTTTGATTGAAAGTATTCAGCTATAGGCGGCAGCAAAATCTAGGAGACAGTTCTTCATTAATGGTGAAAGTGGTGTCTTTTGCTATTGTAGGGGGCGGGGGATTTGTCATCTCCTGGTGACTCTTGTACATGTATATTTTTAGTTAGTTGTAAATAGCCTCAAGCAATCTCCCTTAGATCAGTGTCCCTGAGCATTCTAGGGCATGATAGCCATGTAAGGATGCCCAAACACAAATATCTAATTAAGCTTTAAACAGCGCAATTTTCCAACATTTCAGGGGATATGTCGCTGAATTTATATCGTTATAATTTCCATTCGTTCATTTCTACGTTATCGCTGTATTGAAATACATGGTTGGTCTTACCTTTGAAAGACCTCGAGGAAAATTTCTGAAATTTGAAATTGAAAACACTTTACATTATTTCATGGTAGCATATTTCGCAACAAGAACAAGAACAAGAGCAAGTACAATAACATCAATAATACGCAAACATTGTTTTCATAATATACCATAACGTGTATTATAATGTTAAATTTGGCTGCATGTGTACATTGCTATTGACATGTACCCAACATGTATCACTATTTCAACAATGGTTATGCAACACATGCAACAGTTTTTTCTTATAAAGGTAATAACATACTTATGCATCACAATGGTTTGATGTTTGTTTGTGTGTTGTTTACTGTCGCACTGAGCAATGTTCCAGCTGCCTGTAAATAATCGAGTCTAGACCTTACAATCCAGTGATCGATATTATGAGCAACAAGGTACGATGACATGCAATTAACCAATTCACCGAGCCTGAACTCCCGATCCATTAAGTCGCCTCTACCGACAAAGACGGGGCTACATACATGTAAAATATTTGAAGTGAATGGCAACTAGAGAACTACAAGCTGTATTACCCGTGTCATTTCTGACTTCTCCCCAGATCTGTTCAACATGAACACAAGGGACAAGCGAATCTAAAACATAGAAAGGATCGTGATATATATTACGCACACACATTCGTCTTTTTAACAGTTATCAAGAAACATGTATCATATACTGAACAACAAAGGTTTCTGTAACATTGAATAAGATTAAATGCAAAGTTATGTTTTTTACCAAATCTGAAACAATTTCGGTTTGCAACAGATAAAAGACTCCTGTAAGTGTTCAAATGGTTTAATTTGCCATACTGACTTCAGAAAATGCATGATTTCATAAAAAACATGAACATGCCAAAATGTCAATTTACAAATCAATAGCGTGTGTGTCCACCTCTGGTTGCGATGCAAGCAACACATCTTCGTCTCATGGAATGGACCAGGCGTCGCACAAAGTCCTGTGGGATATCTGTCCATATCTACTGGAGCATGTTTCGAAGTTCCTGGAGTGTCTGTGGAACACGTGGTTGACGCCCGAAGGCGCCGATTCATCTCATCCCACATGTGCTCGATTGGTGAGAGATCAGGGGAGCGAGCCGGCCAGGGGATGACATTCACGTTGTTTTGTTGAAGAGAATCTTGAACAATTCGAGCAATATGAGGCCGGGCGTTGTCATGTTGAAAGGTAATGCCTGGGCCATGACGACGCAAAAACGGTAAAAAACAGGGCAGATAATCTCGTCGCGGTAGCGCTGTTCATTGAGATTTACCTCTACCACTATCAAACGGGTTCTCTGTCTTGCTGTAATCCCACCCCACACCATAACGCTGCCGCCCCCGAACCGACCTTCTTCCATGTCACACTGATTGACGTTACATTCACCTCGACGTCGCAACACTCGAATCCGTCCATCGCTGTGGCTGAGGTAAAAACGAGACTCGTCAGTGAACAGAAATTGTCCCAACTGCATTGCTGTCCAGCGTTAACACTGTCTGCACCACTGTAGACGTGCTTGACGGTGGTTTCCTGTCAAAATGGGACGTCTGGTGGGTCTTCTGGCGACAATACCTGCACATCTGAGGCGGCGACGCACGGTTTGTGGAGATATTCGTCGAAGGCCAGGGATTCTTCTTGCAGTCACTGTTGCTGGCTGGAATCGATTTCGTAGGTGTGTTGTTCGAATCCAGTTGTCTTGTCGATTATTGGTTACACGTGGCCTGCCAGGGTGGTCTCTGACTGCATTCGTCTGTGCCAACGTTGCCATAAACACAAAATGGTGTTTCTGTGGACGTTAAATTGTCTTGCAACATCACGTTGACTCGATCCTGCTCCAAGCATACAAATGGCTCGCAGACGCTGACAGGCGTGGCATTTCGTAATTTTGAATAATTGCGTAATTTTGTTGTTTTTCTGAGTGGTTGTTGTCAGCACGATGCTAAACAATGCCTATTGAATCACGTTAACGCACATGTTTTTATACTCATTCTTGGGTAGTGAAATGCATGGGGCTTGCATAAAAGTCAACTTTTGCATGGATTGCATGCTTTTCTGTAGCAGTTGCGTTTTTGTGACTTGATTCCATACATGTTATACAATATTGAAAACCAAATTTTACTTGTTTGAAAAATACCCTAAAATATTAGTGTCACAGGAACTTTTGTTGATGAGTATATATCTTATAGTAAAGGGGTCACTGGTGAACAAATCGGCTAAGCGCAGCAATTCACATTGCAGAGTTGCTTCACTTAGCCGCGTCAGGATCCGCTGATCATAGGTTCGAATCTAAGATTCGCCCCGAATATGATCGTTGGTTTGCAAGCACCAACGCCATGTATGTGGGTTTAAGAAAGTCGTTAAATCTACGATCTGCGTGGCTTAGGACTTTCCTCCCACAATAGGGCGTTGTGTTTCAGACATATTCTTAGTATCTGCGTTAAACCACCTCACTCATACGACAACATACCTGACGCTTCATTAGGACAAGGAAGCAAAACACTGTCGTCCCCTGAAAACGAGAAAACGTACCATCTTAACATATGTAAGGAAGTACATAGTAAAAGCTCTACTCGATATGAATAGATAAACTTTACGCAGTGGTAAACGAAATAACATTCGAATGGTCGAGTAACTTTAAAATACCATGAACAATATCATATACCCATCCCTTTCCTACATGCGCCAGTCACAAGGTCGAGAGGTGTACACGAAGGCTCAGTTCGTTAAGTCCCATATACCCCGCTAAACAGACATACTACGAATTTATCATTCAGTTCAAAAGTCTCAAGAGTGCTTTTGCTGAAATACGTGTGTGTGACGATTACATATCTCTTGTGACCTCCACTGGACTTCCGGCATGGTAACTGAAATGTGCGAACAGGAACAATTCTGACATGACTAGCTAGTGACGTCACATCAAACATTATGATGTCCTACATACGATATTCGTACAGGCTGGTGGCCGACTTACAGGTGTTTTTTTTAAACAGGGGGCTAGTGGTCAATCACATAACAACATCCTTTAAAGAGAAATGATACATATATGATGACGAATCACTTACTAAAGTTATCTCAACAAGAAGGAAAATGTACAGAAAGGAAGTGTGCGTATTGTGCTCTATGAAGGTCCCGGACACGCAGGACATCGTCAGCAGGACCTGCAGCACTCCACACTTCCCTGCAGTGAACCTGCGGAGAGATAATAATACAACTTGAACACATACAACAACACTGACACTTGATATAATAGCGATTACCGAGACTCTAGGTTATTGCACCCCAGAGGTCACTGTTGGTATTAGCTGTCATGCACAATACTTTGTCGAGTAAGAGTTTGATCATTTAATGTTGCTTTCTATGAAAGCAAGAGCCGAATATTGTTTCAGAATATTTTGCCCAGAAGGTCTTTTTTTATGTAACACCTCAGGATAAATTATATTTTTTTGAATGTTGTAGAAAAAAATCTATTTACAAAAAAACCCACCCCAGACACACACATGTTGCAAGCCCCTCACAACCCAACCCACTAAGAATATCAAATAGTCAGTACCATGAGCATTGCATGGCCAAAATATAACTCAAAGTCATCACGCCATATTACGAATTTGTAAGCAACGATACTCGCAACTTTAATAACACTGTAGTAGATATAATTTGGTTTTATCATGGATGCATACGTACATATGTTTCCTTCTATCTTTATATCTCCATTCCTCTTTCCATCCCCGCACAGTGATGACACTGACTGTACAGAGAGTTAACTGGGCCTAAAGAAAGAAGCATAAGTAAAACTGTACACAGATTAAACTGAGCTTGATTCATCGCATGAGTAAAAAATTCCGTCATGTTGACTAGGCCTACAGACAGAAGATATAGCATGTGTAGTCATGTTGACTAGGCCTACAGACAGAAGATATAGCGTGTGTAGAACTGTACATAAGAACATCGCACAAGTAAACCTGACCTAGGGGAAGAATATAAAACCTTTGTACCACTTAAACATGGTAACAAATGGTAACCAAACCATGACGTTGAAATATTCTATAAGGGTATATTATTATGAAAATATACTTTGTTAGTGTTGTCAAAAGACAGGGAATTGTCCCACAAAACGATGTCAGTGCCCGTTACTGGAACGGGATGAAATACTTTCTATCAGATATGCCCAAACGTGTTTGACTAGCTTGTCTACATTAGCAATCTTAAAATGGAAATAATTTAAATTAATATTGAATAATATATATGGACATTTGCAACGGCGTTGCTAAAGCTATATATTAGTTTATAAGAAAGTATGTGGAATTGTATTAAATACATACCGTCAGCGTCAGAAAATAACCAGTCTCGATTATCCGCCGATACAGTATCCACTGGGATTGACACCAATCCAACTGGACCGAATATTCCAGTATCGATGATGTTTATTCTGGACTATTTTTTTATATTGAATTTGTCGCTTATGTTCACGTTTTTCACTTTTGTCTTTTCTTGTGACGAGATACGTGCATGACTGCCACTAAGGTAATGGCGTATGAAATTGAGTTTAGTGTAGGATTCTAGAACAGATTCGGAAAGTGTTGCAAGCATCTGACTCACCACGACTAGAACTATAACAGGCACAAGGAAGGAGTAGAAATGCCAGTGAGAGTCCGACAACCAGCACCTGGAATAAAGGTAATCATAAAAGTCATATGACAAACATAATCTTTTCAGTTTAGCCTCACGTTCACCCCACAAACATAAACCCTTTAGGTTATCGTCACGTTCACCCAACAAACATAAAACCTTCAGGTTATGGTCACGTTCACCCCACAAACATAAACCCTTTAGGTTATCGTCACGTTCACCCAACAAACATAAACCCTTTAGGTTATGGTCACGTTCACCCCACAAACATAAACCCTTTAGGTTATCGTCACGTTCACCCCACAAACATAAACCCTTTAGGTTATCGTCACGTTCACCTCACAAACATAAACCCTTTACGTTATTATCACGTTCACCCCACAAACATAAACCCTTCAGGTTATCATCACATTCATTTCACAAACATTTACCCTTCAGGCTATCATCACATTCACGTCCCAAAATAAATACTTCATATTACCATCGCGTTCATGTCACAAACATTAAACCCTTCAGGATATCATCACGTTCACGTCCAAACATTAAGCCCTTCGGGTTATCATCTAGTTCACGCCACAAACATTCAACCCTTCAGGTTATCATCACGTTCCCGCCAAAAATATTAAACCCTTCAGGATATCATCACGTTCATGTCACAAACATTAAACCCTTCAGGATATCATCACGTTCACGTCACAAACATTAAACCCTTCAGGTTATCATCACGTTCACGTCACAAACATTAAACCCTTCAGGTTATCATCACGTTCATGTCACAAACATTAAACCCTTCAGGTTATCATCACGTTCATGTCACAAACATTAAACCCTTCAGGTTATCATCACGTTCATGCCACAAACATTAAACCCTTCAGGTTATCATCACGTTCATGTCACAAACATTAAACCCTTCAGGCTATCATCACGTTTACGTCACAAACATTAAACCCTTCAGGTTATCATCACGTTCACGTCACAAACATTAAACCTTTCAGGTTATCATCACGTTCATGTCACAAACATTAAACCCTTCAGGCTATCATCACGTTCATGTCACAAACATTAAACCCTTCAGGTTATCATCACGTTCATGCCACAAACATTAAACCCTTCAGATTATCATCACGTTCATGTCACAAACATTAAACCCTTCAGGCTATCATCACGTTTATGTCACAAACATTAAACCCTTCAGGTTATCATCACGTTCACGTCACAATCATTAAACCTTTCAGGTTATCATCACGTTCATGTCACAAACATTAAACCCTTCAGGCTATCATCACGTTCATGTCACAAACATTAAACCCTTCAGGTTATCATCACGTTCATGTCACAAACATTAAACCCTTCGGGTTAATATCACGTTCACGTCCAAACATAAACCATTCAGGTGTTATCATCATGTTCACGTCCAAACATAAACACTTCAGATTATCATTACGTTCACGTCCAAACATAAACCCTTCAGGTGTTATCATCACGTTCACGTCACAAACACATACCCCCGAATTATCATCACGTTCATAATACAGCCTTGTCATATACATTTGAAAGCAACATTTTGAATTGAAAATGCGAGCCAGCTATGTCATGGCATCTCATGGGTGATAATGTATTATTGCCAATGTGCCACAGGGCACTCGCAAACAGTTTTGGTGTATTAGTGAGCCATCAAGAATAAAATTATTGATCCATCTTTGATCTGAATGAT
Source organism: Haliotis cracherodii (assembly GCF_022045235.1). NCBI lineage: Eukaryota > Metazoa > Mollusca > Gastropoda > Lepetellida > Haliotidae > Haliotis > Haliotis cracherodii. The sequence goes on from NW_027266297.1 coordinate 9,959,137, forward strand.
GATCTTCACTATCCATCAAGATACACTCACCTTTTAGCAAATTAGTATTATTGCTATTTGATAGTGATTCATAAACACACGCACATAAAATAGTCAGAATCGTAAATAGTAGATTTGTTATGAATATTGAAAACATCCTCATTTTTCCATACATCAAATACTCATCATAAAAAGTGAGTGAGTATTTGTCTCCTTATTAGACTTGAATGATGACTATCAGTCGAGCTAATGATTGTTGTTGTTGCACAGACACAATGTCTCAGTTACGTACATGCGTCTACATTTCGATTGTTATTGTTGCACAGACACAATGTCTCAGTTACGCACATACGTCTACATTTCGATTGTTCTTGTTGCACGGACACAATGTCTCAGTTACGTACATGCGTCTACATTTCGATTGTTCTTGTTGCACAGACACAATGTCTCAGTTACGCACATGCGTCTACATTTCGATTGTTATTGTTGCACAGACACAATGTCTCAGTTACGCACATGCGTCTACATTTCGATTGTTCTTGTTGCACGGACACAATGTCTCAGTTACGTACATGCGTCTACATTTCGATTGTTCTTGTTGCACAGACACAATGTCTCAGTTACGCACATGCGTCTACATTTCTATTGTTCTTGTTGCACAGACACAATGTCTCAGTTACGCACATGCGTCTACATTTCGCTTGTTTTTGTTGCACGGACACAATGTCTCAGTTACGCACATGCGCCTACATTTCGATTGAAAATGGGAGCCTGACTTCGGATAATAGTTCCCCTTTTAAAACAAATAGGAGTGCGAGAAAATATATGCTATCAAATATCAATATAAAGCTGAGCCACATTAACAAATTAACAAATGCTTTCATCTCTGAGGTCAAGACACTGCGTCTATCTATCAACAATCTCAATCTAGCTTACACTACACTCGTGGCCATGCTTCGTAAAGTTTAAAGAGGGGAGCAGTAGGCAAAATAACGTGGCCTTTTAATTTTCCTGTTTTATGACGAACAGGAATAATAAATCTTTTGAAGTGTGAAAGGGATGAAACGATCGAACTCGCCATGTGTTTCAGGCGCTACATTGTGTCCAGTTTTTAATAACGCCAAAACTATCACAAACGGATCGAATTGTCAGTCTTGGTTGAGGTACTTTTTAAAAAAGACCACATGTTCCCTGGAACAAAGATATTTAGATGATGTAGTATAGTCACGAAATACTTCAATTGAAAATCCATTGCAAGCTGACACTCTTTGACTTTGTCTTTATGCTTCAATGCTATGGTTAGCAATGCAGTGTTAGAGAGTGTCAGAAAGTGTTTTTTAACATCTAAACCCATGGGAATTGGACCTCGGCAACCTCCTGGTCTTATGAGGCGACCAAATGGATCAGGTGGTCAAGCCCAGTGATTGATTGATTGATGGCGTGTCAGCGTACCAAGACGGCGTTGATCGTGGATCACAATATCAATCACTGGATTGTCTGGTCCAGATTGGAATATTTTCAAAATGCCGTCAAAAAGTGGGAATATTGCTGAGTGCGGCGTTAAACACTCACGCGAGAATCATCTATAGTCGTCTCACCCTAATGTACACGCTTTTTCCTGACATAATGGTCTACAGCCATGTTTGATACAGTGGTTTGCATAATGTGTTTGTCTATCATAAAATAACAATTATTCCTGTAGTGTTCGTCGCTTCTTGTTTATTCGGACTAGTTTCTGTTACAAAGGTCTAACAGCCTTATATTTCACTTATTCCTCGTTTTTTCCCCAATCATTTAGCGGATTCTATTTAATTGGTAATTTAATCACTTCGTCACCTTTTTTAGCTTCTTATTTCGTTTGCAGTTGTTTAGTTTCCACAGGAATAAATATTCATGAATATTCTGCGTATCAGTCTACCAGACTGCATTATAGGCGGATTTGTGTATATGATGATATGATGACAGCGGCCATGACACTTTCACAAAGACAAAAACGCATAGTCCGACCTGAATTACATATACGTTTTTTTCCCTGGTCAGACTGTCATGTGCCAGAAAAGAATGCAATGACACCTTACACGCGCCATACTTACCACTCGTGACAACTTTCGTCGTAACCATATCTCTCCGAAGCGACAACGACACTTCCGGTTGCCAAAGTAGGGATTCCTGGAAGGAGACAAAAACATGAGTGAGTGAGTGAATATGGTTTTACGCCGTTTTTAGCAATATTCCAGCAATATCACCCGGGGGACACCAGAAATGGGCTTCACTGATAACACAGGGTGGCAGCTTAGTGCGAGAGCGGGGTCAGGTAGACCAGTGGTTGAAGCGTCGAAACCGAAGACCCGCGTTCAATTTCTCCCCGATTCCATTCACAATGTGTGAAGCCCATTTCTGGTATTCCCCGCTGCTGGAATATTGCTATAAGTTAAGCGGCGAAAAACAATATTCACTGACTCACTGAACAATACCTCGACGAAAAATAGAGTGATAGTATTTCAAGATTTCACTGAAAAACGCATGCATACGTTTCCATCTGTATATAGTTCGTACCACACTACAGTCAGTAGGAAATATGTGTAAAATTAGACCTGGAGCAACGTTTATTTATGGGTTAAGACTGCCGCCAGATTGTGTTGTGTAATGTATAGTCACATGAATTTGTGAAACTAGTATATCCTGTTGCAATATATATACATCACATTGCTAGCCGAGATAACCTATCTTCGACAGCCACCCCTTGATTTATATTTTTATTATCATTCTTTCAAAAAAAATTCAGTTTTATGCTGACATAAAAAAAACCTTACGTCTAGTAAACTGCCGGGCAAAAGAGTCATACACCGATACCTGACTGTGGCTAACAATGAAACAAACAAGAAAATGTTTTGATTGAAGCGTTAGCTCGTCACGCCTAAGAACCGAGTTCGATTCTTCACATGGGTACTACAATGTGTGAAGCCTATTGGTGGAGTCCCCCCCCCCGTGATATTCCTGGAATATTTCTAAAAGCGGCGTAACACTATACTCGCTCACTAATGTGGCAGGACATTACAAATTGATCTGTTGACGTTTATAAGTAGACTGCCGAGCAAGAGAAGGTATACACTTGAAAGTTCACACTTCTCTCGCTTATTACCATGTACTGTGAAAATGCGAACTCCATGTTCCTTGAGACGCCATGTGCACGTCACCTGTTGTGAGATACTCATTGATATGATGCACGTAATACTGTCTTGGACTCCCGTACCAAATACATCGAATAACTATTTCTTGTTTGTTTCATTTTTAGACACCGTCAAACCTACTTTCCGCCGGTTTATGCATAGGAGAGCAGCGCGGATATGGTGCTGACAAACTAAAGATGAATAAAGGCGAATCTCGGATTTGAACCCCGTATCGATTATTTGTTTGTTGTTCAATAGCCCTGCTCTATGACGGTTGCCTGTACATAATCGACTATGGACTAGGGAAACATGTGATTGATATTAGGAGCAACAGTTCATTACAGTGAGAAATTTGCGACATTGTTGAGGCCTTCCATAGCTGTCACATAGTCTCTCTCCCCCCCCCCCCCTCTCACTATACAGGCGATTCTGTGCTTCTATCATGGATTATCAAAACAACATGCATACACAGCTAACCGAGTACGCGAATGAATAGCGTTTTGCGCGCGGTAGGAAATTCTAGTTATGTCACTCTGACATGTGAATAAACAGCCAGACAAGTGGTTAACAACATGGGCACCGATCCTTGTCGACATTGTAACCACCTGATCCTCATTTAAGTCGACTCTCACGACATGTGGCACACTCGCCTAAGGCGTCCCTTTTAACTGAGCAGAGATGCGTTCGTTGGGCACACCAGAAACCTATGATTGTGGGTTCGAATCCCGGTTCGCCATGATTATGTTTCTAGTTTGTCAGCAACATACCTGTGCTCGTGGGTTATTGGAACTATGACGAAATATGGCATCCATTTAAAAAAAACCCATTTAAAACATACTGAAGTGATAAACTAATGTCACAAATATTAAATAAAAAACATCTTTACCATTAAAGGTGTATGGCACTGGTTATTGATTAAAATGAGACTTCGTCGAAAATGTGTCAGTAAAGCACAGTAAAAACATAGCAATTCAACATAATATTTTTTATTCATATAACAGATTATTATTTGGGGCATTTTCACGTGCCCACCAACTCAGATAAATTTGTGTGAAGTAAATTGCAATCAATAATTTCGCATCGAAATTGACAGATTGATACACAGACATCATAGCTTGAATTTCTTTATCAGAAAACAAGATTCCCTCATTAAGTGCAGATAACAGGGATCAACATTGCCCGTCGTTGAACATATTCCGCTTTATGATTTTCGTGTCGCTGCTAAAGAAAGCGTTCCTAATTACGCTGCACATGTTCGGTGGTTGCCATAGAAAACTGCAAAAGAAACATTACTTCTGACAGCCGATGGCACTTAACCTACGTAAAATGTCAAAGTTGGACTTAAGTTGAAGTTCATTGGTTAGAAAATTTATCAATATTTCTAAAAGTCAGGTACTATCTGCACATCGAATAAACCCGGAGTATGGAACGTCATCATTTTCGTTTGAAAGTAATATATATTTTGTAAGAACCTACGGCCATCTTCTTAGTTGTAATTGTTAGATGATACTTTTGTTTTTGTGGTGGGGCTGTTCTCAATCGACTTAAAGCATATAAAAGAGTGAAAGCTATGTTTGAGTTTCAGTCTTACGAGCGGGTGAGTGAAAATGCGAGAGGTATCACGAGAATACATGACAAGTGTATTGGTGCACGCCTGTCTGTGGCAACATCAGTGGGGCAATGAACCGACAGGGGAGACAACTGGTGTTGAGTATGAGTGTGTGAGTGAGTGAGTGAACGAGAAAGAAAGTAGTTAGCGCTGCTTTGAACAGTATTCATTTACATTAAGATGTAGCAGCTAAGTGTGTGAAGAAAGCCCGATGTACGCAGGTCGTTGATGTTTATCACTGATATAACTCTCGCGAGCTAAGGTAAGTACTCACAAACCATGCATCTTAAGCGGGACGAACGTTTAATTACCGGATCCTGACATGGCTATGGGACATAACTCTGCACAACGAATGACATATTACGTCAATAGTTTCTAAATTAAGTCAACAATCTCAGAGAACAGGTGAAATCATTAACTACGGTGTGCTTCGTATCTTGAACCATATGAGTAATAAAACCCGTTGTATTGGTGAGGAAATTGGGTTTAACGTCGCGTCAGAGATTATTGCACTTATATAGCGACATGCATGCATGCACGTGTGTGTGTGTGTGTGTGTGTGTGTGTGTGTGTGTGTGTGTGTGTCTGTACGTGCGTGCGTGCGTGGCTGCTTGTACTAGTCCTGACTAATGCCGATTTATAGTGCTAGCTCACTGAGATACCATGCAGCAGTTTAACATTAATACCCCACTCAGACACAGTATACTGATTCCGTCTCGACCAGTCCTTGTTTTAGTCCCTTAACGCCGAGCCCCAGACAGGGTACAAGTACAATCTTTTAACGTCTTTTGGTATGACGCGGCCGGGGATCGAACCACAGACCTTCCACTCTCCGGGTGGACGCTTTACCACTAGACCACGGAGGCGGTCACCCGTGGTATTGGAATTGATAAAGTGTTAGGACGGGAAATTTTAGGGTGAACAAATACATCTACCAGACAACATACTAACTGTTTCACCAGTCATTCCTTGTCTGACATCACATGACATACATGTTATTTATGACAGTAGCTCAGCCTATCTCAAGAATGATACTGAAAGGTATGCAATTATACCTTTTGTCCAATCAGTCCACTGTCAATATCCCCGTTCGAAGTTAAGATAAAGGGACATAGATTCCGTCATAGTGAGTATTGAGTGAGTGGATGAGTGAGTTTTAGTTTACACTTTACCACGTTTGGGAAACCCACGAGCAGGGTTTAGGTTTTGTCAAACCTTGACAAAGTGCGAATTTGTTTCTTGTTTCCAAGGGACGCGACACTGCAGAGCAAATAGCAGCGCCTGAGACGAGTGGGCCACCTGTGTCTCTTCCACCCAGCCTCCCCATCACTTTCAGATATATGCTAATAAGTTGTAAAATCTGGCAAACTTTTTCAATGTGTTTGCTTAAATAGTGGTAGTGGGGGTAAGAGGGTGTAGAATGTAGGCGATGAGATGGGGTAGGTTTAATGTCGAGTTCAAGAATACTGCATTTACATAGCGACGTGCTGTCATGAGTGCGCGTATCTACTTGTACCAGCCAGGAGTAATGCCGTTTTATAGTGCTAGCCCACTGAGAAGCTCTGTTGCAGTTTAACATGAATACTCCACCACTCAGAGACAGTAAAAGGAAGCATTACTATGGTTAAATGGGTGACATTTAGCCCAGGGAGCTGAACCTAATTTAAGTAGTCTCATTTGAATTATCTTCAGACGTCTGTTGAATAGGTCAGGCGCAGACGTAAATGTAGTTATATCTTTGTTTAATCATGCCATCGATACAACGCAGAACAGTTAACCGTTTTACCCGTTTTACTTCTTACAAGTTAGTTCGACATAACAATATCCTTTTTACGGATCCGACTCAAATTGCACAAGTATGGCATTTTTTAATAGGTATTTTAAGAACGGTTCCTATAATTCATTTGGAATGTTTGATACAGTTCAGTTAACAGACCCCTGTG